>NC_140989.1:335009240-335316122 GCF_052327205.1 Somniosus microcephalus | reverse complement strand
AGTAAATCTAGTGGGAGACAGTTTGACCCCTGGTACCAGTCTAGTAAATCTAGTGGGAGACAGTTTGACCCCCGGTACCAGTCTAGTAAATCTAGTGGGAGACAGTTTGACCCCCGGTACCAGTCTAGTAAATCTAGTGGGAGACAGTTTGACCCCCTGGTACCAGTCTAGTAAATCTAGTGGGAGACAGTTTGACCCCCGGTACCAGTCTAGTAAATCTAGTGGGAGACAGTTTGACCCCCGGTACCAGTCTAGTAAATCTAGTGGGAGACAGTTTGACCCCTGGTACCAGTCTAGTAAATCTAGTGGGAGACAGTTTGACCCCCGGTACCAGTCTAGTAAATCTAGTGGGAGACAGTTTGACCCCTGGTACCAGTCTAGTAAATCTAGTGGGAGACAGTTTGACCCCTGGTACCAGTCTAGTAAATCTAGTGGGAGACAGTTTGACCCCCGGTACCAGTCTAGTAAATCTAGTGGGAGACAGTTTGACCCCTGGTACCAGTCTAGTAAATCTAGTGGGAGACAGTTTGACCCCTGGTACCAGTCTAGTAAATCTAGTGGGAGACAGTTTGACCCCTCGGTACCAGTCTAGTAAATCTAGTGGGAGACAGTTTGACCCCTGGTACCAGTCTAGTAAATCTAGTGGGAGACAGTTTGACCCCTGGTACCAGTCTAGTAAATCTAGTGGGAGACAGTTTGACTCCTGGTACCAGTCTAGTAAATCTAGTGGGAGACAGTTTGACCCCTGGTACCAGTCTAGTAAATCTAGTGGGAGACAGTTTGACCCCCGGTACCAGTCTAGTAAATCTAGTGGGAGACAGTTTGACTCCTGGTACCAGTCTAGTAAATCTAGTGGGAGACAGTTTGACTCCTGGTACCAGTCTAGTAAATCTAGTGGGAGACAGTTTGACCCCTGGTACCAGTCTAGTAAATCTAGTGGGAGACAGTTTGACTCCTGGTACCAGTCTAGTAAATCTAGTGGGAGACAGTTTGACTCCTGGTACCAGTCTAGTAAATCTAGTGGGAGACAGTTTGACCCCTGGTACCAGTCTAGTAAATCTAGTGGGAGACAGTTTGACTCCTGGTACCAGTCTAGTAAATCTAGTGGGAGACAGTTTGACCCCTGGTACCAGTCTAGTAAATCTAGTGGGAGACAGTTTGACTCCTGGTACCAGTCTAGTAAATCTAGTGGGAGACAGTTTGACTCCTGGTACCAGTCTAGTAAATCTAGTGGGAGACAGTTTGACCCCTGGTACCAGTCTAGTAAATCTAGTGGGAGACAGTTTGACCCCTGGTACCAGTCTAGTAAATCTAGTGGGAGACAGTTTGACCCCCGGTACCAGTCTAGTAAATCTAGTGGGAGACAGTTTGACTCCTGGTACCAGTCTAGTAAATCTAGTGGGAGACAGTTTGACTCCTGGTACCAGTCTAGTAAATCTAGTGGGAGACAGTTTGACTCCTGGTACCAGTCTAGTAAATCTAGTGGGAGACAGTTTGACCCCTGGTACCAGTCTAGTAAATCTAGTGGGAGACAGTTTGACTCCTGGTACCAGTCTAGTAAATCTAGTGGGAGACAGTTTGACTCCCGGTACCAGTCTAGTAAATCTAGTGGGAGACAGTTTGACTCCTGGTACCAGTCTAGTAAATCTAGTGGGAGACAGTTTGACTCCTGGTACCAGTCTAGTAAATCTAGTGGGAGACAGTTTGACCCCTGGTACCAGTCTAGTAAATCTAGTGGGAGACAGTTTGACCCCCGGTACCAGTCTAGTAAATCTAGTGGGAGACAGTTTGACTCCCGGTACCAGTCTAGTAAATCTAGTGGGAGACAGTTTGACCCCTGGTACCAGTCCAGTAAATCTAGTGGGAGACAGTTTGACTCCCGGTACCAGTCTAGTAAATCTAGTGGGAGACAGTTTGACTCCTGGTACCAGTCCAGTAAATCTAGTGGGAGACAGTTTGACTCCTGGTACCATTCTAGTAAATCTAGTGGGAGACAGTTTGACCCCCGGTACCAGTCTAGTAAATCTAGTGGGAGACAGTTTGACTCCCGGTACCAGTCTAGTAAATCTAGTGGGAGACAGTTTGACCCCCTGGTACCAGTCTAGTAAATCTAGTGGGAGACAGTTTGACTCCCGGTACCAGTCTAGTAAATCTAGTGGGAGACAGTTTGACCCCCGGTACCAGTCTAGTAAATGTAGTGGGAGACAGTTTGACTCCCGGTACCAGTCTAGTAAATCTAGTGGGAGACAGTTTGACCCCCGGTACCAGTCTAGTAAATCTAGTGGGAGACAGTTTGACCCCCGGTACCAGTCTAGTAAATCTAGTGGGAGACAGTTTGACTCCTGGTACCAGTCTAGTAAATCTAGTGGGAGACAGTTTGACTCCTGGTACCAGTCTAGTAAATCTAGTGGGAGACAGTTTGACCCCCGGTACCAGTCTAGTAAATCTAGTGGGAGACAGTTTGACCCCCTGGTACCAGTCTAGTAAATCTAGTGGGAGACAGTTTGACTCCTGGTACCAGTCTAGTAAATCTAGTGGGAGACAGTTTGACTCCCGGTACCAGTCTAGTAAATCTAGTGGGAGACAGTTTGACTCCTGGTACCAGTCTAGTAAATCTAGTGGGAGACAGTTTGACTCCCGGTACCAGTCTAGAAAATCTAGTGGGAGACAGTTTGACCCCCGGTACCAGTCTAGTAAATCTAGTGGGAGACAGTTTGACCCCCGGTACCAGTCTAGAAAATCTAGTGGGAGACAGTTTGACTCCCGGTACCAGTCTAGTAAATCTAGTGGGAGACAGTTTGACCCCCGGTACCAGTCTAGTAAATCTAGTGGGAGACAGTTTGACTCCTGGTACCAGTCTAGTAAATCTAGTGGGAGACAGTTTGACCCCCGGTACCAGTCTAGTAAATCTAGTGGGAGACAGTTTGACCCCCGGTACCAGTCTAGAAAATCTAGTGGGAGACAGTTTGACTCCTGGTACCAGTCTAGTAAATCTAGTGGGAGACAGTTTGACCCCCGGTACCAGTCTAGTAAATCTAGTGGGAGACAGTTTGACCCCCGGTACCAGTCTAGTAAATCTAGTGGGAGACAGTTTGACCCCCGGTACCAGTCTAGAAAATCTAGTGGGAGACAGTTTGACTCCCGGTACCAGTCTAGTAAATCTAGTGGGAGACAGTTTGACTCCTGGTACCAGTCTAGTAAATCTAGTGGGAGACAGTTTGACTCCTGGTACCAGTCTAGTAAATCTAGTGGGAGACAGTTTGACTCCCGGTACCAGTCTAGAAAATCTAGTGGGAGACAGTTTGACCCCCGGTACCAGTCTAGAAAATCTAGTGGGAGACAGTTTGACCCCCGGTACCAGTCTAGTAAATCTAGTGGGAGACAGTTTGACTCCTGGTACCAGTCTAGTAAATCTAGTGGGAGACAGTTTGACTCCTGGTACCAGTCTAGTAAATCTAGTGGGAGACAGTTTGACTCCCGGTACCAGTCTAGAAAATCTAGTGGGAGACAGTTTGACCCCCGGTACCAGTCTAGAAAATCTAGTGGGAGACAGTTTGACTCCCGGTACCAGTCTAGTAAATCTAGTGGGAGACAGTTTGACCCCTGGTACCAGTCTAGAAAATCTAGTGGGAGACAGTTTGACCCCCGGTACCAGTCTAGAAAATCTAGTGGGAGACAGTTTGACCCCCGGTACCAGTCTAGAAAATCTAGTGGGAGACAGTTTGACTCCTGGTACCAGTCTAGTAAATCTAGTGGGAGACAGTTTGACCCCCGGTACCAGTCTAGAAAATCTAGTGGGAGACAGTTTGACTCCCGGTACCAGTCTAGTAAATCTAGTGGGAGACAGTTTGACCCCTGGTACCAGTCTAGTAAATCTAGTGGGAGACAGTTTGACCCCCGGTACCAGTCTAGTAAATCTAGTGGGAGACAGTTTGACCCCCGGTACCAGTCTAGAAAATCTAGTGGGAGACAGTTTGACTCCTGGTACCAGTCTAGTAAATCTAGTGGGAGACAGTTTGACCCCCGGTACCAGTCTAGAAAATCTAGTGGGAGACAGTTTGACTCCCGGTACCAGTCTAGTAAATCTAGTGGGAGACAGTTTGACCCCCGGTACCAGTCTAGTAAATCTAGTGGGAGACAGTTTGACCCCCGGTACCAGTCTAGTAAATCTAGTGGGAGACAGTTTGACTCCCGGTACCAGTCCAGTAAATCTAGTGGGAGACAGTTTGACCCCCGGTACCAGTCTAGTAAATCTAGTGGGAGACAGTTTGACCCCCGGTACCAGTCTAGTAAATCTAGTGGGAGACAGTTTGACCCCCGGTACCAGTCTAGTAAATCTAGTGGGAGACAGTTTGACTCCTGGTACCAGTCCAGTAAATCTAGTGGGAGACAGTTTGACCCCCTGGTACCAGTCTAGTAAATCTAGTGGGAGACAGTTTGACTCCTGGTACCAGTCCAGTAAATCTAGTGGGAGACAGTTTGACCCCTGGTACCAGTCTAGTAAATCTAGTGGGAGACAGTTTGACCCCCAGTACCAGTGTAGTAAATCTAGTGGGAGAGAGTTTGACTCCTGGTACCAGTCCAGTAAATCTAGTGGGAGACAGTTTGACCCCCAGTACCAGTCTAGTAAATCTAGTGGGAGACAGTTTGACCCCTGGTACCAGTCCAGTAAATCTAGTGGGAGACAGTTTGACTCCTGGTACCAGTCTAGTAAATCTAGTGGGAGACAGTTTGACTCCCGGTACCAGTCTAGTAAATCTAGTGGGAGACAGTTTGACCCCCGGTACCAGTCTAGTAAATCTAGTGGGAGACAGTTTGACCCCTGGTACCAGTCTAGTAAATCTAGTGGGAGACAGTTTGACCCCTGGTACCAGTCTAGTAAATCTAGTGGGAGACAGTTTGACCCCTGGTACCAGTCTAGTAAATCTAGTGGGAGACAGTTTGACTCCTGGTACCAGTCCAGTAAATCTAGTGGGAGACAGTTTGACCCCCGGTACCAGTCTAGTAAATCTAGTGGGAGACAGTTTGACTCCTGGTACCAGTCTAGTAAATCTAGTGGGAGACAGTTTGACCCCCTGGTACCAGTCTAGTAAATCTAGTGGGAGACAGTTTGACCCCTGGTACCAGTCCAGTAAATCTAGTGGGAGACAGTTTGACCCCCTGGTACCAGTCTAGTAAATCTAGTGGGAGACAGTTTGACTCCTGGTACCAGTCCAGTAAATCTAGTGGGAGACAGTTTGACCCCCGGTACCAGTCTAGTAAATCTAGTGGGAGACAGTTTGACTCCCGGTACCAGTCTAGTAAATCTAGTGGGAGACAGTTTGACCCCCGGTACCAGTCCAGTAAATCTAATGGGAGACAGTTTGACCCCCGGTACCAGTCTAGTAAATCTAGTGGGAGACAGTTTGACTCCTGGTACCAGTCTAGTAAATCTAGTGGGAGACAGTTTGACCCCCGGTACCAGTCCAGTAAATCTAGTGGGAGACAGTTTGACCCCCGGTACCAGTCTAGTAAATCTAGTGGGAGACAGTTTGACTCCTGGTACCAGTCTAGTAAATCTAGTGGGAGACAGTTTGACCCCCGGTACCAGTCTAGTAAATCTAGTGGGAGACAGTTTGACTCCCGGTACCAGTCTAGTAAATCTAGTGGGAGACAGTTTGACTCCTGGTACCAGTCCAGTAAATCTAGTGGGAGACAGTTTGACCCCCTGGTACCAGTCTAGTAAATCTAGTGGGAGACAGTTTGACCCCCGGTACCAGTCTAGTAAATCTAGTGGGAGACAGTTTGACCCCTGGTACCAGTCCAGTAAATCTAGTGGGAGACAGTTTGACCCCTGGTACCAGTCTAGTAAATCTAGTGGGAGACAGTTTGACCCCCGGTACCAGTCTAGTAAATCTAGTGGGAGACAGTTTGACCCCCGGTACCAGTCTAGTAAATCTAGTGGGAGACAGTTTGACTCCCGGTACCAGTCTAGTAAATCTAGTGGGAGACAGTTTGACCCCCGGTACCAGTCTAGTAAATCTAGTGGGAGACAGTTTGACCCCCGGTACCAGTCCAGTAAATCTAGTGGGAGACAGTTTGACTCCTGGTACCAGTCTAGTAAATCTAGTGGGAGACAGTTTGACCCCCGGTACCAGTCCAGTAAATCTAGTGGGAGACAGTTTGACCCCCGGTACCAGTCTAGTAAATCTAGTGGGAGACAGTTTGACCCCCGGTACCAGTCCAGTAAATCTAGTGGGAGACAGTTTGACTCCTGGTACCAGTCCAGTAAATCTAGTGGGAGACAGTTTGACTCCCGGTACCAGTCTAGTAAATCTAGTGGGAGACAGTTTGACCCCCGGTACCAGTCTAGTAAATCTAGTGGGAGACAGTTTGACCCCCGGTACCAGTCTAGTAAATCTAGTGGGAGACAGTTTGACCCCTGGTACCAGTCCAGTAAATCTAGTGGGAGACAGTTTGACCCCCTGGTACCAGTCTAGTAAATCTAGTGGGAGACAGTTTGACTCCTGGTACCAGTCTAGTAAATCTAGTGGGAGACAGTTTGACCCCCGGTACCAGTCTAGTAAATCTAGTGGGAGACAGTTTGACTCCTGGTACCAGTCTAGTAAATCTAGTGGGAGACAGTTTGACTCCCGGTACCAGTCTAGTAAATCTAGTGGGAGACAGTTTGACCCCCGGTACCAGTCTAGTAAATCTAGTGGGAGACAGTTTGACTCCTGGTACCAGTCCAGTAAATCTAGTGGGAGACAGTTTGACTCCCGGTACCAGTCTAGTAAATCTAGTGGGAGACAGTTTGACTCCCGGTACCAGTCTAGTAAATCTAGTGGGAGACAGTTTGACTCCCGGTACCAGTCTAGTAAATCTAGTGGGAGACAGTTTGACCCCCGGTACCAGTCTAGTAAATCTAGTGGGAGACAGTTTGACTCCCGGTACCATTCTAGTAAATCTAGTGGGAGACAGTTTGACCCCCGGTACCAGTCTAGTAAATCTAGTGGGAGACAGTTTGACCCCCGGTACCAGTCTAGTAAATCTAGTGGGAGACAGTTTGACCCCCGGTACCAGTCTAGTAAATCTAGTGGGAGACAGTTTGACCCCCGGTACCAGTCCAGTAAATCTAGTGGGAGACAGTTTGACTCCTGGTACCAGTCTAGTAAATCTAGTGGGAGACAGTTTGACCCCCGGTACCAGTCCAGTAAATCTAGTGGGAGACAGTTTGACTCCTGGTACCAGTCTAGTAAATCTAGTGGGAGACAGTTTGACCCCCGGTACCAGTCTAGTAAATCTAGTGGGAGACAGTTTGACCCCCGGTACCAGTCCAGTAAATCTAGTGGGAGACAGTTTGACTCCTGGTACCAGTCTCGTAAATCTAGTGGGAGACAGTTTGACCCCCGGTACCAGTCTAGTAAATCTAGTGGGAGACAGTTTGACCCCCGGTACCAGTCTAGTAAATCTAGTGGGGAGACAGTTTGACCCCCGGTACCAGTCTAGTAAATCTAGTGGGAGACAGTTTGACCCCCGGTACCAGTCCAGTAAATCTAGTGGGAGACAGTTTGACCCCCGGTACCAGTCTAGTAAATCTAGTGGGAGACAGTTTGACCCCCGGTACCATTCTAGTAAATCTAGTGGGAGACAGTTTGACTCCTGGTACCAGTCTAGTAAATCTAGTGGGAGACAGTTTGACCCCCGGTACCATTCTAGTAAATCTAGTGGGAGACAGTTTGACTCCCGGTACCAGTCTAGTAAATCTAGTGGGAGACAGTTTGACTCCTGGTACCAGTCTAGTAAATCTAGTGGGAGACAGTTTGACCCCTGGTACCAGTCTAGTAAATCTAGTGGGAGACAGTTTGACTCCTGGTACCAGTCTAGTAAATCTAGTGGGAGACAGTTTGACCCCCGGTACCAGTCTAGTAAATCTAGTGGGAGACAGTTTGACCCCCGGTACCATTCTAGTAAATCTAGTGGGAGACAGTTTGACTCCTGGTACCAGTCTAGTAAATCTAGTGGGAGACAGTTTGACTCCTGGTACCAGTCTAGTAAATCTAGTGGGAGACAGTTTGACTCCCGGTACCAGTCTAGTAAATCTAGTGGGAGACAGTTTGACTCCTGGTACCAGTCTAGTAAATCTAGTGGGAGACAGTTTGACTCCTGGTACCAGTCTAGTAAATCTAGTGGGAGACAGTTTGACCCCCGGTACCAGTCCAGTAAATCTAGTGGGAGACAGTTTGACTCCTGGTACCAGTCTAGTAAATCTAGTGGGAGACAGTTTGACCCCCGGTACCAGTCTAGTAAATCTAGTGGGAGACAGTTTGACCCCCGGTACCAGTCTAGTAAATCTAGTGGGAGACAGTTTGACCCCCGGTACCAGTCTAGTAAATCTAGTGGGAGACAGTTTGACTCCCGGTACCAGTCTAGTAAATCTAGTGGGGAGACAGTTTGACCCCCGGTACCAGTCTAGTAAATCTAGTGGGAGACAGTTTGACCCCCGGTACCAGTCCAGTAAATCTAGTGGGAGACAGTTTGACCCCCGGTACCAGTCTAGTAAATCTAGTGGGAGACAGTTTGACCCCCGGTACCAGTCTAGTAAATCTAGTGGGAGACAGTTTGACTCCCGGTACCAGTCTAGTAAATCTAGTGGGAGACAGTTTGACCCCTGGTACCAGTCTAGTAAATCTAGTGGGGAGACAGTTTGACTCCCGGTACCAGTCTAGTAAATCTAGTGGGAGACAGTTTGACTCCTGGTACCAGTCCAGTAAATCTAGTGGGAGACAGTTTGACTCCCGGTACCAGTCTAGTAAATCTAGTGGGGAGACAGTTTGACTCCCGGTACCAGTCTAGTAAATCTAGTGGGAGACAGTTTGACTCCTGGTACCAGTCCAGTAAATCTAGCGGGAGACAGTTTGACTCCCGGTACCAGTCCAGTAAATCTAGTGGGAGACAGTTTGACCCCCGGTACCAGTCTAGTAAATCTAGTGGGAGACAGTTTGACCCCCGGTACCAGTCTAGTAAATCTAGTGGGAGACAGTTTGACCCCCGGTACCAGTCTAGTAAATCTAGTGGGAGACAGTTTGACCCCCGGTACCATTCTAGTAAATCTAGTGGGAGACAGTTTGACTCCCGGTACCAGTCTAGTAAATCTAGTGGGAGACAGTTTGACCCCTGGTACCAGTCCAGTAAATCTAGTGGGAGACAGTTTGACCCCCGGTACCAGTCTAGTAAATCTAGTGGGAGACAGTTTGACCCCCTGGTACCAGTCTAGTAAATCTAGTGGGGAGACAGTTTGACTCCCGGTACCAGTCTAGTAAATCTAGTGGGAGACAGTTTGACCCCCTGGTACCAGTCTAGTAAATCTAGTGGGAGACAGTTTGACCCCCTGGTACCAGTCTAGTAAATCTAGTGGGGAGACAGTTTGACCCCCTGGTACCAGTCTAGTAAATCTAGTGGGAGACAGTTTGACTCCCGGTACCAGTCTAGTAAATCTAGTGGGAGACGGTTTGACTCCCGGTACCAGTCCAGTAAATCTAGTGGGAGACAGTTTGACCCCTGGTACCAGTCCAGTAAATCTAGTGGGAGACAGTTTGACCCCCGGTACCAGTCTAGTAAATCTAGTGGGAGACAGTTTGACCCCTGGTACCAGTCTAGTAAATCTAGTGGGAGACAGTTTGACTCCCGGTACCAGTCTAGTAAATCTAGTGGGAGACAGTTTGACTCCCGGTACCAGTCTAGTAAATCTAGTGGGAGACAGTTTGACCCCCGGTACCAGTCTAGTAAATCTAGTGGGAGACAGTTTGACCCCCGGTACCAGTCTAGTAAATCTAGTGGGAGACAGTTTGACTCCCGGTACCAGTCTAGTAAATCTAGTGGGAGACAGTTTGACTCCCGGTACCAGTCTAGTAAATCTAGTGGGAGACAGTTTGACTCCCGGTACCAGTCTAGTAAATCTAGTGGGAGACAGTTTGACCCCCGGTACCAGTCTAGTAAATCTAGTGGGAGACAGTTTGACTCCCGGTACCAGTCTAGTAAATCTAGTGGGAGACGGTTTGACTCCCGGTACCAGTCCAGTAAATCTAGTGGGAGACAGTTTGACCCCCGGTACCAGTCCAGTAAATCTAGTGGGAGACAGTTTGACCCCTGGTACCAGTCTAGTAAATCTAGTGGGAGACAGTTTGACCCCCGGTACCAGTCTAGTAAATCTAGTGGGAGACAGTTTGACCCCCGGTACCAGTCCAGTAAATCTAGTGGGAGACAGTTTGACCCCCGGTACCAGTCTAGTAAATCTAGTGGGAGACAGTTTGACTCCTGGTACCAGTCTAGTAAATCTAGTGGGAGACAGTTTGACTCCTGGTACCAGTCTAGTAAATCTAGTGGGAGACAGTTTGACTCCTGGTACCAGTCTAGTAAATCTAGTGGGAGACAGTTTGACCCCCGGTACCAGTCTAGTAAATCTAGTGGGAGACAGTTTGACCCCCGGTACCAGTCTAGTAAATCTAGTGGGAGACAGTTTGACTCCTGGTACCAGTCCAGTAAATCTAGTGGGAGACAGTTTGACTCCTGGTACCAGTCTAGTAAATCTAGTGGGAGACAGTTTGACCCCCGGTACCAGTCTAGTAAATCTAGTGGGAGACAGTTTGACCCCTGGTACCAGTCTAGTAAATCTAGTGGGAGACAGTTTGACCCCCGGTACCAGTCTAGTAAATCTAGTGGGAGACAGTTTGACCCCCGGTACCAGTCTAGTAAATCTAGTGGGAGACAGTTTGACCCCCGGTACCAGTCTAGTAAATCTAGTGGGAGACAGTTTGACCCCCGGTACCAGTCTAGTAAATCTAGTGGGAGACAGTTTGACCCCCGGTACCAGTCTAGTAAATCTAGTGGGAGACAGTTTGACCCCTGGTACCAGTCTAGTAAATCTAGTGGGAGACAGTTTGACCCCCGGTACCAGTCTAGTAAATCTAGTGGGAGACAGTTTGACCCCCGGTACCAGTCTAGTAAATCTAGTGGGAGACAGTTTGACCCCTGGTACCAGTCTAGTAAATCTAGTGGGAGACAGTTTGACCCCCGGTACCAGTCTAGTAAATCTAGTGGGAGACAGTTTGACCCCTGGTACCAGTCTAGTAAATCTAGTGGGAGACAGTTTGACCCCCGGTACCAGTCTAGTAAATCTAGTGGGAGACAGTTTGACCCCTGGTACCAGTCCAGTAAATCTAGTGGGAGACAGTTTGACTCCTGGTACCAGTCTAGTAAATCTAGTGGGAGACAGTTTGACCCCCGGTACCAGTCTAGTAAATCTAGTGGGAGACAGTTTGACCCCCGGTACCAGTCTAGTAAATCTAGTGGGAGACAGTTTGACTCCTGGTACCAGTCCAGTAAATCTAGTGGGAGACAGTTTGACTCCCGGTACCAGTCCAGTAAATCTAGTGGGAGACAGTTTGACCCCCGGTACCAGTCTAGTAAATCTAGTGGGAGACAGTTTGACTCCTGGTACCAGTCCAGTAAATCTAGTGGGAGACAGTTTGACTCCCGGTACCAGTCTAGTAAATCTAGTGGGAGACAGTTTGACCCCCGGTACCAGTCTAGTAAATCTAGTGGGAGACAGTTTGACCCCTGGTACCAGTCTAGTAAATCTAGTGGGAGACAGTTTGACCCCCGGTACCAGTCTAGTAAATCTAGTGGGAGACAGTTTGACCCCTGGTACCAGTCCAGTAAATCTAGTGGGAGACAGTTTGACCCCCGGTACCAGTCTAGTAAATCTAGTGGGAGACAGTTTGACTCCTGGTACCAGTCTAGTAAATCTAGTGGGAGACAGTTTGACTCCTGGTACCAGTCCAGTAAATCTAGTGGGAGACAGTTTGACCCCCGGTACCAGTCTAGTAAATCTAGTGGGAGACAGTTTGACTCCCGGTACCAGTCTAGTAAATCTAGTGGGAGACAGTTTGACCCCCGGTACCAGTCTAGTAAATCTAGTGGGAGACAGTTTGACCCCCGGTACCAGTCTAGTAAATCTAGTGGGAGACAGTTTGAACCCCGGTACCAGTCTAGTAAATCTAGTGGGAGACAGTTTGACCCCCGGTACCAGTCTAGTAAATCTAGTGGGAGACAGTTTGACCCCCGGTACCAGTCCAGTAAATCTAGTGGGAGACAGTTTGACTCCCGGTACCAGTCTAGTAAATCTAGTGGGAGACAGTTTGACCCCCGGTACCAGTCTAGTAAATCTAGTGGGAGACAGTTTGACCCCCGGTACCAGTCTAGTAAATCTAGTGGGAGACTGTTTGACCCCCGGTACCAGTCTAGTAAATCTAGTGGGAGACAGTTTGACTCCTGGTACCAGTCTAGTAAATCTAGTGGGAGACAGTTTGACTCCTGGTACCAGTCCAGTAAATCTAGTGGGAGACAGTTTGACCCCCGGTACCAGTCTAGTAAATCTAGTGGGAGACAGTTTGACCCCCGGTACCAGTCTAGTAAATCTAGTGGGAGACAGTTTGACTCCTGGTACCAGTCTAGTAAATCTAGTGGGAGACAGTTTGACCCCCGGTACCAGTCCAGTAAATCTAGTGGGAGACAGTTTGACTCCTGGTACCAGTCTAGTAAATCTAGTGGGAGACAGTTTGACCCCCGGTACCAGTCCAGTAAATCTAGTGGGAGACAGTTTGACTCCCGGTACCAGTCTAGTAAATCTAGTGGGAGACAGTTTGACCCCCGGTACCAGTCTAGTAAATCTAGTGGGAGACAGTTTGACCCCCGGTACCAGTCTAGTAAATCTAGTGGGAGACAGTTTGACCCCTGGTACCAGTCCAGTAAATCTAGTGGGAGACAGTTTGACCCCCGGTACCAGTCTAGTAAATCTAGTGGGAGACAGTTTGACTCCCGGTACCAGTCTAGTAAATCTAGTGGGAGACAGTTTGACCCCCGGTACCAGTCTAGTAAATCTAGTGGGAGACAGTTTGACTCCCGGTACCAGTCTAGTAAATCTAGTGGGAGACAGTTTGACTCCCAGTACCAGTCTAGTAAATCTAGTGGGAGACAGTTTGACTCCTGGTACCAGTCCAGTAAATCTAGTGGGAGACAGTTTGACCCCCTGGTACCAGTCCAGTAAATCTAGTGGGAGACAGTTTAACCCCCGGTACCAGTCTAGTAAATCTAGTGGGAGACAGTTTGACCCCCGGTACCAGTCTAGTAAATCTAGTGGGAGACAGTTTGACCCCCGGTACCAGTCTAGTAAATCTAGTGGGAGACAGTTTGACCCCTGGTACCAGTCTAGTAAATCTAGTGGGAGACAGTTTGACCCCCTGGTACCAGTCCAGTAAATCTAGTGGGAGACAGTTTGACCCCCGGTACCAGTCCAGTAAATCTAGTGGGAGACAGTTTGACTCCTGGTACCAGTCTAGTAAATCTAGTGGGAGACAGTTTGACTCCTGGTACCAGTCTAGTAAATCTAGTGGGAGACAGTTTGACCCCTGGTACCAGTCCAGTAAATCTAGTGGGAGACAGTTTGACTCCCGGTACCAGTCCAGTAAATCTAGTGGGAGACAGTTTGACTCCCGGTACCAGTCTAGTAAATCTAGTGGGAGACAGTTTGACTCCCGGTACCAGTCCAGTAAATCTAGTGGGAGACAGTTTGACTCCTGGTACCAGTCTAGTAAATCTAGTGGGAGACAGTTTGACTCCTGGTACCAGTCTAGTAAATCTAGTGGGAGACAGTTTGACCCCTGGTACCAGTCCAGTAAATCTAGTGGGAGACAGTTTGACCCCTGGTACCAGTCTAGTAAATCTAGTGGGAGACAGTTTGACCCCTGGTACCAGTCCAGTAAATCTAGTGGGAGACAGTTTGACCCCTGGTACCAGTCCAGTAAATCTAGTGGGAGACAGTTTGACCCCCGGTACCAGTCTAGTAAATCTAGTGGGAGACAGTTTGACCCCTGGTACCAGTCTAGTAAATCTAGTGGGAGACAGTTTGACTCCCGGTACCAGTCTAGTAAATCTAGTGGGAGACAGTTTGACTCCCGGTACCAGTCTAGTAAATCTAGTGGGAGACAGTTTGACCCCCGGTACCAGTCCAGTAAATCTAGTGGGAGACAGTTTGACCCCCGGTACCAGTCTAGTAAATCTAGTGGGAGACAGTTTGACTCCTGGTACCAGTCTAGTAAATCTAGTGGGAGACAGTTTGACTCCTGGTACCAGTCTAGTAAATCTAGTGGGAGACAGTTTGACTCCTGGTACCAGTCTAGTAAATCTAGTGGGAGACAGTTTGACCCCCGGTACCAGTCTAGTAAATCTAGTGGGAGACAGTTTGACCCCCGGTACCAGTCTAGTAAATCTAGTGGGAGACAGTTTGACTCCTGGTACCAGTCTAGTAAATCTAGTGGGAGACAGTTTGACCCCCGGTACCAGTCTAGTAAATCTAGTGGGAGACAGTTTGACCCCTGGTACCAGTCTAGTAAATCTAGTGGGAGACAGTTTGACTCCCGGTACCAGTCTAGTAAATCTAGTGGGAGACGGTTTGACTCCCGGTACCAGTCCAGTAAATCTAGTGGGAGACAGTTTGACCCCCGGTACCAGTCCAGTAAATCTAGTGGGAGACAGTTTGACCCCTGGTACCAGTCTAGTAAATCTAGTGGGAGACAGTTTGACCCCCGGTACCAGTCTAGTAAATCTAGTGGGAGACAGTTTGACCCCCGGTACCAGTCCAGTAAATCTAGTGGGAGACAGTTTGACCCCCGGTACCAGTCTAGTAAATCTAGTGGGAGACAGTTTGACTCCTGGTACCAGTCTAGTAAATCTAGTGGGAGACAGTTTGACTCCTGGTACCAGTCTAGTAAATCTAGTGGGAGACAGTTTGACTCCTGGTACCAGTCTAGTAAATCTAGTGGGAGACAGTTTGACCCCCGGTACCAGTCTAGTAAATCTAGTGGGAGACAGTTTGACCCCCGGTACCAGTCTAGTAAATCTAGTGGGAGACAGTTTGACTCCTGGTACCAGTCTAGTAAATCTAGTGGGAGACAGTTTGACCCCCGGTACCAGTCTAGTAAATCTAGTGGGAGACAGTTTGACCCCTGGTACCAGTCTAGTAAATCTAGTGGGAGACAGTTTGACCCCCGGTACCAGTCTAGTAAATCTAGTGGGAGACAGTTTGACCCCCGGTACCAGTCTAGTAAATCTAGTGGGAGACAGTTTGACCCCTGGTACCAGTCTAGTAAATCTAGTGGGAGACAGTTTGACCCCCGGTACCAGTCTAGTAAATCTAGTGGGAGACAGTTTGACCCCCGGTACCAGTCTAGTAAATCTAGTGGGAGACAGTTTGACCCCTGGTACCAGTCTAGTAAATCTAGTGGGAGACAGTTTGACCCCCGGTACCAGTCTAGTAAATCTAGTGGGAGACAGTTTGACCCCTGGTACCAGTCTAGTAAATCTAGTGGGAGACAGTTTGACCCCCGGTACCAGTCTAGTAAATCTAGTGGGAGACAGTTTGACCCCTGGTACCAGTCCAGTAAATCTAGTGGGAGACAGTTTGACTCCTGGTACCAGTCTAGTAAATCTAGTGGGAGACAGTTTGACCCCCGGTACCAGTCTAGTAAATCTAGTGGGAGACAGTTTGACCCCCGGTACCAGTCTAGTAAATCTAGTGGGAGACAGTTTGACTCCTGGTACCAGTCCAGTAAATCTAGTGGGAGACAGTTTGACTCCCGGTACCAGTCCAGTAAATCTAGTGGGAGACAGTTTGACCCCCGGTACCAGTCTAGTAAATCTAGTGGGAGACAGTTTGACTCCTGGTACCAGTCCAGTAAATCTAGTGGGAGACAGTTTGACTCCCGGTACCAGTCTAGTAAATCTAGTGGGAGACAGTTTGACCCCCGGTACCAGTCTAGTAAATCTAGTGGGAGACAGTTTGACCCCTGGTACCAGTCTAGTAAATCTAGTGGGAGACAGTTTGACCCCCGGTACCAGTCTAGTAAATCTAGTGGGAGACAGTTTGACCCCCGGTACCAGTCTAGTAAATCTAGTGGGAGACAGTTTGAACCCCGGTACCAGTCTAGTAAATCTAGTGGGAGACAGTTTGACTCCTGGTACCAGTCTAGTAAATCTAGTGGGAGACAGTTTGACTCCCGGTACCAGTCTAGTAAATCTAGTGGGAGACAGTTTGACTCCTGGTACCAGTCTAGTAAATCTAGTGGGAGACAGTTTGACTCCTGGTACCAGTCCAGTAAATCTAGTGGGAGACAGTTTGACCCCCGGTACCAGTCTAGTAAATCTAGTGGGAGACAGTTTGACTCCCGGTACCAGTCTAGTAAATCTAGTGGGAGACAGTTTGACCCCCGGTACCAGTCTAGTAAATCTAGTGGGAGACAGTTTGACCCCCGGTACCAGTCTAGTAAATCTAGTGGGAGACAGTTTGAACCCCGGTACCAGTCTAGTAAATCTAGTGGGAGACAGTTTGACCCCCGGTACCAGTCTAGTAAATCTAGTGGGAGACAGTTTGACCCCCGGTACCAGTCTAGTAAATCTAGTGGGAGACAGTTTGACTCCCGGTACCAGTCTAGTAAATCTAGTGGGAGACAGTTTGACCCCCGGTACCAGTCTAGTAAATCTAGTGGGAGACAGTTTGACCCCCGGTACCAGTCTAGTAAATCTAGTGGGAGACAGTTTGACCCCCGGTACCAGTCTAGTAAATCTAGTGGGAGACAGTTTGACTCCTGGTACCAGTCTAGTAAATCTAGTGGGAGACAGTTTGACTCCTGGTACCAGTCCAGTAAATCTAGTGGGAGACAGTTTGACCCCCGGTACCAGTCTAGTAAATCTAGTGGGAGACAGTTTGACCCCCGGTACCAGTCTAGTAAATCTAGTGGGAGACAGTTTGACTCCTGGTACCAGTCTAGTAAATCTAGTGGGAGACAGTTTAACCCCCGGTACCAGTCCAGTAAATCTAGTGGGAGACAGTTTGACTCCTGGTACCAGTCTAGTAAATCTAGTGGGAGACAGTTTGACCCCCGGTACCAGTCCAGTAAATCTAGTGGGAGACAGTTTGACTCCCGGTACCAGTCTAGTAAATCTAGTGGGAGACAGTTTGACTCCTGGTACCAGTCCAGTAAATCTAGTGGGAGACAGTTTGACCCCCGGTACCAGTCTAGTAAATCTAGTGGGAGACAGTTTGACCCCTGGTACCAGTCCAGTAAATCTAGTGGGAGACAGTTTGACCCCCGGTACCAGTCTAGTAAATCTAGTGGGAGACAGTTTGACTCCCGGTACCAGTCTAGTAAATCTAGTGGGAGACAGTTTGACTCCCGGTACCAGTCTAGTAAATCTAGTGGGAGACAGTTTGACTCCTGGTACCAGTCCAGTAAATCTAGTGGGAGACAGTTTGACTCCCGGTACCAGTCTAGTAAATCTAGTGGGAGACAGTTTGACTCCTGGTACCAGTCCAGTAAATCTAGTGGGAGACAGTTTGACTCCCGGTACCAGTCCAGTAAATCTAGTGGGAGACAGTTTGACCCCCGGTACCAGTCTAGTAAATCTAGTGGGAGACAGTTTGACCCCCGGTACCATTCTAGTAAATCTAGTGGGAGACAGTTTGACTCCTGGTACCAGTCCAGTAAATCTAGTGGGAGACAGTGACCCCCGGTACCAGTCTAGTAAATCTAGTGGGAGACAGTTTGAACCCCGGTACCAGTCCAGTAAATCTAGTGGGAGACAGTTTAACCCCCGGTACCAGTCTAGTAAATCTAGTGGGAGACAGTTTGACCCCCGGTACCAGTATAGTAAATCTAGTGGGAGACAGTTTGACCCCCGGTACCAGTCTAGTAAATCTAGTGGGAGACAGTTTGACCCCTGGTACCAGTCTAGTAAATCTAGTGGGAGACAGTTTGACCCCCTGGTACCAGTCCAGTAAATCTAGTGGGAGACAGTTTGACCCCCGGTACCAGTCCAGTAAATCTAGTGGGAGACAGTTTGACTCCTGGTACCAGTCTAGTAAATCTAGTGGGAGACAGTTTGACTCCTGGTACCAGTCTAGTAAATCTAGTGGGAGACAGTTTGACTCCCGGTACCAGTCCAGTAAATCTAGTGGGAGACAGTTTGACTCCTGGTACCAGTCTAGTAAATCTAGTGGGAGACAGTTTGACTCCTGGTACCAGTCTAGTAAATCTAGTGGGAGACAGTTTGACCCCTGGTACCAGTCCAGTAAATCTAGTGGGAGACAGTTTGACCCCTGGTACCAGTCTAGTAAATCTAGTGGGAGACAGTTTGACCCCTGGTACCAGTCCAGTAAATCTAGTGGGAGACAGTTTGACCCCTGGTACCAGTCCAGTAAATCTAGTGGGAGACAGTTTGACCCCCGGTACCAGTCTAGTAAATCTAGTGGGAGACAGTTTGACCCCCGGTACCAGTCTAGTAAATCTAGTGGGAGACAGTTTGACCCCCGGTACCAGTCTAGTAAATCTAGTGGGAGACAGTTTGACCCCCGGTACCAGTCCAGTAAATCTAGTGGGAGACAGTTTGACTCCTGGTACCAGTCTAGTAAATCTAGTGGGAGACAGTTTGACTCCTGGTACCAGTCCAGTAAATCTAGTGGGAGACAGTTTGACTCCTGGTACCAGTCCAGTAAATCTAGTGGGAGACAGTTTGACTCCCGGTACCAGTCTAGTAAATCTAGTGGGAGACAGTTTGACTCCTGGTACCAGTCCAGTAAATCTAGTGGGAGACAGTTTGACCCCCGGTACCAGTCTAGTAAATCTAGTGGGAGACAGTTTGACCCCCGGTACCAGTCCAGTAAATCTAGTGGGAGACAGTTTGACCCCTGGTACCAGTCTAGTAAATCTAGTGGGAGACAGTTTGACTCCTGGTACCAGTCTAGTAAATCTAGTGGGAGACAGTTTGACTCCTGGTACCAGTCCAGTAAATCTAGTGGGAGACAGTTTGACCCCTGGTACCAGTCTAGTAAATCTAGTGGGAGACAGTTTGACCCCCGGTACCAGTCTAGTAAATCTAGTGGGAGACAGTTTGACCCCCGGTACCAGTCTAGTAAATCTAGTGGGAGACAGTTTGACCCCCGGTACCAGTCTAGTAAATCTAGTGGGAGACAGTTTGACTCCCGGTACCAGTCTAGTAAATCTAGTGGGAGACAGTTTGACCCCCGGTACCAGTCCAGTAAATCTAGTGGGAGACAGTTTGACTCCCGGTACCAGTCTAGTAAATCTAGTGGGAGACAGTTTGACCCCCGGTACCAGTCTAGTAAATCTAGTGGGAGACAGTTTGACCCCCGGTACCAGTCTAGTAAATCTAGTGGGAGACAGTTTGACCCCCGGTACCAGTCTAGTAAATCTAGTGGGAGACAGTTTGACCCCCGGTACCAGTCTAGTAAATCTAGTGGGAGACAGTTTGACCCCTGGTACCAGTCTAGTAAATCTAGTGGGAGACAGTTTGACCCCCGGTACCAGTCTAGTAAATCTAGTGGGAGACAGTTTGACCCCTGGTACCAGTCTAGTAAATCTAGTGGGAGACAGTTTGACCCCTGGTACCAGTCTAGTAAATCTAGTGGGAGACAGTTTGACCCCCGGTACCAGTCCAGTAAATCTAGTGGGAGACAGTTTGACCCCCGGTACCAGTCTAGTAAATCTAGTGGGAGACAGTTTGACCCCCGGTACCAGTCTAGTAAATCTAGTGGGAGACAGTTTGACCCCTGGTACCAGTCTAGTAAATCTAGTGGGAGACAGTTTGACCCCCGGTACCAGTCTAGTAAATCTAGTGGGAGACAGTTTGACCCCTGGTACCAGTCTAGTAAATCTAGTGGGAGACAGTTTGACTCCCGGTACCAGTCTAGTAAATCTAGTGGGAGACAGTTTGACCCCTGGTACCAGTCTAGTAAATCTAGTGGGAGACAGTTTGACTCCCGGTACCAGTCTAGTAAATCTAGTGGGAGACAGTTTGACCCCTGGTACCAGTCTAGTAAATCTAGTGGGAGACAGTTTGACTCCCGGTACCAGTCTAGTAAATCTAGTGGGAGACAGTTTGACCCCCGGTACCAGTCTAGTAAATCTAGTGGGAGACAGTTTGACCCCCGGTACCAGTCCAGTAAATCTAGTGGGAGACAGTTTGACCCCTGGTACCAGTCCAGTAAATCTAGTGGGAGACAGTTTGACCCCCGGTACCAGTCCAGTAAATCTAGTGGGAGACAGTTTGACTCCCGGTACCAGTCTAGTAAATCTAGTGGGAGACAGTTTGACCCCTGGTACCAGTCCAGTAAATCTAGTGGGAGACAGTTTGACCCCCGGTACCAGTCTAGTAAATCTAGTGGGAGACAGTTTGACCCCCGGTACCAGTCTAGTAAATCTAGTGGGAGACAGTTTGACTCCCGGTACCAGTCTAGTAAATCTAGTGGGAGACAGTTTGACCCCCGGTACCAGTCTAGTAAATCTAGTGGGAGACAGTTTGACTCCTGGTACCAGTCCAGTAAATCTAGTGGGAGACAGTTTGACTCCCGGTACCAGTCTAGTAAATCTAGTGGGAGACAGTTTGACTCCCGGTACCAGTCTAGTAAATCTAGTGGGAGACAGTTTGACTCCCGGTACCAGTCTAGTAAATCTAGTGGGAGACAGTTTGACCCCCGGTACCAGTCTAGTAAATCTAGTGGGAGACAGTTTGACCCCCGGTACCAGTCCAGTAAATCTAGTGGGAGACAGTTTGACCCCTGGTACCAGTCTAGTAAATCTAGTGGGAGACAGTTTGACCCCCGGTACCAGTCTAGTAAATCTAGTGGGAGACAGTTTGACCCCCGGTACCAGTCTAGTAAATCTAGTGGGAGACAGTTTGAACCCCGGTACCAGTCTAGTAAATCTAGTGGGAGACAGTTTGACTCCTGGTACCAGTCTAGTAAATCTAGTGGGAGACAGTTTGACCCCTGGTACCAGTCCAGTAAATCTAGTGGGAGACAGTTTGACCCCCGGTACCAGTCTAGTAAATCTAGTGGGAGACAGTTTGACCCCCGGTACCAGTCTAGTAAATCTAGTGGGAGACAGTTTGACTCCCGGTACCAGTCTAGTAAATCTAGTGGGAGACAGTTTGACCCCCGGTACCAGTCTAGTAAATCTAGTGGGAGACAGTTTGACTCCCGGTACCAGTCTAGTAAATCTAGTGGGAGACAGTTTGACCCCCGGTACCAGTCTAGTAAATCTAGTGGGAGACAGTTTGACTCCTGGTACCAGTCTAGTAAATCTAGTGGGAGACAGTTTGACTCCCGGTACCATTCTAGTAAATCTAGTGGGAGACAGTTTGACCCCCGGTACCAGTCTAGTAAATCTAGTGGGAGACAGTTTGACCCCCGGTACCAGTCTAGTAAATCTAGTGGGAGACAGTTTGACCCCCGGTACCAGTCTAGTAAATCTAGTGGGAGACAGTTTGACCCCCGGTACCAGTCTAGTAAATCTAGTGGGAGACAGTTTGACCCCCGGTACCATTCTAGTAAATCTAGTGGGAGACAGTTTGACTCCTGGTACCATTCTAGTAAATCTAGTGGGAGACAGTTTGACCCCCGGTACCAGTCTAGTAAATCTAGTGGGAGACAGTTTGACCCCTGGTACCAGTCTAGTAAATCTAGTGGGAGACAGTTTGACCCCCGGTACCAGTCTAGTAAATCTAGTGGGAGACAGTTTGACCCCCGGTACCAGTCTAGTAAATCTAGTGGGAGACAGTTTGACTCCTGGTACCATTCTAGTAAATCTAGTGGGAGACAGTTTGACCCCCGGTACCAGTCTAGTAAATCTAGTGGGAGACAGTTTGACTCCTGGTACCAGTCTAGTAAATCTAGTGGGAGACAGTTTGACTCCTGGTACCAGTCTAGTAAATCTAGTGGGAGACAGTTTGACCCCTGGTACCAGTCTAGTAAATCTAGTGGGAGACAGTTTGACTCCTGGTACCAGTCTAGTAAATCTAGTGGGAGACAGTTTGACCCCTGGTACCAGTCTAGTAAATCTAGTGGGAGACAGTTTGACTCCTGGTACCATTCTAGTAAATCTAGTGGGAGACAGTTTGACCCCCGGTACCAGTCTAGTAAATCTAGTGGGAGACAGTTTGACCCCTGGTACCAGTCTAGTAAATCTAGTGGGAGACAGTTTGACTCCTGGTACCAGTCTAGTAAATCTAGTGGGAGACAGTTTGACCCCCGGTACCAGTCTAGTAAATCTAGTGGGAGACAGTTTGACCCCCGGTACCAGTCTAGTAAATCTAGTGGGAGACAGTTTGACTCCCGGTACCAGTCTAGTAAATCTAGTGGGAGACAGTTTGACTCCCGGTACCAGTCTAGTAAATCTAGTGGGAGACAGTTTGACCCCCAGTACCAGTCTAGTAAATCTAGTGGGAGACAGTTTGACTCCTGGTACCATTCTAGTAAATCTAGTGGGAGACAGTTTGACTCCTGGTACCATTCTAGTAAATCTAGTGGGAGACAGTTTGACCCCCGGTACCAGTCTAGTAAATCTAGTGGGAGACAGTTTGACTCCTGGTACCAGTCTAGTAAATCTAGTGGGAGACAGTTTGACCCCCAGTACCAGTCTAGTAAATCTAGTGGGAGACAGTTTGACTCCTGGTACCATTCTAGTAAATCTAGTGGGAGACAGTTTGACCCCCGGTACCAGTCTAGTAAATCTAGTGGGAGACAGTTTGACCCCCGGTACCAGTCTAGTAAATCTAGTGGGAGACAGTTTGACCCCTGGTACCAGTCCAGTAAATCTAGTGGGAGACAGTTTGACTCCCGGTACCAGTCTAGTAAATCTAGTGGGAGACAGTTTGACCCCCGGTACCAGTCTAGTAAATCTAGTGGGAGACAGTTTGACCCCCGGTACCAGTCTAGTAAATCTAGTGGGAGACAGTTTGACTCCTGGTACCAGTCTAGTAAATCTAGTGGGAGACAGTTTGACCCCCGGTACCAGTCTAGTAAATCTAGTGGGAGACAGTTTGACCCCCGGTACCAGTCTAGTAAATCTAGTGGGAGACAGTTTGACTCCTGGTACCAGTCCAGTAAATCTAGTGGGAGACAGTTTGACTCCCGGTACCAGTCCAGTAAATCTAGTGGGAGACAGTTTGACTCCCGGTACCAGTCTAGTAAATCTAGTGGGAGACAGTTTGACCCCTGGTACCAGTCTAGTAAATCTAGTGGGAGACAGTTTGACTCCTGGTACCAGTCTAGTAAATCTAGTGGGAGACAGTTTGACTCCCGGTACCAGTCTAGTAAATCTAGTGGGAGACAGTTTGACCCCTGGTACCAGTCTAGTAAATCTAGTGGGAGACAGTTTGACTCCTGGTACCAGTCGAGTAAATCTAGTGGGAGACAGTTTGACCCCCGGTACCAGTCTAGTAAATCTAGTGGGAGACAGTTTGACCCCTGGTACCAGTCCAGTAAATCTAGTGGGAGACAGTTTGACCCCCGGTACCAGTCTAGTAAATCTAGTGGGAGACAGTTTGACTCCTGGTACCAGTCTAGTAAATCTAGTGGGAGACAGTTTGACTCCTGGTACCAGTCTAGTAAATCTAGTGGGAGACAGTTTGACTCCTGGTACCAGTCTAGTAAATCTAGTGGGAGACAGTTTGACCCCCGGTACCAGTCCAGTAAATCTAGTGGGAGACAGTTTGACCCCCGGTACCAGTCCAGTAAATCTAGTGGGAGACAGTTTGACCCCTGGTACCAGTCTAGTAAATCTAGTGGGAGACAGTTTGACCCCCGGTACCAGTCTAGTAAATCTAGTGGGAGACAGTTTGACCCCTGGTACCAGTCTAGTAAATCTAGTGGGAGACAGTTTGACCCCCGGTACCAGTCCAGTAAATCTAGTGGGAGACAGTTTGACCCCCGGTACCAGTCTAGTAAATCTAGTGGGAGACAGTTTGACTCCTGGTACCAGTCTAGTAAATCTAGTGGGAGACAGTTTGACTCCTGGTACCAGTCTAGTAAATCTAGTGGGAGACAGTTTGACTCCTGGTACCAGTCTAGTAAATCTAGTGGGAGACAGTTTGACCCCCGGTACCAGTCCAGTAAATCTAGTGGGAGACAGTTTGACCCCCGGTACCAGTCCAGTAAATCTAGTGGGAGACAGTTTGACCCCTGGTACCAGTCTAGTAAATCTAGTGGGAGACAGTTTGACCCCTGGTACCAGTCTAGTAAATCTAGTGGGAGACAGTTTGACCCCCGGTACCAGTCTAGTAAATCTAGTGGGAGACAGTTTGACCCCTGGTACCAGTCTAGTAAATCTAGTGGGAGACAGTTTGACTCCCGGTACCAGTCTAGTAAATCTAGTGGGAGACAGTTTGACTCCCGGTACCAGTCTAGTAAATCTAGTGGGAGACAGTTTGACCCCCGGTACCAGTCTAGTAAATCTAGTGGGAGACAGTTTGACTCCCGGTACCAGTCTAGTAAATCTAGTGGGAGACAGTTTGACTCCTGGTACCAGTCTAGTAAATCTAGTGGGAGACAGTTTGACTCCTGGTACCAGTCTAGTAAATCTAGTGGGAGACAGTTTGACCCCCCAGTACCAGTCCAGTAAATCTAGTGGGAGACAGTTTGACCCCCGGTACCAGTCCAGTAAATCTAGTGGGAGACAGTTTGACCCCCGGTACCAGTCCAGTAAATCTAGTGGGAGACAGTTTGACCCCCGGTACCAGTCTAGTAAATCTAGTGGGAGACAGTTTGACTCCCGGTACCAGTCTAGTAAATCTAGTGGGAGACAGTTTGACTCCCGGTACCAGTCCAGTAAATCTAGTGGGAGACAGTTTGACTCCTGGTACCAGTCTAGTAAATCTAGTGGGAGACAGTTTGACCCCTGGTACCAGTCTAGTAAATCTAGTGGGAGACAGTTTGACCCCCGGTACCAGTCTAGTAAATCTAGTGGGAGACAGTTTGACCCCCGGTACCAGTCTAGTAAATCTAGTGGGAGACAGTTTGACCCCCGGTACCAGTCTAGTAAATCTAGTGGGAGACAGTTTGACTCCTGGTACCAGTCCAGTAAATCTAGTGGGAGACAGTTTGACCCCTGGTACCAATCTAGTAAATCTAGTGGGAGACAGTTTGACTCCTGGTACCAGTCTAGTAAATCTAGTGGGAGACAGTTTGACCCCCGGTACCAGTCTAGAAAATCTAGTGGGAGACAGTTTGACTCCTGGTACCAGTCTAGTAAATCTAGTGGGAGACAGTTTGACCCCCGGTACCAGTCTAGTAAATCTAGTGGGAGACAGTTTGACCCCCGGTACCAGTCTAGTAAATCTAGTGGGAGACAGTTTGACCCCTGGTACCAGTCTAGTAAATCTAGTGGGAGACAGTTTGACCCCCGGTACCAGTCCAGTAAATCTAGTGGGAGACAGTTTGACCCCCGGTACCAGTCTAGTAAATCTAGTGGGAGACAGTTTGACTCCTGGTACCAGTCTAGTAAATCTAGTGGGAGACAGTTTGACCCCCGGTACCAGTCCAGTAAATCTAGTGGGAGACAGTTTGACCCCTGGTACCAGTCCAGTAAATCTAGTGGGAGACAGTTTGACCCCCGGTACCAGTCTAGAAAATCTAGTGGGAGACAGTTTGACTCCCGGTACCAGTCCAGTAAATCTAGTGGGAGACAGTTTGACCCCTGGTACCAGTCCAGTAAATCTAGTGGGAGACAGTTTGACCCCCGGTACCAGTCCAGTAAATCTAGTGGGAGACAGTTTGACCCCTGGTACCAGTCCAGTAAATCTAGTGGGAGACAGTTTGACCCCCGGTACCAGTCTAGAAAATCTAGTGGGAGACAGTTTGACCCCCGGTACCAGTCTAGTAAATCTAGTGGGAGACAGTTTGACCCCCGGTACCAGTCTAGTAAATCTAGTGGGAGACAGTTTGACCCCCGGTACCAGTCCAGTAAATCTAGTGGGAGACAGTTTGACCCCTGGTACCAGTCCAGTAAATCTAGTGGGAGACAGTTTGACCCCCGGTACCAGTCCAGTAAATCTAGTGGGAGACAGTTTGACCCCCGGTACCAGTCCAGTAAATCTAGTGGGAGACAGTTTGACCCCTGGTACCAGTCCAGTAAATCTAGTGGGAGACAGTTTGACCCCCGGTACCAGTCCAGTAAATCTAGTGGGAGACAGTTTGACCCCCGGTACCAGTCCAGTAAATCTAGTGGGAGACAGTTTGACCCCCGGTACCAGTCTAGTAAATCTAGTGGGAGACAGTTTGACCCCCGGTACCAGTCCAGTAAATCTAGTGGGAGACAGTTTGACCCCCGGTACCAGTCCAGTAAATCTAGTGGGAGACAGTTTGACCCCTGGTACCAGTCCAGTAAATCTAGTGGGAGACAGTTTGACCCCCGGTACCAGTCCAGTAAATCTAGTGGGAGACAGTTTGACCCCCGGTACCAGTCCAGTAAATCTAGTGGGAGACAGTTTGACCCCCGGTACCAGTCTAGTAAATCTAGTGGGAGACAGTTTGACCCCCGGTACCAGTCTAGTAAATCTAGTGGGAGACAGTTTGACCCCTGGTACCAGTCCAGTAAATCTAGTGGGAGACAGTTTGACCCCTGGTACCAGTCTAGTAAATCTAGTGGGAGACAGTTTGACTCCTGGTACCAGTCTAGTAAATCTAGTGGGAGACAGTTTGACTCCCGGTACCAGTCCAGTAAATCTAGTGGGAGACAGTTTGACTCCTGGTACCAGTCTAGTAAATCTAGTGGGAGACAGTTTGACCCCCGGTACCAGTCTAGTAAATCTAGTGGGAGACAGTTTGACTCCCGGTACCAGTCTAGTAAATCTAGTGGGAGACAGTTTGACCCCCGGTACCAGTCCAGTAAATCTAGTGGGAGACAGTTTGACTCCTGGTACCAGTCTAGTAAATCTAGTGGGAGACAGTTTGACCCCCGGTACCAGTCTAGAAAATCTAGTGGGAGACAGTTTGACCCCCGGTACCAGTCTAGTAAATCTAGTGGGAGACAGTTTGACTCCTGGTACCAGTCTAGTAAATCTAGTGGGAGACAGTTTGACCCCCGGTACCAGTCTAGTAAATCTAGTGGGAGACAGTTTGACCCCCGGTACCAGTCTAGTAAATCTAGTGGGAGACAGTTTGACCCCCGGTACCAGTCCAGTAAATCTAGTGGGAGACAGTTTGACCCCCGGTACCAGTCTAGTAAATCTAGTGGGAGACAGTTTGACCCCTGGTACCAGTCCAGTAAATCTAGTGGGAGACAGTTTGACTCCTGGTACCAGTCTAGTAAATCTAGTGGGAGACAGTTTGACTCCTGGTACCAGTCCAGTAAATCTAGTGGGAGACAGTTTGACTCCAGGTACCAGTCTAGTAAATCTAGTGGGAGACAGTTTGACCCCCGGTACCAGTCTAGTAAATCTAGTGGGAGACAGTTTGACCCCCGGTACCAGTCTAGTAAATCTAGTGGGAGACAGTTTGACCCCTGGTACCAGTCTAGTAAATCTAGTGGGAGACAGTTTGACCCCCGGTACCAGTCCAGTAAATCTAGTGGGAGACAGTTTGACCCCTGGTACCAGTCCAGTAAATCTAGTGGGAGACAGTTTGACCCCCGGTACCAGTCCAGTAAATCTAGTGGGAGACAGTTTGACCCCTGGTACCAGTCTAGTAAATCTAGTGGGAGACAGTTTGACCCCTGGTACCAGTCCAGTAAATCTAGTGGGAGACAGTTTGACCCCCGGTACCAGTCCAGTAAATCTAGTGGGAGACAGTTTGACCCCTGGTACCAGTCCAGTAAATCTAGTGGGAGACAGTTTGACCCCCGGTACCAGTCCAGTAAATCTAGTGGGAGACAGTTTGACCCCTGGTACCAGTCTAGTAAATCTAGTGGGAGACAGTTTGACCCCTGGTACCAGTCTAGTAAATCTAGTGGGAGACAGTTTGACCCCCGGTACCAGTCTAGTAAATCTAGTGGGAGACAGTTTCACTGCTGATCCCTGTCTTATTATTTTACAAATCTACTTGAGCAAATTGCATAATGTGTTTTCATAACTCAAATTAGATCAGCATAAAAATGCTATAGCTGGGTTGTGGTGTTTGAATATTCCCACTTTTTTAATTCTTCAAGGAGAGCTTGCACATAAGTTCAAATTGACCATGTCATTCTTCAGCTATCTATGCTCAATGCCTTTATTCTCTCCTTTCTTCCCCTGCTAATTGAGATCTGAAGCTCTCTGTATGTGTAGGGTGTTGCTGCTGCTTAGTTTCAGTAATATTCTCTCCACAGTGAACAAGGGGTCTGGGTGCTATCAGTGTGAATTAGCATAAGTGCCTGGCTCGTAGAGTAGAAGTCCCGAAGAAGCAGACTTTTCATTTCCTTTTCTCCGTGCCTCATTATTGTTGTCTGAGATAATGGGTCAGACAGCTGTTTCCAAATCTCTCTGACAGTGCTGTTCCACGCATCCTAGTGGCTGGTTGTGCCCGAGTTGCATGGCTGATTGCCCAGGTGTGTCTCTGTTCCCTCTACTGTGCCTGGCCTTCACTCGGCAACTTCCAATTGAGATCAGGTACATGCTGATTAAGGAATTGCAAATGTAGAATTGTGTCTCGTTACTCAGTGGAGCATTTGTGAGGGTTATTGTAAATAAAAACACCGCTTGGGACTCTGTCCTTTGACAAAAAGTTACTATTTAACTGTAGTTTTTTTTCTCATGGTGGACCTAATTTTCCAGGACATTTTGTGGTCGTGGGGAGTGAATGGGGTGTAATAATCTCTTTTGTATAGAAAGGAAAGGTTGGATTGTCTCTGGACTCCTTCATATTCACACAGGATTCATACAGTGTGCACCTTTAGTTAATTTCTTTGTAGTAAAAACCGTTTTAATTTTGCGCATTTTCAAATTTAGATTTTTTTTTTAAAACAAAATATTTTGCTTAAAGATATAATTTCCTGTTTGTTTAGGGTGTGACTGAATGGAACATTGGGCACTTGAACACCATCCTGGATGTGGTAGAAAAAGAAAGTGGCATCACAATTGAAGGTGTCAATACTCCGTACCTCTATTTTGGAATGTGGAAAACTACCTTTGCTTGGCACACCGAGGACATGGATCTCTACAGCATTAACTACCTGCACTTTGGCGAGCCCAAGTCCTGGTAACAAGCTCAGATTTAGCTTGCACTCTTCATATTTGTTTCTTAAACATATAAAGCATCCAGCCTATTTGGAAATGGGAATGGAATGCCCATACACACCACTTGTACAGTACCATTTATGTGCCCACAGCAACCAAGATTATTGAAGAAAAGCATTGGGGTTTTTTTAAGCAGCAAAATGCATAAATCAGAGTTCCCAGCAAAAATAATACGCAGGGAAAATGCAGCAATGTTTACTGAAAAATTGCAAGGATATGGGGAAAGAGTGGGACTTACTGGATTGTTCTTCGAAAGAGCCGGCACAGACTCGGTGGGCTGAATGGCCTCCTTCTGTGCTGTACTATTTTTATGATTCTATGTGGTGGCAGGGCGAGCATTTCTGTAGATGATCCCAACATCTACATACCATTTTAAGAGGTCTGTATGAGCAGGACAGGCCCCATTGCCTCCATTTCAAGTGGGTGAGCAGCACACTGGGCATGCCCTTGGTGACTGTTGAAGTTCAGGTGACGGATCTATATAGTTAACGTGAGGCCTATACTGGTAACATGGGCTCCTTTTCAGCACCACAATCACCTGTAGGGAAACTTGGCAACCATGGGCCTGATTTCCCATGGCCTGCCTGCAAAGCTTCACACCCCGTCCAGACCATGAATAGTTTACCTCTCTGTTCCTGAAGTTTGTGTTGAGCCTGGTTTGAGAAGTGCACAAAGTTCAATGGTAGAGTGGAAATGAGAAGTGAAATTCAAGGAGCCCAGGGTCACCGTTGTGGATAGAACAGAGATTTTGCAGCAAAGCAGTCACCGGTTAGGTGTGTATGCTCTGCCCAATGCAGAGTGCACCATGATGGTTGGGGGTTAAAGCAAATTAAAGGGGTTTTTTACTCCATATTGGCTGTACTATAACTCACCTGAGAGTACTTGATACTTACATGGAATACCCAAGGTGAAACGCTTTTGTTCCCAAGCACTGACATCACTTGTGTTGTGCTGACTTAATATAAAAACATAGCTGTACAAATAATAAATTAAAACAAATTACTTATTCCAGTAGAATATATCTAGTTTGGCAATTTAAAGTGCATTATTAATCAATCATTATTTATAGGCATGTTTTATTGCTCTTCCACCTGAAATAAGGCAGCATAATTTGATGGTGATCTATATTATAGACAACCTGTGCTATGGCTTGTTCCAGGGAAAGTCAGGACAAAGGGAATTTTCCTCAGTGTTCTAGTGATGGTCTCGGTATGGGGATCTGCAACTTCTTGAACTTGACGCTCCAACTAGTGGTAGAATTGTGCAGCTGCAGGCATGCTTGCGTGTCACAGAATGGTGGTGCCAGAATAAGGAGTTTGCAACATGTATAGCAAATTTTATATATCTAATAACTGTATATTATATTCTTGCAGGTACACTGTTCCTCCAGAACATGGAAAGCGACTGGAACGCCTGGCTAAAGGTAAAAATGTGTACTGCAATCTGTTTTGTCTTGGTCTGAATTTCTGCCTTGAAATAGCTTAATTTGGAAGGTTAAGTCTAGGAGAGAATTTTCTATTGAATGTATGCCCCCATTTTATAAGTTGTAGGGAGGATGGTGAAGGGTGAAAATATTAAACAGGTTTTGTTTGACTTTTTAAGGAACTATCAACTTTCTCACTGTTGGGATAACATTTCCATCCTTGCTGGCCACTTTGTGACATCACTCTGGAATGTCCTCCTTGGATACAATAGCGGTTGTGACCTGCAACAAGTCTGAGATCCAATCAAGCTGCATGGCCCCAGGAAACCACTTGTTTGGATTATGGCTCCAGATTGGAGTTGTCTTTCTCACTCACCTTTCTCCAACTACCCACCTTTCTCCAACCACCCCCCACCCCATCATTGTCGTCTCATGCAATCACTCCAGAATCCTTCCTGTTGGTGATCTTATGGGAAAGGCTTGTGGTTTTTTTAAGAAGTCAAATCAAATTTTCTCTCTCTTCAGTATATAAAATGGAGGGCGGGTGGTGGTGCTACATTAAATTTAAAAAAAAAAACACTTGCACTCTTTCTTTACCCCTCCCCGGTCCCCCAGCCCTGATTTTCCTTCTCGAAGGGACAACTTTGGGACCAAGCCAAAAAATGTATTTTCAGGTGTGTAGAAACCTGCCATTTGGAGCTCTTGTATTTCTGGATGAGTATCCCTGGTGGCAAAAGCTATAGGGACATGTTCTGGAGTGGTTCCAGTGTGAGTTGGTGCTTCCTACTGGCTAGTTGCCCAATGTCTTTTTTTGGGGGGGTGGAGCAGCATTAAAGCCTGGACTTTTGAAATGTGATTGAATTATAAACTTTGATGAAGGTGTTAAAAACATAAAAATTCTTAATCATGCTGTTGTGAAATATGTAATTCAAACCTTATTTTGAAATTATAAATTTCTGTTACTGAGGAAAAGAAGGGTGTGGAAACATTTTTTCATAAAGTATTTTGATTTTGATTTATTTCTCTCTTGCTTATTCGTATGTTCTTCTCGCCAGTCATTCAAGATTAGTTGTTTCCTCAAGTCCTTGATAGATTCTGATTAGCTTTATGGCAGTTTTTCTTAATTTTGATTCACACATGCCTTACACCTTCAGTTCTTATTTTCTACTGTTTTACTTTGAGACACAAACATGTGATTGACTACAAAAAGTGGCAGGCCATGTTACATAATAGGAAATACAAACAACTCAGACTTTCAGTATGTGAAAAAATCTATTTAATTTCATTACGTTTACTGATGCTCATCTAAGTCATTTTTAATTCTTCACCGAAGTGCAACAAAAACACTTTTTATTTATATAACTGCATTATGTGAAAATACAGTTATTTAACTACCAGCAATGGTAGGCACTATTTATCGTGTGTTTTAAACAATTTTATCCTTGAGCAATGTCACTGCAGAACAATTTTAAATTATGATTGCACACTTTACTACCCAACACCATTGTGGGAGCACTATCACCACAAGACAGGAGTAGCTCATGAAGAAAGCACAACAACACCAGCACCTCTAGTCAAGTAGAGTGCACAATAAATGCAACATTGCCAACATCGCCCATGAACAAATATAGCTCAAAACAAATTGTTACTCTGTAACTCATTCAAATTTTACTGCTTCATTGTTTGAAAAACTGCGTTCATATAAAACGGTGACAAATTTCAGCTGAACCCACAAATGCTGTACCAGCCATCAAGTAGCAAGCCACCAAAGAATAGCTACAAATCAAAAATGAGAACCTTTAGTTCATTTTTTCCTCCACAACTTCAAATATCCAACATTTAAAATATCAAATTATGTGCTACATAATAACAATTAAGTTTGCCTATAAAATTTGCTTTGTGTGCCATTATAAACAAACATTAGGATAGAAATTGCGGTCGGAGGCGTACCGAGTGCGTGTGGAAATCCCGAACTTGCGGTGCGTTTCAAAGGGAATATGACGGCGTACTCTGAGTACGCTGTCATATACACTGCAATTTCAGGGCCATTACTACTTGGAGGTGTGAGCCTCTCAAAGACCTTCGGCAATGAGTTTTCCTTTATGCTGGGGTTCAGATTCCTTTCCTAGGCTTTTTTTTTTTCATCAGTGATTTGGACTTTTAACAGCCAGAGCCAATTTATTAAACTGTTTTTTATTTTAAATGTGAACAGCAGCAATGCCACAATATCTGATTTCTAGTCATGTTTAAACATAATTATTTCCTTGAGTAAGTAGAAAGCAACAATAATTATAAGTGCCACGTTAAACAATAATATATTCTTGCATGACAATTTTTCCACCCTCTCTGTTCATATGAGCATTAGAGTTTAAAATTAGTGAAAAGCAATTTTGACAGAAAATGTTTCTTTGGAGGATGATGAGTGTTTTGGAATGAATTATCAGGTGATGGGGAGTTCAAGGTACAGTTGGATAGTAGGCTGGGAAAAATTGGAGAAATGAGCCAAATAGCCTTTCCTTGTCCTTGACTTTGTCTTGTTTTGTGTATTAATTTGTAATTTTTTCCGCTGATTTTTTTAAAATAGGCTTTTTCCCAGGTAGCGCTCAAAACTGTGAAGCTTTTCTGCGCCATAAGATGACTCTGATATCACCTTCTATTCTCAAGAAATATGGAATCCCGTTTGACAGGGTATGTACATGACGCTATTGGGATGTTGTACATTATACTGCAGTAATGAGATTTGAGTATTCTCGACTAAATGATTCATTGGGCGATAGGTTTGATTTTGTGACTATGGGGGGGCTAACGTGTCTGTGCTACTGTTGCATTCTATTTCATGGCTGACTTTATTTCAACTAGTTTGCTGTTGGAGCTTGTTGATCAAAATACATGAGTGAAGTATGTTTAAACCCATGCTGAATATGATGGCTATAATTTACTGTGCCATAAATCTGCATTTTATTGATTTCTTAAGGCATTAAAAACTCTTGAATGTGTAGAACAAACAGCTGTGCCAGGTGCAGCAAAATGTTCAAAATAAACACATGATTCTGTACAAACCGGCACCTGGGAGAGTTGCAAGGCTGTGATGTAACTGTCAAACAGTCGAGGCTTGACAACTTCAGAGTAGTTCAACTGAAACTAATATTATAAGATTTTTTTCCCTAGGTATGTTGTCTACTCATTCCAGTTGTTGGATAGTGAAACTTAATGACAAAATAATTTTGCTCATAAAAATGTTCATTTCAAAACCACTTTTCTCAGGCCACCAGCAATTGTAACAATTTCTGTATTATTTTGAATAAGGAAATAATTGTTAAAATAAGATGGTCTTCTGTTTTTGAACAAGAAGCTGATATTGGAGAGATGCATTTATTACCCTCTCGGTGCTCTGTTGTCTAGATTCCTCGTTAAAAATTAAAAAAAAATAAAAATTCTTCTAATAAACTCCATACTAAATTGCTGATGTAGTTTTCTCCTATAATTCTTCAAACTGGCTTTTTGCCTAAAGTGTTCATTGGTCACTTGTATTTTACTTGCCTGCCTCACCAGAGCAGTGAAGTGCTTGTCGATCTCATATTCAACTTGTGGACAATAATCAGGAATATTTAATGTTTCTGCTTGCATTGACTTAAGATGTATTTATACTGTGTTAGTAATCGGAGGATGGTAGCTGCAGAAATGACCCAGCCATTTGGCAGTACCTAATTTGTGCTGCCCAGTTGTTGCTGCACTCTTCAGGATAGGAAAGAGCTCTGCATGGTTACATGCTTGTGCAAGGTACTGCTCCTCTCAGTACATTTTAAATGTTTTGAGAACGGGAGTGTCCGTTTTATCAGAACACCTTGCAAAACAAAAACTCTGCTTAAGTTTTATAAAGTGCTCAAAGTCCGACAGACCCCCTGAACAACTTAAACTAGTCTTGACACAACAACCGGTCTCCACTGCAGCTCAAGTGACCATTCAATTTAGGAGTATTTCTGAAATGCCTATTGATCTACTGTTTTAATTCTTTTTGCGCTGTGCTTGTACCGGGTACTCTGTTACCAGAAACTATGTGTTAAGATTGTGTGCCGTGCACTACAGACTGGTCAAACATTAATCATTACAAATCTCTATGCTTTGATAGGGGGAGAGGAGTAGACAAAGAGATTTTCCCCAGCAGTTAATTCTCAACCCTATCCATTTATGTCCAGTTGATTTGCTTAATATTTTAACTTTGTTTTTGCTGTCAATTAGTTGATGGAATTTGTCTCAGTTATTTGTATTAGGGATGTATTCATTCTAAGAGAATATTCACCTTTTACCCAGCCTTTTATTAATTCCTAGGTAACCCAGGAGGCAGGGGAGTTTATGATCACATTCCCCTATGGTTATCATGCTGGCTTTAACCATGGCTTTAATTGTGCTGAATCAACAAACTTTGCCACACTTAGATGGATAGAGTATGGGAAGCACGCTGTTCTGGTATGTACTGTTTCTTGTATTTTATTATTGACCTCCAGCGGTGACCATCAAAGGTTTTTATGATACCTATTGACTTGGGTTAGTCCATTGGTACAGATTAAAATTACATTGTCATGACTGGTTTAGAATTACGATTATGCATAGTCTTCCATATTTAATTTAAAAATCTGTAGCAGGGTTTGAAAGTCACTTTTATCTGGTGGGTTAAACATTTTTTCATACAAGAGCAGTATCTCATTGTGCATTTGAATTGGAAAGAAAAACTCCCCGATACTTTTGAATTGACATAACATTGCCAGTGTTATTACTCATGGGTAGTCTCTTTTTCGGAGCACAATTGTGACGTTTAGCTGCTAACCTGGCCAATGCCTTTAAGACCGCAACTATCAAAATCCTGGAAACGCAACTAATTATAAACTGCTGAAGTAAGAGAGTAGTTGTAAATTTCCTAGGTGACCTTTGGTGTGAAACAGACGTGCATAAATACAGGTTTAGAAAAAAAATAGCCTTTGCAAAGGCCTAAGAGGAGGTGTTAGTCTGTTGTTCTATATCGGTTGGTTACACGTGTACTGTTTGTGGCCACGGTGACAAAGTATCAAAGAAAATAGGAGCAAGGAAAAAAAGGCAAAAGATTGATTACAGTACAGGTAGACTATCCTTTATCCGAAAACCTTGGGACCAGCTGTGTTTCGGTTTTCGGAATTTTTCGGATTTCAGAAGGTTTTCATCTCCGTATCTGACAACAAACACTGTTGCTTAGCAACAGCTTGTAAACACTCGGGCCCTGCCTTGGAAGCGTCTCTGAAGCTGTTGCTAAGCTACAGAGACTCTTTCCACAGCCTGACTGTTTTTATAAAAAAAAATTAAAAAAATGCTAGGGGAAGAAAAAAAACCTAGGTTTTTTTTCTTCCCCTAACAAAACGGCTGCTGATTTCTGTCGTTGGATCGAGGTTTCCGGCTCCCCCTGCTCCGTATCTGAATTCCTTGACTTAGCGGGGGTCTGGGGCTCGACTGCCGCCGCCAGTTGTGGGAAAGCCGGATATCGGCTGACTCCTACACTAAGCTGGCCCGCAAAGGTCGGGGAGGGTGGTGGGGGGGGAAGACTATCGGACGGGCCGCTGCAGCTATCGGACGGGCCACTGTATTGTTGGGTTCACTCTCCCGGTACCTCCTTCACACTGCCCGGCTCGGCCTGCAATCTCCTACCCAGGAGGGAACTCTGTGACCCTCTGCCCTGCTCACAGGGAAAGGCAGAGCTCCCGGACCACTCCTGTCATGTTTGGCGCCACTCGGGTCATGTCGTGCACACGACTTACGCTCCACGAAAAAACTTTCGGTTTTTAGAGGTTTTCGGAAGTGCGGATAAAGGATAGTCTACCTGTATCAGGAAAATTGGTTTACAAGGAGCAGCATTGATGGGAAGTTAATTTGAACAAGTTAACTTTGGAAATGAATTCTATTTTTTTCACTCTTTGTCTGCTTTTGTACTGTTGCTAAATATTACATTTACAAAAATGGGCTTACAGCATAAAACTCTTCAAAGCTAGTGATGTTACTTGTGAGGAAATTTGATGAACGTGCCACAAGTTTTCCAGAGTCTGGAAGGCTTCCCAAGTATTTTGATCTGTATTTTTGATCCCAGTAATTTAGCCATTTACAAATCTGTCTGCTGACTTGTGGACAGTGCAAGATTTTCCTGCTGCATTTAACAAAAATGACTATTACCAGTTTTGGTATAGAACTAATTACAGTGGAACCTCCATTATCTGCCAGAAGTTCTGATTTTTTTTTGTATTGTACATGCCTTTGTACCCATTTCCAGTGTATTGCTGTGTATTGAATACAAGACTACAATTTGTGGACTTTTATTTACTTGCCAATTTTTGTTATCTACAAAAGTGATTTTTTACTGCATTATGGTAATCATTACAACTTTAGTGAAACCACCATTAATAAGTTCAGTTCCAGACATAGACAATATATGCAAGCGTGTATTCTTAATCCATAATGCAGTGCATTGTACTGAAACATGAAGAACCCTGCTGAAAGTTTTGATATTGCTGCACTACTCCAGCTATCTGTTTATTCACCATATCTTTTCTCTTCTATCCAGTGCTCTTGCAGGAAGGATATGGTAAAAATTTCAATGGATGTTTTTGTGCGCAAGTTCCAGCCTGAGCGTTACAAGTTGTGGAAAGTAGGAAAAGATACAAATCTTATTGACCACACACGAGCCACTCCCGAAACAGTTGAATTTCTTGGTGGAGAATTAAACTGTGAAACTGCAAAGCATTTGGAGGACCAGGATACTGATGCAGTTGAAATGGAATTGGACAACAACGCTGAGAAAGTGTCCACTGAACAGGGAGAGAGTGGTGAAATAAAAAGGTAGCATTCTTCCACTGCATATACCTTTTTAAAATGCTGAACTGGTTAAATCCAGTATTATGAAGGGAAACGTTACTTATTTTGTTTTTTTTTAAAAAAGCCAACACATTGGGGCAGTAACTGTACGTTCCTGCCTGTTCTTGAAGGGAGAAAAGTTAGATGAGAATTGGTCCGTAGCATAGAGACAGTGGGTGTATTTTCACATAACGGTAAATGTTAGTTTGTAACTTTATGCCCATGACGTTTGTAAGGAAGGTAGCAGGATGTACGTATGAGACCTCTGCAGTGAAAATATTTGGTGCAAGTTTGGAAACGTTTTATCACTGCAGCTCCTGTAGAAATATTGTAGTGTACCAAGCAAGAAATTTCATTTTCATTTAGATTCCTGAATACTTGAAGTATGTCAACATTTTATGTATAAAAACTTAATTTGGAGTGATTTCATGTGGCTGCTTGGACAGCTGCTAAGTGATACTTTCCTCAAAGGTAGTATATTGTTTTCTTAAAAGCAATGTCTGTCTGTTAAAAATGTATTTAAATATGGTAGGGAAAATCTCAATGATAGTCTTCAAATTACCTGCCCACGCCATTGGATCTGTTAGTGCAGATGAGGAAATGTAGACTTGGCAATAACCATAAATTGTCAATTCAGAATTTTTGCCGTTTGGCTCCCTGGTAGGTAAAGTCACTGATTTGTACAGCACTAAACCATACCGACCAGAAAGTCTCTGGCTCTATGCTGCATTTCCCTCTACAGTGGAAGGGCCTGGCAACACACAGACAGGCCACCAGACTCCAGAAAGAGTGAGCAGCTTGTGAAAAGTAGGGGAGAAAATTGGGGGAACTGACTTTTGCATTTGTGGGTGTCAACAGAGTGCACGTCCACAATTGTGTGTTTATAATTTTCTAAACGAGCACTTTTTTTCATTACCCAGTCCAATAACGCATCGAATAGGAACAAAGAGACACAAGGTTTGTCTGGAGCTGCCACAGGAGGTGAGTGAAAATACTGCGATCCTGAAAGAGGCTGATGAGAGTAATCCTGTTCCACCAACTGAGTGTGAAGACTCTAAGGGAAAGCTGAAAAAGGAAGAGGAGGGATGCTGTAAAGTGGTAGCTGACAGTGCTGATCTGATCGTTCCAGGTAGGACTTTGTGGAATTTGTTCCAGTTACTGTAGTCAACAATCTCAATCTCTTTTTTCTTGCTTTCTTTCCTCAATGCTGTGACTTTTACGGTGGTATTGTTGCTGGCTGTTCAGTATCTTGCTGAAGTGGCCATTTTTATGCATGAACTTGGGGAGCTACATACTGGGGAGATGGGGGAGGTTGGAGCCTTGGTTCAGTCCCATGTCCTATCATGGATATACTCGCTGAGCTATTTATTCTAATGCCCTTGCATACGATTTTTGAAACAACAAAAATGTTATGAAATTCTGCTGACATCTTTGAGGTACAGAAGGTTTGCTTTTGCAGTCGAATGCAAGTGTACAAATTCTACAACTATAATTATGCTTATGCTTTTTTATAAGATAATACAGGAAACTGTTTAGTGAAGTCAAAACTTTTTTTTTGCTGTTTCTAATGCATTTTTTTTTTTGCAGAACCTGCTCCGGTAAAGGTGGAGACACACTCTGAAAATGCTCCACTGGAAGAGAAGCTTACATTGAAGCCAACCATGTCCAGCTCAGCAGATACAGCTGTTACTGTGTTAAACTTCTCTGTGGCCACTTCTTCCCAAAATACTCCCATCCCATCTGTGAAATCGTCTGATTCCAGCTCGTCTGATTCAGAGACTTCAAGCACTCAAAGTTCAAGCCAAGAGAGTGCTTCAGAAGACTCTGATAATAGTCCAGATTGGAGTGAAACAATTAAAACAAATGTTGGAACTAGCCTCAATGAACAGGACCTTGCCGAGGTATTTATAGATCAAGTAATTTCATTTTGCTTGGATGTGCTTTCCTTTTTCTGTGATGTCTCGAGCAGCTTCCCACTCTATCCTAAACAATGTACATCAGTATGTGAGCAGAGTGGGAACATAGTCAAGAAATCACACTAAGTAAATGAGGGAAGGTACCTCAAACTAATCACCATGTCACCTTGTAAACTGTAAACATAAAAACATAGAAAAATAGGAGCAGGAGTCGGCCATTCGGCCCTTCGAGCCTGCTCCGCCATTCAATATGATCATGGCTGATCCTCTATCTCAATACCATATTCCCACTCCTCATACCCCTTGATGCCTTTTGTGTCCAGAAATCTATCTATCTCCTGCTTAACTATATTCAGTGACTTGGCCTCCACAGCCTTCTGTGGTAGAGAATTCCACAGGTTCATCACCCTCTGAGTGAAGAAATTTCTCCTCATCTCAGTCCTAAATGTCCTACCCCATATCCTGACCCCTCGTTCTAGACCCCCCGAGCCAGGGGAAACATCCTCCCTGCATCCAGTCTGTCTAGCCCTGTCAGAATTTTAGACGTTTCAATGAGATCCCCTGTCATTCTTCTAAACTCTAGTGAATACAGGCCTAGTCGACCCACTCTCTCCTCATACGACAGTCCTGCCATCCCAGGAATCAGTCTGGTGAACCTTCGCTGCACTCCCTCTATGGCAAGTATATCCAAAACTGCGCACAGTACTCCAGGTGTGGTCTCACCAAGGCCCTGTACAACTGTAGTAAGACATCCTTGCTCCTGTACTCAAATCCTCTTGCAATGAAGGCCAACATACCATTTGCCTTTCTAACTGCTTGCTGCACCTGCATGTTTGCTTTCAGTGACTGGTGTACAAGGACACCCAGGTCCCTTTGTACATCAGCATTTCCCAATCTATCACCATTTAAATAATACTCTTGCCTTTCTGTTTTTCTTATCGAAGTGGATAACTTCACATTTATCCACGTTATACTGCATCTGCCATGTATTTGCCCACTCACTCAACTTGTCTAAATCGCCTTGAAGCCTCTTTGCATCCTCCTCACAATCCCACCTAGTTTCGTGTCGTCAGCAAACTTGGAAATATTACATTTGGTTCCTTCATCCAAATCATTGTGAATAGCTGGGGCCCAAGCACTGATCTACAGGTTGAAGGAGTCTTTTGAAAGTCAGCAAGTTTTAAAATGTGGATAAATTTGCATCCCTTTTGTGAATACTTGTTCCAGCTGACAGAGTAGTGTGTTATTCATAACATTTTCATTAGGGGCTGCATTCTAATGTATTGATGATTTTTTTGCTGGTCGTATATTCAGATCCACAAGAGTACACCTGGAATCATTACATTTTTACAGCACAGAAGGCCATTCAACCCATTATTACTGGGCTGGCTCTTTCAAAAAGCTATCTGCAAGGCCTTTGATAAAGTACCACATAATAGACTCGTGACTAAGGTCAGAACATGTGGAGTCAGGGGACAAGCAGCAGAATGGGTATCCAGCTGGCTAGAAAACAGAGTAGGGGTTAAAGGTAGTTACTCAGATTGGCAAAAGGTGGGACGTGGTGTTCCACAAGGATTGGTTCTGTTGTTCACCATATACATGTACTTCCGATTCCAGAATCGTTTAATTTCAAAATTTGCAGGTGACATCAAATTGCGGGGGTATAGTTAATAGAGGAGGACTGCAACAAAATACAGGAGGACATTAATAAACTTGCAGAATGGGTATGTAATTGGCAAATGAATAAATGAATGAGTAAATGGTACATTTGGTATGTAGCATAAGGAGGCCACACGCCCCTTGGAAAATAAATGTCTAAATGGGGTGGAGGAGCAGAGGAATCTGGGGGTACAGATACACATCATAAAGTAGTGACGCGGGTTCATAAGGCCATTTAAAAAATAAAAAAAAAACAAACAAACAAAGCACGAGTTCATTTCTCTACGGATAGAATTGAAAAGCAGAGAAATTAGAATAAACTTGTGTAGAACCTTGGCTAGACCACAGGAGTACTGTGAACAGTTCTGGTATCCATGTTATAAAAAGGATATGAAGGCACTGGTGAATGTGCAAAAAAGATTTACTAGGTATAACCTTTCCGTCTGGTACCTTCCTATCAGATTGAACAGGCTGAGGCTGTTTTCTCTGGAGAAGAGAAGACCTGGAAAAAGGTCTTCAAGATTATGAAAGGGGTAGATCGGGTAGGCGCAGAGAAGATGTTTCCACTTGCGGGGGAGACCAGAACTAGGGGCCATAAATATAAGAGTCATGAATAAATCCAATAGGGAATTTACGAGAAAATTATTTTCCCCCAGAGAGTGGTTAAAATGTGGAACTTACTATCGCAAGGAGTAATTGAGGCAAATAGCATCAATGCATTTAAAGGGAAGCTAGATAAACATATGAGGGGGAAAGGAATAGAAGGTTATGTTGATGAGGTTGGATTAAGAGGGGTGGGAGGAGGCTCATGTGAAGCATAAAACATCGGCATGGACCTGTTGAGCTGAATGAGCTGTTTCTGTGCTGTAAATACTATGTAATACTTTGTAGATCTTTCCCTACCTTTTTTTAAATTCTTTTTTCCTTTGATAATTCATATTTTGGGAGTATCTCTGGGGTATTCATATGCAAGAGACCTGTGACTTTTTATATCCATATATAAGCTATCGTCAAACAGATGGCCAACATTTGAAAATGGAAGGGTTATTTGTTTCTGCACTCACTCGCCATGATTTTCTGACCATTCACTGTAATGGTCTACCTTGCAACAGTTCAAAGCATCATCAATCCTAGGGTTTTGTAATTGGCCAGTACTGCTATTTTCACCTTTGTTACCTCTAGACTCCACTATTCCAATGCCCTCCTGGCCGGACTCTCATCTTCCACCTTCCATAAACTTGAGCTCAACCAAAATTCTGCTGCCCGTGTTCTCTGACGTACATTGGCTCCCGGTCCAGCAACGGGTCAATTTTAAAATTCTCGCCATCGTTTTTAAATCCCTCCATGGCCTTGCCTCCCTATCTCTGTAAACTCCCAACAGCCTACAACCCACCGAGATCTCTGCACTCCTCCAATACTGGCTTCTTGCGCATCTCAGATTTTATTCACTCTCATTGGTGGCTGTGCTTTCAGCTGCCTAGCTTCTCAACTCTGGAATCCCCTCCCTAAACCTCTCTACCTCTCGCTCCACCTTTAAGACGCTCCTTAAAACCTACCTTTTTGACCAAGCTTTTGGTCACCTGTTCTAATATCTCCTTATGTGACTTATGGAGTGTCCTCCTCAAATTCGGCTGCTCTCAAAAGTTTGTCACCATCCTCTGCCTGCTTCACGACGACATGCAAGCCATGATCCTGACCAACGGTTCCACCACAGACCCAATTCACGTATGAACCGGGGTCGAGCAAGGCTGTGTCATCGCACCAACACTCTTCTCGATCTTCCTGGCTGCAATGCTCCATCTCACTCTCAGTAAGCTCCCCACTGGAGTGGAGATAATTTACAGAACAAACGGGAAACTGTTCAATCTCCGTTGCCTCCAGTCCAGATCCAAGGTCGTCCCATCCTCTGTCATCGAATTACAGTATGCAGACGACGCTTGCGTCTGCGCTCACTTGGGAGGTCGAACTCCAAACCATCGTTAACACCTTCACCGACGCGTACGAGAGCATAGGCATTACACTAAACATCCGTAAGACAAAGGTCCTCTATCAACCTGCCCCCGCCACACAGTACTGCACCCCGATTATCAAAATCCACGACAAGACCTTGGACAACGTGGACCACTTTTCATACTTCGGGAGCCTACTGTCAACAAGGGCAGACATCGATGACAAAGTCCAACACCACCTTCAGTGTGCCAGTGCAGCCTTCAGTCGCTTGAGGAAGAGAGTGTTTGAAGACCAGGACCTCAAACCCGGCACTAAGCTCATGGTCTACAGAGCAGCAGTGATGCCTGCCCTGCTGTATGCCTCAGACATGGACCATGTACAGCAGGCACCTCAAAGCACTGGAGAGGTACCACCAACGCTGCCTCCGCAAGATCCTGCAAATCCATTGGCAGGATAGGCACACCAACGTCGGTGTTCTCGCTCAGGCCAACATCCCCAGCATTGAAGCTTTGACCACACTCGATCAGCTCTGACGGACGGGTCACATTGTCTGCATGCCCGATACGAGACTCCCAAAACAAGCACTCTACTCGGAACTCCGGCACGGCAAGAGAGCCTCGGGTGGGCAGAGGAAATGCTTCAGGACACCCTCGAAGCCTCCTTGAAAAAGTGTAACATCCCCACCAACACCTGGGAATCCCTGGCCCAAGACCGCACAAAGTGGAGGAGAAGCACCCGGGAAGGCGCCGAACACCTCGAGTCTCTTCGAGGGGAGCAAGCGCAAGGAGCGCACGTCAACCCAAGCACCCCACCCACCCGCCCCTTCAACCACTGTCTGCCCCATCTGTGACAGAGACTGTAGGTCCCGCATTGGACTCCTCAGTCACCTGCGAACTCATATTTTTAATGTGGAAGCAAGTCATCCTCGGTTCCGAGGGACTGCCTAAGAAAAAGAAACTCCCAACAGCCTACAACCCACCGAGATCTCTGCACTCCTCCAATACTGGCTTCTTGCGCATCCCAGATTTTATTCGCTCTATCATTGGTGGCTGTGCTTTAAGCTGCCTAGCTTCTAAACTCTGGAATCCCCTCCCTAAACCTCTCCGCTTCTCTACCTCTCTCCTCCTTTAAGACGCTCCTTAAAACCTACCTTTTTGACCAAGCTTTTGATCACCTGTTCTAATATCTCCTTATGTGGCTTGGCGGCAAATTGTTTGATAATAAGAACATAAGAATTGGCAGCAGGAGTAGGTCATACGGCCCTTTGAGCATGCTCTGCCATTCAATAAGATCATGACTGATCTTCATCCTCAACTCCACATTTCTGCCCGATTCTCCTGGAGTCCAGAAATCTATCTATCTCCGCTTTGGATATACTCTACGACTCAGCATCCACATCCCTTTCAGGTAGAGAATTCCAAAGAGTCACAACCCTCTGAGTGAAGAAATTCCTCCTCCTGTCAGTCTTAAATGGCCTACCCCTTATCCTGAGACTGCCCCCTAGTTGTAGACTCTCCAGCCAGGGAAACAACCTCAGCGTCTACACTGTCAATCCCCCTCATAATCTTGCATGTTTCAATAAGATCACCTCTCATTCTTCTAAACTCCAGAGAGTATAGGCCCAATCTACTCGATCTCTCCTCATAGGACAACCCTCTCATCCCAGGAATCAATCTAGTGAACCTTCGTTGTACCGCCTCCCAAGACCACTATGTTCTTCCTCAGATAAGGAGACCAAAACTGTGCACAGTCCTCCAGGTCTGGTCTCGCCAGAGCCCTGTACAATTGTAGTAAGACTTCCTTACTCTTGTACTCCAACCCCCTTGCAGTAAAGGCCCACATGCCCATGTACCTGCATGCTAACTCGGTTTCCTGGACGAGGACACCCAAATCTCTCTGAATACCAACATTTAATAGTTTCTCACCATTTAAAAAAGATTCTATTTTTCTATTCTTCCTACCAAAGTGAATAACCTCATTTCCCCATATTATACTCCATCTTATTGCCCACTCACTTAACCTGTCTTTATTCCTTTGCAGGCTCTTTGTGTCCTCCTCACAGCTTACTTTCCTACCTAGCTTTGTATCGTTACATTGTACTCGGTCCCTTCATCCAAGTCATTAATATAGATTGTAAATAGCGGAGGCCCAAGAACTGATTCTTGTGGCACCCTGCAAGTTACAGCCTGCCAACCGGAAAATGACCAAATGTCCGTTAACCAATCCTCTAACCATGGTAATATATTATCCCAACCTCATGAGCCCTTCATCTTGCGTAGCAACCTTTTATGTGGCACGTTATCGAATGGCTTTTGGAAATCCAAATATACTACATCCACTGGTTCCCCTTTATCTACCCTGCTAGTTACATCCTCACCAAACTCTAATAAATTTGTTGAACACGATTTCTGGAGCACAAGTCTTCACTACAGCCGTGATGTTGTCGGGGACCATAGTCTTTCTGGTATCCAGTGCGCTCAGCCCTTTCTGGATATCACGTAGTGTGAATCGAATTGGCTGAAGACTGGCTTCTGTGATGGTGGGGACCTCGGGAGGTTGCAGATGGTTGCAAACGCTTCAGCCTTGTCTTTTGCACTCAGGTGCTGGGCTTCACCATCATTTGAGGATGGGGATGTTCATAGAGCCTCCTCCTCCCGTTAGTTGTTTAATTGTTCCCCACCATTCATGACTGGATGTGGCAGGACTGCAGAGCTTTGATCTGATCTGTTGATTGTGGAATCGCTTAGCTCTGTATATATCATGCTGCTTCTGCCGTTTAGCTTGCATATAGTCCTATGTTCCAGCTTCCCCAGGTTGGCACCTCTCTTTTAGATATGTCTGGTGCTGCTCCACGGCATGCTCTTCTGCACTCCTCATTGAACGAGGGTTGGTCCTGCTGATAAGTATTCTAGTTCTAGTGGCTGCATCTGCAGTACAGACACTCACAAGCCACTACAGTTTGGGAGAACTTTAGCTGGACAGCACCTCCAGGACTCTCTTTACCAACTTAACCTATTGCTAATTCTTCAGTGTGTTCTATGTGGAAACTAAGTAAGAAAGTTGCATAAACAAGGCAAAGCTCCAGTCCCTGGGAAGAAACTAAACAATTTAATACCTGTGTGAAGGAAACTGTACACACGGTGTATTCCACAAAGATAATGCCTTACCAGACTCGCCAGAAGTAGTTCACACAAAAAAACTAGCTTTGGTGCTCGTACACTTGCCAGTGGTCTAAAGGAAAGTGGTAGTGCAATACTGTATTGACTATATTCACCATTAGCAATGAGCATCAGAAGCCCATTTTTAAAAATTAAACGGTCGGCAACACAGCAGCCATTCAGTTTCTAATGATTGAGAATGGCTGACTCACTCGTTCTTCTTGGTCACTACACTGCTCAGCAGTCGTTAGAGGCTAGTGGTCTTTGTCCTGTGTACGTGTATTAGTGTAGGGGTCATATTTCTGAAGTGTGCAGCCACATCCTTTAGATCATTTGTCTGCACACTGCCCTGAGCTCACTGGCGATTTGAGTGCAGTTCTCCACCCCCCCCCCCCCCCCCCCCCCCCCCCCCATCCTCAACTAGACGGTATAACTGGCGCTGCCTATTGGCATTGCTGCAGTTATATTTCCAGCAGGGGCATTAGATTATCTACTATGGGTATGGTCTTACAAAAGCAATATACTGCGGATGCTGGAAATCTGAAATACAAACAGAAAATGCTGGAAACACTCGGCAGGTCAGGCAGCATCTGTGGAGAGAGTGAAACGGAGTTAAAGTTTCAGGTCGATGACCTTTCGTCAGAACAATTTTATGGGTATAGTCTTCCTCGTTCTTTTGAAAGAAATGTAACCTCAACATATAAAATTCACTGCTTTCCCCTCACTTCTCTCTCTGACCTGGTGCTACTTGAAGTTGTTTTTGCTTGTATACATTTATATTGGTGTAGGTCTTACTAACAAGCCTTTGCTGCTTTTGGTTAAAGACATAAGGGTGGGTTTAATACTAGACTTTGTGCACAACAGAGTGGGACATGATCACCTTAAGTGAAGGGTTGTGTTCAGTTACAAATCTAGGCAAGGAAGCATGAGAAAAGGCCATTAAACTCACCTGATCTGTTAGATGGCGGAAACTCATGCATCACCTCCCCAATCGTTAAAAGTCTTGACCGGCCAATTTCAGAAAATTCCTCTGATTTCCCCAAGCAACCTGCAGGACAGCATGGTTACAAATTTTAACCCACTTGCCTCCCAACCCCAAACGTGTTCCAGTGTCTTAAGGAATGTATTTTGTAGTTGAGAAATTATCCTGGATTGATGGGGATCATCATTAACTTTTTTTGTAGTAATTATGCTAGCATTATTTTGGATGAATTATTTGCTGACACGAGACTTGCAAAAGGGACTGCTGTCGCCAAGTACAAGTTTCCCTCATGCTGAAATGTCACCCTGTGAGAGAGTGTTAACAGTTCTACTGTTTTGTATTTCATAGATGGCTGAGCAATACATGAAGGAGATGAAATCCAAGAAGAAAGCAAAGAGTCGGCGCCAGCCTCTGAGTAAACCGCCACGGCACCATCCTCTTTCTGTGGTAAAGGACTGCGTTAGTGATGAAGGTTTGTAACCACAGAAGGATTTGCCATATTAAAGAGGCTTTACTGCAGAAGCATGCCTTTTTGGGGACTAGATTCTACATTAGACTAGTTCATGTTCTGGGGTCAAGTATGCAGCAGATAAACCTTTTTTTAAATCTCGAGTACCACAATTTGCAGGCAACAAATGTGTGTTCTTGCAGTTGTTCTCCAATATTACCATATAATCTATGTCGTAGATAAAATGTGTGTCTTTATTGTAGGAAAAACAACATTGTAAAAGCTGAAAAGCTTTTCTAGTTTTACGTGTGTCCTAAAGATTTATACCCTACAAATGAAACTTTGCCATGTCTTGGCTGTTCTGTGACTCTTGGTTAGAGACTTGAGCTCATTTCAGTTCCTGTTGCCGAGTTCGTATTGCGCAATACCCGTTGTCTGTGGTATGATGAGAAAGACTGAGGCTTCAAGCAGGCAATGCGAATCTCTAATTTATTTGTTAAAAGAGTAACATTTACAGTGATACGGCCTGTCAGTATAGTGTGTAGTGTTGTTAAGAGAGATCTATAGCATTTGGGAGAGCGAAAGAGGGTCCTGCTGTGGCACACTTGTTGGTAACTAGCTTGAGTACTATTGCAGTAGGTGTGTCATTGATTGCTGTTTGGGGAAGGAATGTGAGGAAGAAGGGAAATGGGTCTGCTGGAAGCAGCAAGTAAACTCCCAGGACATGATGGCAAGACCATCGCCAATCAGAAGTCACTAGAAAAGTGTATCTGACTGGATTATTAAATGAAAGTAAATGGTACATTCAGTAGATCTTCACTGTAATGTACTTGATTCTTATTAAATCTGAACTTTTTGTGACAGAAATGCCAGACTTGCTGTCAGTAGAAGATGACCCAATGGAGTCAGAACCATGGGCAAAACCACTTGCTCATCTGTGGCAAAACCGGCCCCAGAACTTCCTTGCAGAACGAGAATACAACAGCACAATGGCCCAACTGACACCTTACTGCTCCATTTGTGCACTCTTCCAGTCATACCAGGTTAGAATATTTTTCGGTTTCCTCTCCAGTGTTTGAACTTGGACTAAAGCTTTCCTCCAGATAGCAGTAGATTGCAAATTGTACAGCTTAGAAAAATGCAAGCAGAATTCTTCAAATTTGAGAACTTTTATAGTGACAATGGATTGTGCAAAATGAAACAACAATTTTTTTATTAATTAATTTGTGAAGATGTTTTGGTGCGTTTGTAAGTTGTCATCGCAATCCATTTTGTAAACACAATACCTAATTGTAGAGTGCAAACGGTCCTCAGCAGTTGCTGTCATTGATTGACATTCTGTTTACAGTAATATTCCATATTGCATATTTATTGTGGAATATAATGAATACAGGATACTCTGAAGTGAAAGTTTCTTGGAGGGTATTTCTTCATTTAACATCCTCCATACATCAATTGGTTTAGTAGTTTTTAGAATCATTAGAAAGTTACAGCACGGAAGGAGGCCATTTCGGCCCATCATGTCCGCGCCAGCCAGCAGAGCTATCCAGCCTAATCCCACTACCCAGCTCTTGGTCCGTAGCCCTGCAGGTTAGAGCATCCCAAGTGCACATCCAATTACTTTTTAAATGTGATTAGGGTTCCTGCCTCTTCCACCCTTTCAGGCAGTGAGTTCCAGACCCCCAGAACACACTAGGTGAAGAAATTTCCCCTCAGATCCCTTCTAAACCTTCCCCCAATTATTTTAAATCTGTGCCCCCTGGTTTTTGACCCCTCTACTAAGGGAAATAGGTCCTTTCTATCCACTTTATCTATGCCCCTCATAATTTTATACACCTCAAAGGTCTCCCCTCAGCCTCCTCTGTTCCAAGGAAAACAGACCCAGCCTATCCAATCTTTCCTCAGTTAAGATTCTCTACTCCCGGCAACATCCTTGTAAATCTTCTCTGTACCCTCTCTAGTGCAATCACATCTTTCCTGTAATGTGGTGACCAGAACTGCACGCAGTACTCTAGCTGAGGCCTAACTAGTGTTTTATACAGTTGAAGCATAACCCCCCCTGCTCTTGTATTCTATGCCACGGCTAATAAAGGCAAGCATTCCTTATGCCTTCTTAACCACCTTATCTACTTGGCCTGCTACCTTCAGGGATCTGTGGACATGCACTCCAAGGTCCCTTTGTTCCTCTACACTACTCCGTGTCCTACCATTTAATGTGTATTCCCTTTCCTTGTTGGCCCTCCCCAAATGCATTACCTCACACTTCTCCGGTATAAATTCCATTTGCCACTGTTCTGCCCACCTGACCAATTTATTGATATCTTCCTGCAGTCTACAGCTTCCTCCTTCAGCATCAACCACACAGTCGATTTTAGTATCATCTGCAAACTTCTTAATCATACCCCCTATATTCAAGTCAAGATCGTTGATATATACCACAAAAAGCCAGGGAACCTAGTACTGAGCCCTGTGGAACCCCACTGGAAACAGCCTTCCAGTCACAAAAACACCCATCAACCATTACCCTCTGCTTCCTGTCTCCGAGCCAGTTTTGAATCCAACTTGACGCTTTGCCCTGGACCCCATGGGCTTTTAACTTCATGACCAGTCTGCCATGTGGAACCTTATCAAAAACCTTGCTGAAGTCCATATACACTACATCAAACGCACTACCCTCATCCACCCTCCTTGTTGCCTCCTCAAAAAAAATTCAGTCAAGTTTGTCAGACATGACCTTCCCTTAACAAATCCATGCTGACTATCCTTGATTAATCAGTATCTTTCTAAATGAAGATTTATCCTGTCCTTCAGAATTCTTTCCAATAATTTTCCCACCACCGAGGTTAGGCTGACTGGCCTGTAATTACTCGGCCTATCCTTTACTCCCTTTTTAAACAAACCACATTAGCAGTCCTCCAGCACCACACCTGAAGCCAGAGAGGATTGAAAAATGATGGTCGGGGCCTCGGCTATTTCCTCTTTTTTGCTTCGCTTAACAGCCTGGGATACATTTCATCCGGGCTTGGGGATTTATCTGCTTTTAAAGCTGCTAAACCCCTTAATACTTCCTCTGTTTATTTCATCTAATACTTCACACTCCTCTCTTTCCCCCCCCCCCCCCCCCCCCCCGATTGCAATGTCTGCTTCACCCCTCCTTTGTGAAAACAGACGCAAAGTATTAATTTTAAGATGTTGCGCGTGTGACCCTTTTTTTTTTCCTCAATGGCAGGAGAGTGTGCCTCATCCAGCCCACCAGTTCATTTTTTTTCCTAAATGGTAGAAAAGTTCCTTTGATATAAATCACTTTCAGACTAAGGTTCAGTTTTCATAGTTTTTGGCAACCCTGTTTTTTTTTTTTTTAAAAGCTTCTGATCTCTCTTTGTCAGTGCCTTCAACGGTTGCAACACTGATTAACACCAATAGGCACTGAGTAATAGTTTCGTTCCCTACTGGGTTCAAACATCATAGGAAGAAGAGTGCTGCACTGTCGGCGATGCCATCTTTTCGGGTGAGACATTAGACTGCAGCTACATCTGCGCTCTTGAGTGAATGTAAAAAAAAAAAGTAGCACTTTTTGATGATGAACAGGGGATTTCTCCTGGTGTCCTGGCCAGTAGTTAACCTTCAAACAACACCATCAAAAACAGATTCTTGGTTATTTTCCTAGTGGCTGAACAATGAGGAATCTTCCTCCAGATCTCTCCTTTCCTTTCCGTGCAGCTGCCTAAAGCGTTTAGTACCCAGGGAAGAGTATGCTTTGGATGCTGCAAGTTGATTTTAGTAGTCCCTTGAGTATAGGTTGTATCTACTTTATTCTTTTGTGAACATGCCAAGCATTTTGCAAATGTAGGTACTTCACAAACCAAACTCTCACCCTGCTTTGGTTGACATTGTGTGGTTATTTTTCTTTCTCTGGAATTGGATCAAAGGGATCTGGTATTCTGCTGGTGGGATGGATAATGTGGACAATATCATCAGTATCAAAACCTTTTGATGGGGCACCTGTATTTTCTTCTCATTTTTGGAATGTTTCCATTCTAAGGAGTCTCATATGGAGGATACCCTAGTAGTGAGACCTTGAATTACGTTTTGTAAGCTCTTTAGACCAGCACTCTGCTTGGGTTTCCTTAAAGCTGTACCGTGCACGTGTGCAGTAAGTGACTTTCTAAAATGTTTGTGGATTGAGGTTCAGCGACTCTAAGGTGCATGCATTTGTTTTGATCATTTATGGTGCAGTGGGATACTAAAACCAAATCTCTCAGGTTCACACAATCATTTCCTATTTAATAATTTCTGCTCCTCCAGCCACACTATTGATGAGTCAGGCTGTTCTAGCCTGTGGATGGATCTTTACTGCCTTTTCTGAAGTTGCTGCAAACCATCCACAGTTGCTTCATGTTTATCTACTCTGCCAGTATTTCTAAAGGGCAGTGTTGCTACCAGTTTTATTTTGGGAGTTTTAACCAGAACTGCAGTGAGCTCACTGTTTTTCTTAATAGGCTATCTCTGGTTCCAAGAACATAAGGGTGGCTTAACTGAAAATAAAAACACTTGCCAGAAATGTGTCCTCTGCTTCTGAAAGGCTTTGGGTGGTTTGCTGTATCCTTATGTACCATGCCCAGTAAAAATCTGCTTTGGACTCTGCTAAATATAAATGATCTGATGTAATTAACAATGTGTTTTCCTTCCCTTATTCACCCCCTCCCCCTTCTATTTTTATAGTTAGATTGTCAGGAGGGACATGGTTCCAGAAACAAAAGCCAACCTTTGGACGCAGGCATACCCAGAAACCAAATGAAAAGCAAGCCATTGGTCCCAGAGATGTGCTTCACATCTGGAAGTGACCATGTAGATCTGAGTCTTCCCACCTCTTATATGGAAGAAGATGGAACAAGCACCTTTGTCACATGTGCAAAGTGCTGCGTATGTGTTCATGCAAGTAAGTGTTATATGGGCTTTTTTGTGGTAGAAGGTGGAGGAAGCTCAATTAATAGAAGAGCAGGGAAGTCTTCCCCAGTGTTCTGGCCAATACTTATACCTCAACCAACATCACCAAAAATGGTTATTTTCTCATTGCTATTTGGGGGACCTTGCTGTGTGCTGCCATGTTTCCTAAGTTACAACAGTTCCAAGTACTTCATTGTCTGTAAAGTGTTTGGCACATCCTGAGGACATGTAAGGTGCTATATTAATGCAAGTTATTTCTTTGTTCTGGTCAATTGGTGGCTGGTTGTCCTGTGCATTGAAGTTGGAACTCCTGCGTATTCAAAGTCTTAATCTTCACAATTGAACAAAGCTTACGTTCCCCTATAATTGAAGTTTGTGGACCTTGCATTTAAGGTTGTTGGTTCTTTGCTCTCTGAGCCAGAAGGTTGTGGGTTCAAGTCCCACTCCAGAGACTTGAGCACATAAATCGAGGCTGACACTCCAGTGCAGTGCTGAGGGAGGGCAGCACTGTCGGAGGTGCCGTCTTTCGGCTGAGACGTAAAACCGAGGCACCATCTGCTCTCAGGTGGACGTAAAAGATCCCATGGCACTGTTTTGAAGAGCAGGGGAGTTATCCTGGTGTCCTGGCCAATATTTATCCTTCAACCAACATAACAAAAACAGATTATCTGGTCATTATCACATTGCTGTTTGTGGGACCTTGCTGTGTGCAAATTGGCTGCCGCGTTTCCCACATTACAACAGTGACTACACTCCAAAAGTACTTCATCGGCTGTAAAGTGCGTTGAGACGTAAGGTGGTTGTGAAAGGCACTATATAAATGTAAGTCTTTTGCATTTAAGGGTGTTGGTTCTTTGCTCTGTGGAACTGCAGTGACTTATGGGGGAGACTTCCTAGAGAATGGGAATTTTAGTTTTCTTGCATGCTGACTGTTCATGTGTGGTGCTGTGTACCAACACAATCTGCGAGTGGGAGACCAGGAAATATTTTGATGAATCGATTCTTTCAGCAAAGCCACTTATAAGAATAGTGATGCAAAGACCTATAGCAGTTTAAAAATGTCATGAGAAGGAGGTGTGGGAGAACAGGAACCTGTAGTAGCAACCTAAGGTGTTAACCTCATGAAGTTTCGATCAAGCAATTTGTGTTTGACCTATGAGGAGGCAAATTTTATTTGGTGCCGTAAAATCAGTCAACTATTTTACATTCTGTTATCTGATGTATGATTTCAAAAGGGAAAGTCTTGCTTAACTAACCTAATTGAATTTTTTGAAGAGGTAACCGTGTAGACAAGGGTAATGCAGTAGCGTGTAATTTATCTAGATTTTAAAAAGGCCTTTGATAAGACACCACATACAGGAAACTTTGGTTTATCCGGAGGTTGTATGTCCGGAAACCTCGATCTAACGGCAGAAATCAGCAGCTGTTTTGGTTAGGTTTTTTTTCTTCTAGCATAATTAATCTAATGTGTAGAACGCCACATAGAAACTTGCATTTCCAAGGCACTCTTGGCATTTATCCAGTCTTGAGCTCGCAGGATCAAGGTAACATTTTCAAGCTGAAGCTTCTGAACAACTCGAGCGATAAGGTTGTACCTAATGGTTTCTGTATATTGTTAGTTCCTGTTCTCATCCAGACTGTCTGGGGAGGTAGTAAACAGAGGCAGCTACTGTTTTCAACATTGGTAGGGGAAGTAAATTCTTGATTTTGCACCTTGTGGCAGAAAGTTAGCTTCCCTAAAAGTGAGCAATTGGCATGTCTGAGTGGGAGAATAACTTCCGTTAATGGAAGTACGTTGTGTGTTGCAGGTTGGTCAAGACATGGTACACTTTGAATGAAAGAAAGAAATTGCATTTATATAGCATCTTCCCGACCTCCGGATGTCCCAAAGTGCTTTACAGCTTTTTTTTTTTTTTTTTTTTAAGTATAATCAGTGTTGTGTTGTAATGTAAGAAACATGGAAGCCAATTTGCACACAGCAAGGTCCCACATACATGCTGAATGAAATAAATGACCAGATCATCTGCTTGAGGGATAAATCTTGGCCAGATCACTGGGAGAACTCACCTGCTCTGTTTTGAGCAGTGCCATGGGATATTTTACATCCACCGGAGAGCTTGGTTTAATGTCTCACCTGAAAGTTGGCACTTCTAACCGTGCAGCATGCCCTTGCTGCCAGCCTAGATTATGCTCAAGTTGCTGGAGTGGGGCTTGAACTCACAACCTTCAGCGAGCGTGCTACCACTGAGCCAGGGCTCATCCTCAAAAACTTGTCGATGCGGATGGGATCATGAAAGTAATCTGCTGAAGAATTGAATTGCCATAAAGTATTTAGTTCATAAAATGCTTAATTAGGTGCTAAATCCGAGCATCCATCTCTCTTCCTCTCCCCCACACTTAGTCTTTCGAGGGATGATTTTAAAAATTTAATTAGTTTTATATTCAATTAAACATTTACCTTTTTTAAAAGGGGAATACAATTTCAAAAAGCTGCATGAATTGAAAAGCTTGTTCTATGTCGTAAACAAAAGAATTCTTGAATTTTCTCTTGTGTCTTCTATAGGCTGTTATGGTGTGGCTCCCGAGAAAGTAGCTGATGATTGGATCTGTGCAAGGTGTTCAGCTAATGCTTTAGCAGAAGTAAGTATTTTCATCATTGGCCTAGTCGCTATAAGGCAAGACATTACCCCTTTTTACTAGGAGACCTGAGGCTTGAGTCCTATGTGAAGTGATGTTGCGTTCCTTTTGGCGTTCCCTTTTTAAAAAAAAAAATTGTGCAATAGTCCATACTCTTAACTTAATTATCTCATTTCCGTTGTTCCATGTTCTTGGACAATTAAGCAGGGACCAAAGGGAAATGCTCCTACAGGAAACTTTGTGATATCCGGGACCGGCGTGTTGCCGATCTATCAAAACTGCCGGACATACAAAGTTAATGTTGAAGCATACAGAGGTTTTCATCTCCGTATCTGACAACAAACACTGTTGCTTAGCAACAGCTTCTAAAGAGTCGGCTGCAGCTGCAAGCGTCTCTAGCTGAAGCTGTTGCTATAGCTACAGACCTTGCAGTGCCTGACTGGGGGGGGGACAAAAGAACGAGAACTAAAAAAACTTGTAGAAAACGGCTCCTGATTTTTGCCGTTAGATCGAGTATTCTGGACATACAACCTCCGGATAAACCAAAGTTTCCTGTATTATTTTAAGTTGTGAATTCTAACAGTAAAACCTTTTTTGCACTGGAGCTCATCGTCGGATTCCGGGACACTAATAGCTGTAAGCCCCTGAGCTACACTCCTAAATCTAGCTCAGTTATTCTGGTGGCAGAATCGTAGACTTGCTTTTTTTTTGAGTCTATGATCCAGTTGTCAGGATAAGGAAGCTGGATTTAATTGTGAAAATGCACAGACAGTAGACTCTCAGAATGCAAAATGAGCAATGTAAAAGTAGCACAGGACAATTATGGAGTTCTTGGCTTTTAAACTTTCTTTTAACCATGCTTGTACGAGTTTACATTTTTATCTGCCATGCATACAATACATGGAATTGAAATTTGCTCTTCTGTTGAATATCGTGGTCTGATCCAAATGTTTAAAAATTTGTCAGAAATATTGCAGTACCGGCATGTTTGACTTTCTTGTGCTAAGATTTATATAAAGTATACTGTAATATTATTTGTATCATACATGCTATAGTTTGTATTTTAGTGATCCTGCCAAAACAGAATCTTGATTTGGTTTAACTTGTCATGGGATCTCATAGAATCCTAAAAATTGAAATTTACGGCACAGAAGGAGGCTATTCAACCCATTGTGTCTGTGCCGGTCGATTAAAGAGCTATCCAGACTAATCCCGCTTTCCAGCTCTTGGTCCGTAGCCTTGTAGGTTCAAGTGCATATCCGAGTTCTTTTTAAGTGTGATGAGGGTTTCTGCCTCTCACCCTTTCAGGCAGTGAGTTCCAGACCCCCACCACCCTCTGGGTGAAAAAAGTTCTCTTCAACTCCCCTCTAATCCTTCTACCAATTACTTTAAATCTATGTCCCCTGGTTATTGACCTCTCTGCTCGGGGAAATAGGTCGTTCCTATCCACTCTCTATCTAGGCCCCTCATCATTTTATACACCTCAATCAAGTCTCCCCTCCTCTGTTCCAGCCTATCCAATCTTTCCTTCTGGCTAAAATTCTCCAGTCCTGGCAACATCCTCGTAAATCTCCTCTGTACCCTCTAGTGCAATCACATTTTTCCTGTAGTGTGGTGACTAGAACTGTATACAGTATTCTAGCTGTGGTCTAACTAGTATTTTATACAGTTCAAGCATAACCTCCCTGCTCTTATATTCTATGCCTCAGCTAATAAAGGAAAGTATCCCGTATGCCTTCTTAACCACCTTATCTACCTGTCCTGCTACCTTCAGGGATCTGTGGACATGCACTCCAAGGTCCCTCTGTTCCTCTACATTTCTCAGTATACTACCATTTATTGTGTATTCCCTTGCCGTGTTAGCCCACCCCAAATACATTACCTCACACTTCTCCGGATTGAATTCCATTTGCCACTTTTCTGCCCACCTGACCAGTCCATTTGACATCTTCCTGCAGTCTACAGCTTTCTTCTTCACTATCAACCACACAGCCAATTTCTGTATTATCTGAAAACTTCTTAATCATGTCCCCTACATTGAAGTCTAAATCATTGATATATACCACAAATAGCAAGGGACCGAGTGCTGAGTCCTGCGGAACCCCACTGGAAACCGCTTTCCAGTCACACAAACACCTGTCAACCATTATCCTTTGATTCCTGCCACTGAGCCAATTTTGGATCCAACTTGCCACTTTCCCTTGGATCACATGGGCTCTTACTTTTCTCACCAGTCTGCAATGTGGGGCCTTGTCAAAGGCCTTGCTAAAATCCATGTAGACTACATCAAATGTGCTACCCTCCTCAACCTTCTTTGTTACCACCTCAGAAAATTCAGTCAGACACGACCTTCCCTTAACAAATCCATGATGACTTGATTAATCCATGCCTTTCTAAATAACGATTAATACAGAATTTTTTCCAACAATTTACCCATCACCGAGGTTAGGCTGACTGGCCTGTAATTACTCGGTCTATCCCTTTTTTCCCTTTTAAACAACAGTACAGGAAACTTTGTGATATCCGGCACCGACGGGACCGCCGTGTTGCCGATCTATCAAAACTGCCGGACATACAAAGTTAATGTTGAAGCATACGGAGGTTTTCATCTCCGTATCTGACAACAAACACTGTTGCTTAGCAACGGCTTCTAAAGAGTCGGCTGCAGCTGCAAGCGTCTCTAGCTGAAGCTGTTGCTATAGCTACAGACCTTGCAGTGCCTGACTGGGAGGAAAAAAAAAACGAGAACTAAAAAAACTTATAGAAAACGGCTCCTGATTTTTGCCGTTAGATCGAGTATTCCGGACATACAATCTCCGGATAAACCAAAGTTTCCTGTACCATGTTGTCAGTCCTTCGGCACCACACCTGTAGCCAGAGAGGATGAAAAAATGATTGCCGGAGCCTCCACTGTTTCCTCCCTTTTAACAGCTTGGAATACATTTCATCCGAACCTAGCAATTTATCTACTTTCAAAGATGCTAAACCCCTTAATACTTCCTCTCTCACTATGGGGTAGATTTTCCCCGAACCTGTCGGGAAGAAGGCGGGACTTCCCATTTCGGGTTTTTGACCCGCCTACTTCGACGTCCGGCCAATCCGCGCGATTTTCCCTTGATTGACCTTGTTGAGCCCACCCAGCGGGCTCAGCAGGCCAATTAAGGGCCACCCGGCAACAGGTGATGTCACAGACTGCAATTTCATCTGTCAAGAGTTCTTGACAGATGAAATATCAGTGTTTCACAGCTGTTTGAAGCTGTGAAACAGTCTCAGTTCTAGCATGAGTCATTCTGCACAGACTCAGTTAGAACTGTCAGCAGCACTCAAAGCTGAAGGCTGTCACTTTTCACAGATCGCAGCCATTCAGCTTTAAGTTCCGGCTGAGTGATGCGCTCCCGACGGCTACAGGAAGAAAGGCTGTGATGGTAAGTACAGGTAAGTAAAAGTTCTTTACACACTTTAGACACACCAAACCCACCTCATGCACCCATCACTCACCTGAGCACCGACATCGCGACCCCTTCAACCCGACGGCCCGCCTGCTCTAACCTGGCGTGGTTTGGAGCTGTCGGGAAACCCACACGAAACCCCTCAAAATAGGGATTAGGCTAAAAACTGCCTGTTAACTACCTGTTAACAGGCAGTTAATTGGCACTAATCCCTTCCCGCCTGGTTTCGGCGGGTCCCAGTGCGGGGCGGGTACCCGCCGCCCCTGAAACTTACGTGGGGCGGGATGGTGTCGGGATCCCCAAATTCGGGATTTCCCCCCCCATACGCCTGAAACCCCGCCTGACGGTTCCACGAAAATCTAGCCCTATGTTTCTCATCTAATATTTCACACTCCTCTAACTACAATGTCTGCATCGTCCTTCTTTTGTGAAGACATATGCAAAGTATTCATTAAGAACCACACCCATGTCTTCCGCCTCCACACACAAGCTTCCTTTTTGGTCTCTAATGTGCCCTATTCTTTCTTTAGTTATCCTCTTGCTTTTTATGTATTTATAAAACATCTTTGGGTTTTCCTTGATGAATCCTGGATTTCTACATACAGCAGTGGCTTTCTAAGACTTTTGTGCTAATTGAACTCAATTCTTTTATATACTTATGCCCCACAATTTTTGGCCTGTATATAATACTTTTCTCTTGCGTCTGTACAGGATTGTTGTTTGTGTACCCTTCGGGGAGGAGCACTTCAGAAAACCACCGACAGCAGGTTAGAATAACCAATAGCCCAGCACATTGTGCTTTTTTAATTTTGTAAATGGTGCTAAATCCTAATGCATAACTTAGTTGCAACGAAATGTCCTCTAGCAATCTTAATCTGAGCAAAAATGTCTCTTATTCTTAAGTTAGAGAAGTAGACACTTTTATTTTAAATGGAAGGGTTAATGTTGGGTGACACACCAGAGGCTGTTCTGGAAAGAGCTGCACTGTTTGTTTGCAACTTCTGTCCAGGCCCCTCAAACAGTTCCTTTCAGCTGGGTCATAGGTGTATGGGAGTGACAAAAGTTGCCTCTAAAACGAATTTCTTGGCAACCCACTCCCTCATCGATGAAGGACTTTCTGCCATGCTGCCGTACCATACCCACCCTGGGACATATTGTCTTGATTACTAAGTGTACTGATATGAAACAATTTTTATTTATCTAGGATATGGTACATCATTGCATGCTAACTTTTAAGACTAATTGTCCTTTGCAATCTGGTGCTGCTTTGTTTTATTAACCTGGAATCTTCGGCCCCGATATTGACTGGGGCGAGTTGCGTAAACGGGGGGTGGGGGTTTGGCCGGGCCTGCATGTTGTGGGGTTTTAACTCCACAGCTTGCACCTTTTTTTAAACGGGCTCCCCGCCTGATGGGGGGAGGGAAGAAGGTAAGCTTGGGGGGGCCAGGACAAAGCACTCCCACTCCTTGGCCCACAATCAGTACTGTAAAGGCACTTACCTTTTCCATGACGCACTCCTCGCAACTCTTTATTTGCTGGGTTTCCCAAGGCCTGGGTTAAACCTGGAAGACAAGTTACCTCTCCGGCACGCGGCCTCAGTATAATATTTAAGTGGTCACTCGCCTCCATTAAACCTGAAAGTGGGCGGGCTGGAGGGGAGTTGTGGTCGGGTTTGAGATTTTTAACATTTTTGCATCTCACCTGGCCCAAACCCACCTGTTGTGAGGTTAAAATTACCCCCTTAGTTTATAATACAGGTCCAGGACTGCTTAGAGTTGTAGAATGTTAGAAATATTATGTTTTTTTTAAATAACTGCTTTTCTTGCTCAATATTTCATAGAATGATGCAGCACATGAGTCCATTTGGGCCATCATGCCTGTGCCAGCTCTATGAAAGAGCTATCCAATTAGTCCCGCTCCCCTGTTCGTACCCCATAGTCCTGCAAATTTTTCCTTTTCAAGTATATATCCAATTCCCTTTTGAAAGCTACTCTTGAATATGCTACTCTTGAATATGCTTCTATCACTCATTCAGATAGTGTATTCCAGATCATCTTAACTCTGCATTTTTAAAAAATTCTCTTCTCCCTGCTGATTATTTTACCAATTATAAGAACATACATAAGAACATAAGAAATAGGAGCAGGAGTAGGCCAATCGGCCCCTCGAGCCTGCTCCGCCATTCAATAAGATCATGGCTGATCTGATCCTAACCGCCAATCCACTATCACAGAACCATCTCCTGAATCTAACAGAATTAGACACACGAAATAGGAGCAGGATCAGGCTACACGGCCCCTGAGCCCGCTCCGCTACCCACAGGGCCATGACCGATCCGAACCTAGACTCATGTCCAAATTCCTGCCCGCTCCCCGTAACCCTTAATTCCCTTTACTGCTAGGAAACTGTCTATTTCTGTTTTAAATTTATGTAATGATGTAGCTTCTACAGCTTTTTGGGGCAGCATATTCCATGGACCTACCACCCTCTGAGTGAAGTAGTTCCTCCTCATCTCAGTTTTGAAAGAGCAGCCCCTTATTCTAAGGCTATGCCCCCTAGTTCTAGTTTCACCCATCATCGGGAACATCCTCCCCGCATCCACCCGATCCAACCCCTTCACAATCTTATATGTTTCAATAAGATCGCCTCTCATTCTTCTGAGCTCCAATGAGTAGAGTCCCAATCTACTCAACCTCTCCTCATATGCTCATCCCCTGGATTAACCGAGTGAACCTTCTTTGTACTGACTCGAGAGCAAGTATGTCCTTTCTTAAGTATGGACACCAAAACTGTACGCAGTATTCCAGGTGCGGCCTCACCAATACCTTGTACAACTGAAGCAATACCTCCCTATTTTTATATTCTATCCCCCTAGCAATGAAAGCCAACATTCCATTGGCCTTCTTAATCACTTGCTGCACCTGCATACTAACCTTTTGAGTTTCGTGCACCAGGACCCCCAGATCCCTTTGTACTTCAGTACTTTCCAGTTTCTTGCCATTAAGATAATAACTTGCTCTACGATTTTTCCTGCCAAAGTGCATAACCTCACACTTTCCAGTATTGTATTCCATCTGCCAAATCTCTGCCCACTTACTTAGCCTGTCGATGTCCCCTTGCAGGTTTTTTATGTCCTCCTCACTCACTACTTTCCCTCCCATCTTAGTATCATCTGCAAACTTTGATATGTTACACTCGGTCCCCTCCTCCAAATCGTTAATATAGATTGTAAAGAGTTGGGGACCCAGCACTGACCCCTGCGGAACACCACTAGTTACTGATTGCCAGTCTGAGAATGAACCATTTATCTTAAATCTGTGTCCTCTGGTTACTGCCCACCTTGCCAGTGGAAACAGTTTTTCCTTATTTACTTTTATCAAAACCCTTTATAATTTTGAACACCTATTAAATCTCCCCTTGACCTTCTCTGCTCCAAGGAGAACAATCCCAGCATCTCTCGTTTCTCAACATAACTGAAGTCCCTCTCCCTTGTATCATTCTAATAAATTTCCTCTGTACCCTCGCCAAGGCCTCGACATTTTTCCTGAAGTATGGTGCCTAGAATTGAATGCAATACTCAAACTGAAGCCGAACCAGTGATTTATAAAGGTTCAGCATAACTTCCTTGCCATGGACTTATTTAAATTAAGTACTGACCAAATCACAGAATGTGACTTGGGAGTAACTGCTAACCACTGATATTGTAAAAAGACCAAATCGACATCAATAATTTTGAGCTGTGTACTTTGATGATCTTGTAATTTCAGCTGTGTATTTTCATTCCAATTCCTCACGGAGTCTGATTCTGTAACTTCTTCCAGCTTGTGAAACCATTGTTGGGAAAGGAGGCCTATCTTGTGCCATGGTGGGATGTCTTTTGTGACCTGAGGGAAGAGCTATTTAGAAAGTATAGTTAGAGGTCAACAATCTTTGAGGTCTGTAGCCAGAATGGGAAGTAGAATAAATCGTAGAAACTTACAGCAAAGAAGGAGGCCATTCGGCCCATCATGCATGTGCTGGCTCTTTGAAAGAGCAGTCGTGCTTAGTCCCACAGCACTGCTTTTTGTTGTAACCCTGTAAGTTCCTCATCCTCAAGTAACTATCTGACTCCCTTTTAAAATTTATTTATGGAATCCGCTTCCACCACCTTTTCAGGTAGAGCGTTCCAGATCCGACAACTTAGTGAAAACATTTCTTCTCGTCTCCCCTTCTAGATCTTTTGCCAATGATTTTAAATCTATGACCTATGGTTATTGACCCACTTGCCAGAGGGAATAGTTTTCTCTTATCAACTCTTATCAAAACCTCTCATCATCTTGAAGCTGTCTGCTGGTCCCGCACGGCCCGGGACCGGCTTTTCCAGTGTAAAATTTTGCGCATGCGTGGAACTTTGAAGGGACTGCGCACCCAAATTTAAAATTAGGGGGGAACCATTGATTAGGTCACCTCTTAACTTTCTCTGTTCCACGAACAGTCCTAACTTTTCCAACCTCACTTCATAACTGAAGTCCCCCATTCCTGGGAACATCCTGGTAAACCTCCTCTGCACCCTTTCTTAGGACTTTACATCTTTCCTGAAGTGTGATGCCCAGAATTGTCCACAGTACTCCAGCTGAGGCCTAACCAGTGATTTATAACGATCCAGCATGATCTCTGCTTTTCTATTCTATTCCTCTTATTTATAAACCCAGGTAACCCATAGGCTTTTTTAACCACCTTATCAACTTGCCCTGCCACTTTTAAGGATTTGTTTATATGCTCATCTACACTTCAAAATCGAGCCATCTATAGTATACCATCTTTCCATATTAGTCCTTTATTGGAGAATGAAAGTAATATATTATGTAACAGTGCTGTGACTTGTATTTCTTAATAGCAAAATTCTTAAAGTATTCTAGAGAGTATTAAAACTAAAATGTGTGTTAAGGAACTTGTTTGAATAAAAACCGTCCTTCCATTCATTTAGTCACTGGATCTATCCATTTCAATAATTTTTTAATCTTGTACAGGTGGGTTCATCTAATGTGTGCTGTTGCAGTGCAGGAGGTACGGTTTGTGAATGTTGCAGAACGCAGCCCTGTGGATGTCAGCCCAATACCACCACTACGCTGGAAACTGGTATGAAATCATGTAGTTAAAGTGACTTAATAAAATTGAAATGCCACTGGCAAATGTCAAATTGCCATTGGCACATGTAATGAATATGCGAGCCACCAAGCTTCCTGTACTGTATAGTCTACTTTGGTCACCTGCCCCAGACAAATTGCATCTAATCTGCACCACCATAAGTGAAATAATGGGTCATTCCTAGCTGTCTAACTCCAGACTCCACTGTTTAAATGCATCTTCAATTTTGTTGGGGACTGGATGGTGGTGCTGGTTAGACCCTATTCCTCGGTCAAATCCGACCCTGACAAATGGGAGGAAAGCTTGTCCTCTCCATTGGGCATGGGTCCATAGCACACAATTTCTGTTGTAGGAAATGGCCCTCTGAGCAGCAACCCTATTTCATGACATGAGGACAGAATGTGATTGAGGCCCTAGCCTGAATTCCTCAAATCGTTTCCATGTGTATCTTGAGGGATAAGTTATTCCATTATTTTGCCCCACTGACTAAACTGACATACAAATTGGTTGGTGACATGCATTTTTGACTTTGATTAATTGGAGAGAGAATATCCCTGATCAATTAAAAGTTATGCTATCCCCACTAAAATAATTTTTGGGTGGAAATTATTGTTTGAGGGCACCAACAAATTGGTTATATGTTCGTATCAGATTATCTTAAAAGAACAAAAATACACAACAGTAAATGACAAATCCATAAATGTTTTTAACTCCATGTTTCACCACACTTGCCAGCAGTGTTGTCAGAAGTGAGAAAACTACAGAGGCAAGCTTTTATTCAACTATTTAACTGCTGCCTTTTTGGTTCAGTTTTAAAGATCCTGCCTACAAAAGTGGTGCAACATGGAGTTTTTAACTTTTTTTTGTTTTTTTATTGCAGTGTTAGCTTGGTTCAGTGATGGCATTCTCACCTCCCTTGAGTCAGAAGGTCTTGCGTCCAAGCCCCCCTCCAAAACTTGAGCACAAGTTCTAGGCTGATACTCGAGTGCAGTACTGATTGAGATGTTAAATTGAGGCCTTGTTTGCCTTTTCAGATGGATGTAAAAAAAAATCTCATAATACTATTTAATGAAAAGAATGGCTTATACCTTTAAACATCAGCAGAAATTGGGGTTGAATGGAAACCATTGTTTTAAGTATCCATAACATCTTCTGGTGTCCAGGACAACATTTAACCCTCAGCCAACACCACCAAAACAGACTAATGGATCGTTTATCGTGTTGCTGTTTGTGGGACATTACTGTGTGCAGTTTGGCTGCAATGTTTGCCTACATAAGTGAATACACTTGGCAGATGTGGATGAAGAGAAAAAAATAGGTTCCCTATCTTTTTGGGGCACTTTCACTCATTAAATGGAAACTCATTATCTGGATACCTCACCAGTATCTAGCAGGTCTATCTGTCCTTTCCAGAAAACATTTTTCTTTTTATTTATTTGTAATCCCCTCTCAGCATCATGTAAACAGAGAGCATGCTTTCCACTTAAAGAATATTCTGTAGGTTACATTTTTTTCTTCTTTCCCCCCCCCCCCCAATCCACCTTTTTGTTACTTATGTTAGAAATAGCTTTGGGTTATATAAACATAGTGTGCTACAGCATCATAAGCTAGTTCAATTTCAGTTTTTTCCCCTCCTGTTTTAGATGTTCCTTTACAGGAAAGGAGGGAAGCAGCTTTCAGTTGTTAGGAATGTGATGGGAGATTTCAGAAGCCACAAATGTGAAACAAAGAAACGGAAATATAAAAAGAACAATTTCTCATTCTCTCCCCTATGCCGAAAGAGATCCTAGAACAAAATAAAATTAGTGCCGAGAATGGATTTGAGAAAAAAAATCAATGAGAAAGTTGCAAGTAAAAGTATCCCATCTTTTGGCAGCTGATTGATTTGTCAATTAATTTCAGTTTCCATAAGTTGACCTGTTTAATAGTGAGATGCAGGTATGAATTTGTTTCATAGACCAAAATGGAAGCTGCAGGTATGTAAATTTCAAATATGTGGTAGAATACCTCCTTAGTACATTAAAACAAATCCGCAGTGTTGCCCAAATACCGCAACCATAGGATTATTCTTAACAATTGTGTGTCCTTTGTCACTGATGTAACTTTTTACCATTACAGAAATGTTTCTACTGTAAGAAACGAATGAAGAAGTCTAGTGGTTGCTGTGTGCAGTGCTCCCACGGCCGTTGTCCCACTTCCTTTCATGTGACGTGCGCCCAAGCCGCTGGAGTGGTCATGCAACCTGATGACTGGCCATTTGTGGTCTTCATCACCTGCTGCAGGCACAAGACACCCAGCCAAGCAGAGGTAGGCTATGTTTAAGAGTAACAACAAATGGTTGCTGCCAAATTGATTGCCCTACACCCACTTCAAGTGAATTCACTTTTTTCGAACTACAGTTAAAGGCAAAGTGTCTTATTGTGGCATGGGTATCTTGCTAATGTAATTTTTAGTTTTGAAGATGGTCATATTTTAGTAGTGGTGATTGCTAATTAGAAACCTGTTTTTGGTTTAAACCCTTGCTCTCAACCCTTAATCCCTGATTCTTAAAATTAGCAGAAATTGGTGGGGTTGAATGGAAAACATTGTTTTCAGTATCCACAGCTTGTTAATTGTATTCAGGTGGTGGGTATTAATTGGGGACGCTCGTGTGTTGGGTGTGTGTGTATATTATATAAGCGACTGAAGACTAAGCTCTAGTATTCTATCCTTCAACACCTGGCTATCTGACTTTTATACAACTTGTTCCTTCTTTGATGTTAAAGTGCACATATCATCTTGCTGCACCTGGAATGCTATGTTCTTAATACTTCTCCTTGCCCAAAACTGCAGGTAATCTCTTTTACCACTACTCTGTCCATAGTAAATCCTAATAATGGGGCACTGCAGCTTCAAAGCCATACAACTGGCAGTGGGCTTGAGTGTTGCAGACTTCATCCTAAGCCCAAGGCCCTAAGCTCTGGAATTCTCTGCCTAAATCCCTCTCTCTCGCTACCTCTCTTTCCTCCTTTGAGACGGTCCTGAAAACCTACTTCTTTGACCAAGCTTTTGGTCACCTGCCCTAATTTATCCTTATGTGGCTCTGTGTCAAATTTTTTGACTTCTAATACTCCTGTGCAGTGCCCTGGGACGTTTTACTACGTTAAAGGTGCTATATAAATACTTAAATAATGAAAAACCAAGGCGGCTCTGAGTGAGAAGACAAAACACTCCGTAATAGTGGTCTATATTTCCGTTGAAAATTCTAGTGTTCAGTAATGATGCTGCCAATTATGGTTAGTAAAGTGCTGGGACTCCATAAAAAAAAATTTTGTGCACTTTCATTTTTTGTGTGACTTGTCTATTGTCTTTCTAATTCAATTTCTAGATTTGCCCTCTGGTGCTTCCTGTCCAACTCGTCTTCCACAGTCCCCTGATCAAACAGTCAAGCACAGAACATACAGTGCTGATTTTCACACTTTGGTCACTAAACATGTTCAGCTTTGCTTCTCAATAAGAGTGTTTTGTGGCATAATTATAATGGATTTTTTCATATTGTGTACATTCAATAGAATATATTCTTGTATTCCCCAATTACTCTTTCACCGGCATTGAAGGAAGGGACGTCATTCTTAGTGCAAGAAATCAATCATTTCTAAGTACAGTTCCAATACAGTTCAGTCCTTTTGTAATTTAGTAGGGTAGATATTGACTCCACAGTAAAATATTGGTCCAAAAATGGTGTCAAAATATCAGCAAGGCTAACGGTGCAGCCGTTATTTATGGGTAAATGGTGCAGCAACTTCTGAAGAGTAGACGCGGAGTTAAAAGTAAATATCCAAAAGTTGCTGTCCTGAATGAGCTGTTCCGCCGTTAGCTTTGTGAAAACGACATCTCTCCCTTGCCCTCCCCATTTCTTTTAGGAACTTGCCACAGCAAGTTAAGTCTTGTCATTAAAAGCACAAGTACCCTTTTAACGACGTGATAAGTGTTAATGACTGCCAGCCAACCTCTGACACCGAAAATTAACTACTCAAGTGTGGAGTTTCATTCCTTCAGGTTTTTAATTTTTTGGAGATTTTAAAAATGTCCCCCAAAAAAATTCATTCATTTTCTTTCTGGCTCTTTTTTTCCCCCTCTTAATTCAATCTTTCTTTCCTTCTCTTTATCTTTCAGTACAGGTTGAGTGTCCTGAATCCGGCAACCTCGGGACCAAGGCCGAGCTTGTTTTTCCAGACTTCGGAATGTGTTTCTGATGTCCGAAGTCCGGAAATATCGCAACCTGAGCTCGGGCGTTTCCAGACTTTGGACATCAGAAACACGTTCCGAGTCCGGAAATGCCTGGGCCGCTCTGCGTAGCACTGACGCGTTTCTCCCTCCCTCCCCTTCTGTTAAAGGGGAGGGACGCTGCGAGCTCTGCAGAGCATCCGATGGCCCACACTAGGCCTGGCGGAAACACTTAGTGGAGTTGTGCAGATTAAGGAGGATAAAACACAACACTAAAGTTTTATTGTATCACTTGCATTTTTCATAGGATTTTTCAAAAAAAAAGTTTAATGGCTTTTTGAAGTACAGGTTGAGCGTCCAAAATCCGGATTCCGTGACATTTTGCGGATTCCAGATGACCCTGCCACCAATCGTGTCGGATTCCGGAACTCTGGATTTTGGACCCTCAACCTGTACCTGATTTGACATTGAATTCAGCCCCTTTAATTCACCCTCCTCAGTCCTTCCTGTGTTTATTTCCCAATCCTTGAATCTCATTGGTTTAGGAGATCTGTTAATTGTCCTGCTCACTCGGGTCTCGGATGCCCTGTTTGCCTTGCTGCACCATTATCGGCTCGCTCTTTCAGCAACTTTGTGAAGTCTAACTACTGGCAGATGCCATTAAATGCCCTGCTACAGCAAATTCTGGCCCATGATTGTCTTGTCCCAATTATTAATGTGGTATGCAAAGCAGCTTTATCTGATTTTGGGTGTGTTCTTTTTCTGAACAGTTACTATTAATGGCGTTCTTGTAAAAGATTCTGATTAACTTTTCACAGCGTGCCAAATCAGCTTTGAATGATATTGAAATTGGGCAGAAGGTCATCTCTAAACACAAGAATGGACGCTTTTATCAGTGTGAGGTGGTTGGATTGAGTAAAGAGACATTCTATGAAGTGAATTTTGATGATGGTTCCTTCAGTGACAACTTGTATCCAGAGGACATTGTGGTAGGTGGAGATTTTGTTTCCTTACAAAAAACAACTTGTGATTGTAGTAATAGTGCTGTCCTACATTCAGTGCAGATAATGTTTTCAAGCAATCCTCAGCACATTTCTCAGATCTTCACTATAGTAAATCTGGATCTAGAACTGAAAACTTGCCTGATGTCACAGATGAATGTTGGAGTTTTTTGAACTTGGTTCTGTTCAACAATTTGGTTCTTCCATCCTATTTTTGTTATGGTCATAAGACAACTGCACTAAAGAGCAGACTAAGGTGGATGTGCAATCCACCCATTTCATCTACATGAGGGTGATCTTTGTCGGTGCTTCTGTTAGCCAATAATGAACACAATACTTGTGAATTAAATACACTTGTCTGTTTTTCCAAGCTCTTAACTATGCCTTTTTTGTGGTGATGCCATTGGAATGTAAATTTTAGAATGTCTTGTATTGAATGTTACATTATAGTGCTCCAGGCAATCCTTTACCTGTTGTCAGTATATTGCCATCCTTCTAAAGGTGAACCATTCTTGCTCAGCACACGTGAGTCGAAATTTCTGATTCTTGTATTTACTGATCATTTTCAGAGTCGTGACTGCCTTCGTTTGGGACCCCCTGCAGGGGGAGAGGTGGTACAGGTCAGATGGACTGATGGACTAGTATATGGAGCACAATTTGTAGCATCACATGTTATACAGCTCTACCAGGTAAGAAACAAATCACCTTAACGTATTGTGGATATTTTTTAAGCCAGTAGTCTTGATATAGCTGTCTGTGTAGAACTTTTGGGACGTAGCATGGATGGTTATTGTGGAATACTTGATGTTTCTAATCCAAATTAGTCATTTGGATCAGAATTACACTTTAAACTATTTATCTATAATGCAGGTTTGCAATTAAGCCAATCATTTGAAGTAGTTGATGTGCGACCTGGATATTGTCTGCATGTGTTTAGATAGGTGACTGTCATAGAAAATATTTTTTCTCCTTGGTTGCTGGTCAATGTTAAATAATTGCCAATCTTGTATGTCAAAGCTTCCTCCTGCGCTGCACACATCTACAGGCAATTGTTTAGTAATGCCAAACCCATTTTATATAGGGTTTGTATTTTGTGCTGAATTTGGAGTAATTGACTAGTTAATTCAAAATCTTGACCAAAGTGAATGAGATCTCTTTAAAACACAAGTTTTCTACCGTTTATAAAAAATAAAAAATAATTTTTTTTTTTTTAAATCTCTGCCCTTGTTACAGAAAACTGACACACATGCACAAATGCATGTCCTATATAGCAAGCTTTCAAAAGTCAACATATGTTAAATGCATGTGTCTATCTATCTGGTCACTCCTGAGGCCAAAGTTTTAACTAAGTTGTCCTTTCTTCCTTATCCATGGCATACCTGACTGCTTATCCATTCAGGTGGAGTTTGAAGATGGTTCTCAATTGATGGTGAAGAGAGAGGATGTGTACACTCTTAATGAAGAACTCCCCAAAAGAGTCAAGTCCAGGCTGGTTAGTATGTTACCATTCACTTAGTGCTGCAATGTGCAATTTCAGGAGCTATTCTGTGAAGTTTGTATGAATTTAGAGAGATCAGAGATTGGTTTGTTTCAAGACCCGAGCTTGGTTTGTTAAGAGATCCCTTCCATGCCAGCCACCAAAGTACAGTCTACACTATTATGGGATCCCTTTATTTAGTCCCTTGCAAGAAGTGAATAACCACATTCAATATTTTCCATAAGAAATGTCTACATGTATTTATAGAAAACACATGTCTGTACTTTATAACCTTCAATCAAGTAACTTCATTTTTGTTTTGTTTTCTGTTTATTTAGATTGGTTAAATGGGTAATGATGCAGAAAATAGCTGATTTGAATCTATTCCAAATATCCAATATTTTAGGGAGGAATTTGTTCGTATCTAGTTTTGCTTCAGCCTGGCTGGCTCTTAATGTGTAGTCATGGATTTCACTCAACCTTTGGGGTCCCCTTTTTTGTTTTCAACTTGAGACAAATAACAGCCATTTGAGTTGGATGTCAAATTTCTAAGAATGCCGAAGGAGGTAAACGATATGGAAATAATGTTGTAATGTAGGAAATAGAACAGCTAATTTGCATACAGCAAGCTCCCACTAATAGTAATGAGATAAGTGACCAGATAATCTGTCTTTGGTGTTGGCCAGATACAGAGAAGTTCCTTGCTCTTCGAATAGTACCAACATCACTAAAAAACAGATTATCTGGTCATGATAACATTGCTGTTTGTGGGACCTTGCTGTGCGCAAATTGGCTGCCAACATTACAACAGTGAGTATACTTCCAAAAAAGTGCTTAATTGGCTGTAAAACACTTTAGGACATCCTACGGTCGTGAAAGGTACTATATGAATGTGGGTCGCGCTCGCCACTTTTTTACATAGAATTAAGACTCTAGTATGAACATTTGGAAAAGTTTAAACATGTATATTTTAAAACTTGCATTTAAAACTTTAAAACTCTTGTTTGTGTGGTCACAAGCAAAAATATTTTATTCTTGTCACTACTCTGCCCTGTGTGGTGCAATCTGTTCTGTGCTATTTCTCATTCTTGTCACAGATATATAAACTTGCCGGATTAAAGCTCTTTGTCTTCTTGCTCAAATTGAGAATTTCACGGCTTCTGTCATTCTTATTGTCCTGAGTCTGCTAATTGTAATTCTGCAAACAGGAAGCAATTTGGGTTTTACCATTTCAAAGTTTATTTTGTTCATAAATATTGAAAATTGATATAGATCAAATGTCTTGAGTCTTCATAAAGCCCTTTACTTTTTAAAGTTTTAAACATTTCTTGTTTGTTTTGCAGTCTATTGCGTCAGACATGCGCTTCACTGGGATTTTTGCAGAAGAGGAGGTCGCCCATGTGTCAAAGCGACAGCGAGTTTTGAACTCCAGGTATCGCGGGGACTATGTTGAGCCATCTCTGTACCGTGCAATTATGGAATAAATGACGGTCATTTCAGAAACTGTTCAGAACTTCAACAATGAAAACCATTGGGACAGATTGGTTTTCATATCTGGTTGTATTGTAGATACGTGAAAGCAGTTGAGATGCAGCTGAGTTCTAATCCCTCTGGCAACAAAACTACTCTTCATCACCAAGGGTACTTCATTAACAACACTTCCATGGAACGTAAATATCGAATATCTTGGGATTTCAACAAAGCTGTTTTCGAGCATTCTTTGGTCTTGTTTCGGACTCCTGCTGCATTTTACACTGCAGACTAATTTGGATCAAGGAATGCCTTTAATGGAGTCTTCAGTGGGCTAGGAATAGGATTGCAAAAAATGTCTTTGGGTTAGATTTCAACACTAACATCCATGCTCAGAATGAGAAATGCATTTACATTTTAATATTGCCGGTCATTATTGCTGGATTTCATTAACATCCACATTAGACTATCAAATGAAACCTATTGCATACCTGGTCTGTGGTACACATGTACTAACTTATTGTACAGTAAGATTGACGCATGGCTGTTTCACCATAGGACCCTCTGTATACAGGCTGTGAAGAGTTCTGAAAGATGTGAATGTGTTTTCACAATATTCAGTCATTAGCCCAAAACCAGGGGCATCACCGGTGCTTGGAGTTAAAACTCTTATCTGTATTTATAGAGGAAATCTAAGACTATAGGTTGGCTCATGTGATTAGACACAAGGTTTTTAAAAAGTTCCCCCCCCCCCACCCCCTAAATGTAGCAGTTCATTCAGTGTTCACCATGGAAGTAAATAGAAAATTGAGTCCTCGAATGGAAAAGTATTGGTGATGAAGTAGCACACAATTTATTGCTGGCCAAATGTATATTTGAAAAGAAAATCAAACTGGTCCCATCCCCCCGTCACGCCCTTCCAAAGGCGTGCTCATCTTGTGTGAACCTCTCGTGTACTGGACTTCTGTGCAGTTTAACCTGTGTCACAAATTATATTTGTTTATTCAATGAATTATTAATTTTATTGCAGTATTCATAAACTTAATTACAGTGTAAATGTTCAATTGTTTTATTGGTTTGGTGTAGACTGTAGAAACTGACGTTGGACAACACACCACAAAATATTACTAATTTAGGTTGAAACCTTGGTAGACTTTTAATCTGGGCAAGATTAATTGCTTAGTGCAAAGTTGTATTCAAAAGTTGAACCAACGAACTGGGTATAGCTGCAGTAGAAGATTTGGGCGTTGCCTTGTTCTGGATATTTATTGTGTTATATTAGTGCCATCTGCTGTGGTTGAGATAGCTTGGAGGAACGATAGAAATGAATAGTTTGATTAAAAAAGCAGGTGGTGAATTTAAGAGCAAGATGGAAAGAACTACAAAAAAACACATTTGCTCAGTGACCGCATTATATTGATGTATGTATTTTGAAACAGTCTTGTTGCCTCTCTGACTGAAGAGAGTGCAGCAACAGGAATCTAAGCCGCTCCCTTTCTTTTTAAAGAGAATTAGAAGTCCCTTTCAAAACCCTTTTGAGTCTCTGAACAACAGGGAAATGTCTATATTTGCATCTAAATTTAATTGACTAGGGAAAAGTAACTGCAATGGTGATTATAGCTGTATAAAGTAGTTAGCAGGTATAAATCAGATATTTCCCCTTTCCCTTCCCAGAGAACAATAAACTAAAAGGCCTTCTAAACTACTTTAATTTACCTTGTTTCTTTATTATTCTATTAGTGTCCTGTTTGTGGTTTTGACCCTTCACCTTGATTTCTCAGTTTTAGAAAAATAATTTTTTCCCTCCCTCCAAGAATGTCGAGTTTCCAGTCTAACAGAGGGAGTTGCCCCGTGTATACTATTTTTGAAGATGCTCTAAAGTCACAGTCATTCACATTATGTAGGTTGTCTTCACAAGAGGCACCACGGTTTCTTGTTCCTGTTCACGCAACCAGTTTGGGAATCTTGTTTTAAATCCGGGTTTCAATGGGGTTACAGCTGTGGAAATGCTTTAATATTTTCCATTGTGTCGTGAGCTGTTTCTGCCTGCGTTCTAAATGGTTTGTCTTGGTGAATTTCACATTCTAAATGGATGACGCAGTCTGTGTTTAAGAGTTGTTGCTCCATTGCCTGCGGCCGTGCGTCCCATTGGCAGAGTGCCACCCACGGTTACCATAGTGACCGTTGTATCGCCATGTTTAATGTACCTCGGTTCCACTCTGTTTAATTGGACCATCTTGTTTGAAATTTGGTCCTGAAAATCCACTAAACTGAGATTGGGCATTTTAAACTCGTACCCAAATGTTATTTATCATTTGCATTAATGCAAGCTCGACTTTTTAGTTTTAAATTGAGCAAATTTGCTGTTACCCAAACTTCAATTTCTTCTGATGGGCCTATAGATGGCATTGCTACTGAGCCACCTATTCAGTGTTAGTCCGGACTGGAAAAAGTAATCGCATCTGATAAAACTTGATGTCTCTAGTGCAATTGAACCTTTCTCAAAATGGCAGTGGATGGTAAGATTTGTTTGATAGTTAAGCAAGTTTATTTGCAATAGTTTCTCACCTAAGAAATTGAACTTTCTTGGTTACGCCTTGTTTTCAGGGCTTGATCAACAGCCAGAGTGAAAAGCCCATCAAGACCTCTGCATCCAAAGCCCTTGTACGATTTACTCCATTGTAGACTTCACTCTCGTACCACCTGTCAATCCTCTACTTTAGGGACATTAAGTTCCTTCCTTTATCTCCTTGGGGTGAAGGGTAGTGAGCAGGGTTGATAACTTAACCTTAAATCCTCCATAATAACTTATTGATTAGCCCCTTTTTAAAGGTGTCAATTGACCCCAAAACAGCCACTTTCTTGGAAGTCTGTTCTGAACATCCACTATCTTCTATGGAAAAATCTCATCTCTAACCTGTTGTGATTCTCATGAGCTTCATAAGTGTGTCCTCCCAGTCCTATGCTCACTGTCTAAGTTAAATGGCTTGTTTACTTCAATCTCCAATACATCTTTCATTATATATTTTTAAAGACCTATCTCAATGCATCGTCTCTCCACCACCCGCCCCCCCAACCCCCATGAAATTACTTAATCACCTTGAGACTTTCTTTTATAGTTCAGAATAAATGAGAGTTGACAATGTTTAAGGTAAGTTCTAGATTATTGCCAGAATGCTGCCTTTTGTGTTGCAAGTTCCAAGTATGCAGTCCATGAGTCAGTGATGTTACTGAGCCTTGTTGTCTTAAGTTAATTTGGAGACAAGAAAAAATGTTATACATTGGCTTGTATATTTCTCACTTCAGCTGTTTTTATTCTTCCACCCCAGCTTTATAAGTGATCACCATCCTCTTAATGATTCTTCCTTCAGCGATAGTGAAAGAGTAGCACATCCCTATAACTTGATGGTGCTGCAACTATGTGAAAGAGACCTAATGCAACAACTATAAAAGTTGTTTGTGGAGGGGGATAAATAACAATTTCTCAAGTCCAATTTAACAGCTCTTCAGCATATTTTTGGAATCTATGTACTATTGGCTTTTTAAATTAAAAATACTATTCCATTAGTATGGTTTTGTATTTCATCTCCCCAGGGGGAAAAAATCCATCTAAAACCTCCCATGGGACTGTTTCTCGCCCCCACTCCAATAATTGAACTGCTCTTTGAACCATTGTGTCTAACCGAATAGACCTACAGTCTACACTACAACCACCTCAGGAGTCTGTACAGTAATTGATTGTATTGATCTATGAAAATGACTGTATTAGTTCAAGCAAACATGAAATTTAAATGGCTTGCTGTGATTGTTTAGGAAAATAAGACACATTGAAATGATTTATTACAGTTAATAAATGTCTTTTTTGTCTTTGATTCTGCTTCTTCCAATTAGCATAAATCTCTAAAGGCCTTGAGGTGGTGAAATGCCACTCCTATAACAGAACTTTCCAACAGCACTAAAAAGCAGAGGTTTGACTGCTTTTTTGTTTTCTTTCTGTTCTTTCAAGAATCATGGCAACATTAGGGTAGTTAGAATGTGTAGTTTTCCTGCTAGGGTGGGGGAAGAGGAGGAGAGGAAAAGACTCTCAATTCATAATGGGGAACAAAGAAATGGCTGACCAACTAAATACATATTTTGGTTCTGTCTTCACAAAGGAGGACACAAATAACCTCCCAGAAATACCACGGAACATAGGGTCTGATGAAAGGGTGGAACTGAAAGAAATCAGTATTTGTAGGGAAATGGTGTTAGGAAAATTGATGGGACTGAAGGCCGATAAATCCCCAGGGCCTGATAATCTACATCCCAGGGTACTTAAGGAAGTGGCCCTAGAAATAGTAGATGCATTGCTGGTCATCTTCCAGAACTCGATAGACTCTGGAACAGTACCCATGGATTGGAGGGTAGCTAATGTTACCCCACTATTCAAAAAAGGTGGTAGAGAAAAAGTGGGGAATTAATGCTAGAGTCCATTATAAAAGATGTACTAGCAGAGCACTTGGAAAGCAGTGACCGGATCGGACAAAGTCAACATGGATTTACAAAAGGTAAATCATGCTTGATGAATCTACTGGAATTTTTTGAGGATGTAACTGGTAAAATAGATAAGGGAGAACCAGTGGATGTGGTGTATTTGGGAAGGCTTTCGATAAGGTCCCGCATAAGAGGTTAGCGTGCAAAATTAAGGCACATGGGATTGGGGGCAAGGTATTGACTTGGATAGAGAATTGGTTGGCGGACAGAAAGCCAAGAGTTGGAATAAACGGGTTGTTTTCCGAGTGGCAGGCAGTGACTAGTGGGGTACCGCAAGGATGGTCCTAGGACCCCAGCTGTTCACAATATATATTAATGATCTGCATGAGGGAATTGGATGTAATATCTCCAAATTTGCAGATGACACAAAGCTGGGTGGGAGGGTATGCTGTGAGGAGGATGTCATGAAACTCCAGTACGATTTGGACAGGTTGGGTGATTGGGCAGAAACATGGCAAATGCACTATAATGTGGATAAATGTGAGGTTATCCACTTTGGTGGCAAAAACAGGAAGGCAGATTATTATCTGAATGGCAATAGGTTGGGAGAAGGGGAAGTGCAAAGAGACCTGGGTGTTCTTGTGCACCAGTTGCTGAAGGTAAGCATGCAGGTGCAGCAGGCGGTTAAGAAGGCAAATGGTATGTTGGCCTTTGTAGCGAGAGGGTTCGAGTACAAGAACTAGGGTGTCTTGCTACAGTTGTACAGGGCCTTGGTGAGACCGCACCTTGAGTATTGTGTGCAGTTTTGGTCGCCTTATCTGAGGAAGGACGTTCTTGCCATGGAGGGAGTGCAGCGAAGATTCACCAGGCTGATACCTGGGATGGCAGGAATGACGTATGAGGAGAGATTGTGTCAATTGGGCTTATACTCACTGGAGTTTAGAAGATTGAGAGGGGATCTCATCGAAACCTATAAAATTCTGTCAGGTCTGGACAGACTAGATGCAGAAAGGATTTCTGATGGCCGGGGAGTCCAAGAACCAGGGGTCATAGTCTAAGGATAAGGGGTAAGCCATTTAGGACTGAAATGAGGAATTTCTTCACCCAGAGAGTGGTGAACCTGTGGAATTCTCTGCCACAGAGGGCGGTGGAGGCCAGTTCATTAAATATATTTAAGAAAGAGTTGGATATATTTCTTAAGGCTAAAGGGATCAAGGGATATGGGGAGAAGGCAGGGACAGGGTACTGAATTTGGATGATCAGCCATGATCTCATTGAATGGCGGAGCAGGCTCGAAGGGCCGAATGGCCTACTCCTGCTCCTATCTTCTTTGAATTGTACAACAGAGACTGCATCTTCTGACACCAGCAGCCTTACTGTCCAACGGTTGGCCCCTTTGTGGAAATGCAAGAACAGAAGCTAGAATTGAGTTTGTGAGGGATCCAAGGAAATTACTGCTGAAAGAATTTCATAGCAGCATCTTTCATGTCTCGTGAAATAGCCAGCAACTTTGTTATTAGCAAATATTCCATGTCCTGGATAGATTCCTCTCTGACAATATTATCCTGTCGGTCAGGGAGAAGATGTTGATTTGCTTAACTGGCACTCTTTACTAACCTGAATCTAAGAAAGAACAAACATTTTTTATAAGCACTTATCCCATCCTTGAGACAGCCCAAAGTGTTTCATATTTAATGAATTACTTTGGAAATCCAGTTGCTGTTTTATGTACGATAGCAAAATACTGCAGATGCTGGAAATCCGAAATAACAGCAGAAAACGCTGGAAAAACTCAGCAGGCCAGGCAACATCCGTGGAGAGAGAAACAGAGTTAATGTTTCAGGTCGATGACTCTTCGTCAGAACTGGAAAAAGCAGGAAATGGAAAGCAAGTTTAGGGGCTGGGAAAAGGGGGAGGGGATGAAAGAACAAAAGGGAAGGTCAGTGATAAGATAGAAAGCAGGAGAGATTAAGAGACATTGAGATATTCAAGGCAAGAGGTGGTAATGGGACAGGTTAAGGAACAAAGGATAACTCTAGATGAGGTATGAATTGCGCTGGCAGAATGAAGGACGGCTGCCATGTGGGAGGGAAGGAAAAAAAGGACCAAACAAAAAGTGTGGATAAAAAAAGAATATATATATATATATATATATATATAGGGGCCGAGGTTATGATCTGAAATTGTTGAACACTGAGTCCAGAGGGCCGAAGAGTGCCTAATCGAAAGTCGCGGAGGGAGCGGTCCCTACGGAATGCTGAAAGGGGAGGTGAGGGGAAGATGCGTTTGGTGGTGGGATCACGCTGGAGGTGGCGGAGGATGATCCGTTGAATGTGGAGGCTGGTGGGGTGAAAGGTGAGGACAAGGGGAACTCTTATCGTGGTTCCGGGAGGGCGGGGCAGGGGTGAGGGCAGAAGTGCGGGAGATAGAACGGACACGGTCGAGGGCCGTGTCAACCACCGTAGAGGGGAATCCTCGGTTGAGGAAAAAGGAAGACATGTCGGAAGCACTAGTAGGGAAGGTGGCATCGTCGGAGCAGATGTGGCGGAGACGGAGAAACTGGAGAATGGAATAGAGTCCTCCAAACGGATCACTTTCCGCCACCTCCAGCGTGATCCCACCACTAAACGCATTTTCCCCTCGTCTCCCCTTTCAGCATTCCGTAGGGACCACTTCCTCCGCGACACCCTAGCCCACTCCTCTACCACCCCTTCCCCTTCGCCCGGCACCTTCCGTTGAAAGCACAGGAGATGAAACACATGCCCTTGCACCTTCCCACTGTCCAGGGCCCCAAACACCCCTTCCAGGTGAAACAGCGATTTACTTGTACTTCTTGCAATTTAGTATACTGTATTCGCTGCTCACGATGTGGTCTCCTCTACACTGGGGAGACCAAACGCAGATTGGGTGACCGCTTTGCGGAACACCGCCGTTCAGTCCGTTAGGGGGGACCCAGAGTTCCGGTGGCCTGTCACTTTAATTCATTGCTCCATTCCCACTCAGACCTCGCCGTCCTCGGCCTCTTGCATTGTTCCATGGAAGCTCGAGGAACAGCACCTCATCTTTCGATTGGACCCTCCCACATGGCAGCCGTCCTTCATTCTGCCAGCGCAATTCATACCTCATCTAGAGCCATCCTTTGTTCCTTAACCTGTCGCATTACCACCTCCTCTTGCCTTTAATGTCTCTTAATCTCTCCTGCTTTCTATCCTATCACTGACCTTTCCTTTTGTTCTTTCATCCCCTCCCCCCTTTTCCCAGCCCCTAAACTTGCTTTCTATTTCTGACGAAGGATCACTAACCTGAAACGTTAACTCTGTTTCTCTCTCCACGGATGCTGTCTGACCTGCTGAGTTTTTCCACTGTTTTCTGTTATTGCTGTTTTATGTAGTAAGACCACTGCACATGGACAATAGTATGTCCGTACAAACAACGACTGAGACAAACTATGGTGTTGTGCCAGATGATTTATTGGGGGGGGATGAGGAGGAGGGGTGCCCTATTAACATGATTCCCATTGAATCAAGGCTGAGCCATCTGGTGAAGTTGGGGCAAAATCTAGGCTGACACTCCAGTGCAGTACTGAGGGAGTGCTGCACTGTCTGAGGTGCTGTCTTTCAGATGAAACATTAAACCGAGGCCCCGTCTGCTCTCTGGTAGACGTAAAAGATCCTGTGGCACTATTTCAAAGAAGAGCAGGGGAGTTCTCGCTGGTGTCCTGGCCAATATTTATCCCTCAATCAACCTAACAAAAACAGATGATCTGGTCATTATCACATTGATGTTTGTAGAAGCTTGCTCTGTGCAAATTGGCTGCCGCGTTTCCTACATTACAACAGTGACTACACTTCAAAAAGTACATTGCCTGCAAAGCGCTTTGAGACGTCCGGTGGTTGTGAAAGGCGCTATATAAATGCAAGTCTTCTTTCTTTCATTCCTGGCATAGATTGAGTACGAGGCTTAAAACTACCTCCCTCCTGTTCTGTCAAGCAATTAAGAGATCGGGTACAGATTAAACCTGGTATCAATTGAGGCAAACTCTGCTCCTCTAACATTATTAATTGTACACTGTTTAGTTACCGAGTATGGAACTACAGAATTGAGCCTGCTTCTCTCCTAGCTCCCAAAGCATTATAAGCTAGTCTTCACTTTCTTGGTTTGCTAGTATGTGAAATTGAGCAAGTTGAGACCCCTGGTGTAATAGGCACCCTTATTCATTGTTTGTTGGCACAGGATTCTGACAACAAGAATGTTGTTTATAGTGATTGATACTGCAACTCCATGCCTCTTCGAAGCTGAACTATCCAGAAGTAAATAAACCTGTCTCATTCCCTGCTGAAAACACAAACAAATGGAAAACCACCAGCTAACCCTACTGTCTATGAGGGGGTATTATACTCGAGGCTCCTTAAAACCCACCTCTTTGACCAAGCTTCTGATGGTTTAGTCTTCTCTCCTTTGGCTTTGTGCCTGGTTTTCCTTATGTCCCTGAAGTACCTTGGGGTGTTTTTCTATAGTAAAGGTGCTATATAAATGATCCTAGTAGGAGTATCTGCTTGCTTACTACCATCCATACTTTCCAGATGACACTATTTGTAAAGTGAGTCACAGGGCTGGTGAATCAATTGTCAAAACTGAAATGTATAACAAGGAAACCATAACAACTTGCCATGAGTATTGTGGTAAACCACTGTTACCGTTCACAACCGTTCACTATTGTTACACTGTTGTTATCACTGTTTACACTGTTGTTATCACTACACAAGGTTACCTCTTGCTACGCACGCTGTTATACCTAGGCATACCTCAGCTGACTCCGCCCATGGCTCCGCCTGCTTGCCCAGGTATAAAGGTGACCGCGTGGCTAGTATTCTTGTTGGAACCGATCACCCGCGAGGGTGGGCTCTGTTATTTAGCCAATAAAAACCTATAGTTACTATCTTAACTCGTTGCTTTTCATGGAATGAATTGATAGGTATATCAAGTATTATTGAAAGTGTGTAGATTATCCTCCAGTTATATACCATGAGTTTGTGATGAGAAAACTGATTCACCAATTCCACCCAGGGTTAATGAAGGAGCTGGCCATGTAGAGCAGGCACATTCAACCTCCAATGTCCTTTCACATAAATAATTTGAGTGAACTGCAATTGATTGAGGACAAAGGGATTAATTAAGAGGGGGAAAATAGAGTATGAGAGTAAGCTTGCAGGGAACATAAAAACTGACTGTAAAAGCTTTTATAGATATGTGAAGAGAAAAAGATTGGTGAAGTCAAGCGTAGGTCCCTTGCAGTCAGCATCAGGGGGATTTATAATGGGGAACAAAGGAATGGTACACCAATTAAATACATACTTTGGTTCTGTCTTCACAAAGGAGGACACAAATAACCTCCCAGAGATGCCGGGGAGCATAGGGTCTAATGAGAGAAACTGAAAGAAATCAGTATTTGTAGGGAAATGGTGTTAGGGAAATTGACGGGATTGAAGGCCGATAAATCCCCAGGGCCTGATAACTTACATCCTAGGGTACTTAAGGAAGTGGCCCTAGAAATAGTAGATGCATTGCTGGTCAAATTCCAAAATGCTATAGACTCTGGAACAGTTCCCATGGATTGGAGGGTAGCTAATGTAACCCCACTATTTAAAAGAAGTGGTAGAGAGAAAACAGGGAATTATAGACCGGTAAGCCTGACATCGGTAGTGGGGAAAATGCTTGAGTCCATTCTAAAAGATGTAATAGCAGAGCACTTGGAAAATAGTGACAGGATCGGACAAAGTCAACATGGATTTACAAAAGGTAAATCGTGCTTGACTAATCTGGAATTTTTTGAGGATGTAACTGGTAGAATAGATAAGGGAGAACTAGTGGATGTGGTGTATTTGGACTTTCAGAAGGCTTTCGATAAGGTCCCGCATAAGAGACTAGCGTGCAAAGTTAAAGCACATGGTGGGATTGGGGGTAAGGTACTGACTTGGATAGAGAACTGGTTGGCAGACAGGAAGCAAAGAGTTGGAATAAACGGGTCTTTTTCCAAGTGGCAGGCAGTGACTAGAGGGGTACCGCAGGGATCGGTGCTAGGACCCCCGTTATTCACATTATAAATGATCTAGACGAGGGAACTAGATGTAATAACTCCAAGTTTGCAGACGACACAAAGCTGGGTGGGCGTGTGTGCTGTGAGGAGGATGCAGAGAAACTCCAGTATGATTTGGACAGGTTGGGTGGGGCAGATACATGGCAGATGCAGTATAATGTGGATAAATGTGAGGTTATCCACTTTGGTGGCAAAAACAGGAAGGCAGATTATTATCTAAATGGCAATAGAGTGGGAAAAGGGGAAGTGCAATGAGACCTGGGTGTCCTTATGCACCAGTCACTGAAGGTAAGCATGCAGGTGCAGTAGGCGGTTAATAAGGCAAATGGTATGTTGGGCTTCATAGCGAGAGGATTCGAGTACAGGAGCAAGGATGTCTTGCTGCAGTTGTACAGGGCCTTGGTGAGACCACACCTTGAGTATTGTGTGCAGTTTTGGTCGCCTTATCTGAGGAAGGATGTACTTGCCATGGAGGGAGTACAGCGAAGATTCACCAGACTGATACCCGGGATGGCAGGAATGACGTATGAAGAGAGATTCGGTCAATTGGGCTTGTATGAGGGGATCTCATTGAAACTTATAAAGTTCTAACGGGACCAGACAGATTAGATGCAGGAAGGATGTTCCCGATGGCGGGGGAGTCCAGAACCAGGGGTCACAGTCTAAGGATAAGGGGTAAGCCATTTAGGACTGAGATGAGGAGGAATTTCTTCACCCAGAGAGTGGTGAACCTGTGGAATTCTCTACCACAGAAGGCAGTTGAGGCCAATTCATTAAATATATTGAAGAAGGATTTCGATATATTTCTTAAGGCTAAAGGGATCAAGGGATATGGGGAGAAAGCAGGGACACGGTACTGAATTTGGATGCTCTGCTATGATCTCATTAAATGGCAGAACAGGCTTGAGGGGCCGAATGGCCTACTCCTGCTCCCATCTTCTATGTTTCTATAATAGATAACCTCTGACCCTCCAATGACAAAATAATGTGCAAAGGGTGAGTGGAAGGAGTGGGCATTCTGATGTGTAACTCATGTACCTCTTTGAATTGGAATGTGCTTTGTGAAGTACAGGAAACTCTTTGGTATCCGGCACCGACGGGACTAGCGTGTTGCCGGTTGATCAAAAATCCCAGATGGCGGAGAGGCTTATCTACCGAGGCTATTTTTAACAAAGAAAAATTAAAAAATCAAGAAATGTGCAGTATATAGTGATTGGGTACTCACCTACAGAATGTTGTGTTAAATGGATGGTGGAAGATGCTTGATTAAGTACAGTACTGCCAGTTGAGGGTAATGTAAAGCAATGACTACCAGCAGCGTGGGAGACACACGGTACCCCTGTAAAATGGCGGATCATAAGAGACTACCGGCAGCGCGGGAGAGTCAGACTCCTGTTACAGGGGTATTGAGGTCTTCCGACAGCGCCAAGAAGCCAAGTAGTGGCAGTTTGGAGAACTACCCCCACTGACTAACTCGGCCACCGCGGGAGACTCGGACTTGGACTCGGCAACATTGCCGGTTATTGAGGTGTTGTTTTCGGAGTGAGAATTTTGCCAGTTAATAGAGAATTCCGGATATTTAGGTGCCGTTTAAACAAGAGTTTCCTATATTTATTGATAAATAATAGGAAATCAAATGAACCCATCACCAATGGGAGGTCTAATTGACTGCAGAAAATTTTTATTCGGATGCCTTTTTAATGTTTTGCAATTTGTTTTTCCTTTTTATGTGCACCTCCATGAATTGCTTTTGATCTTTCTGTGAGGAAAGATGCAGTTTAGCAGAGTAATGCCCAGAACTGTCTTTGAACCGATGCTCTACTGTTCCCCACCCAGCCTCCAATTTAGTATGCATCAAGAGAAGCATAAGTACATTCCTGGGAACAATTTTTTTTAATGGTTTTTGTGGCTCAGCTTTATTGGAATCATCATCCTGGGATCCATTGCTGGCAATGCTCGTCAGTAGTTCTGTAAATGTCTTCCTTTTTATCCTTGGTATTGAAAAGAAATGTTGTGTCCTGGAGAGTCATTATTTTCACTTTCAAAATAGCACTTCCAACACTCAAACTGTCTGATTCAGGAACCCCTCTGACTAAGAGCCACGCCATTAATACAAAGCTTGAAGTATTTTCACTTCAAGGGTAAGCACAAGGACGGCATGCATTAGCCACTACCATCTGGTATTTTGTTTAAACCTTTATTTGTTAATAGTGATTTTTTTTTTCCCCATTTAAACAAGAGCTTCAGACTGAAGTCTGTGTATATCCATTTTAGTGAAATGGCTGTGCTGGAAATGCAAGGAGCAAAGGGATTATTACAGGATTGAAAACCATGAGTGCTTTGTTTATAATCTATTAACCTGCCATTGTCAGGCTTTTAACTTTTCCCTCACTTGGGGGCTGAATGGTCTACTCTTCCTGTATAAGAACTTAAGAAATAGGAGTAGGAGCAGGAGTAGGCCATTCGGCCCTTCAAGCCTGCTCAGCCATTCAGTAAGGTCATGGCTGATCTTTTACCTCAACTCCACCTTCCCGCACTATCCCCATATCCCTTGACTCCCTTAATATCCAAAAATCTATCAATCTCTGTCTTGAATATACTCAACGACTGAGCCTCCACAGCCCTCTGGGGTAGAGAATTCCAAAGATTCACCACCCTCTGAGTGAAGAAATCTCTCCTCATCTCTGTCCTAAATGGCCGAGCCCTTATTCTGAGACTGTAACTCCTAATTCTAGACTCCCCAGCCAGTGGAAACATCCTCCCAGCATCTACCCTGTCACGCCCCTTAAGAATTTTATATGTTTTAACGAGATCACCCCTCATTCTTCTAAATTCTAGGGCATTTTGGCCTGTTCTCCTCAATCTCAGGAATCAGTCTGGTGAACCTTTGTTGCACTCCCTCTAAGGCAAGTATGTCCTTCCTTGGGTATGGAGACTAAGATTGCACACAGTACTCCAGATGTGGTCACACCTGTTGTGTATGTACCTTTAAGAGAATAACTGGTCTCAGACTGCAGTACCGGCAGTGACCACCCCTGTATAAAAGGCGCTAGAGAGCCTCTGTTTGTTAGTTTTCACTTTGACTTCCACCAGTAAAGACTTGTTTGTTTTCACTCCTGCTGGTCCGTGTCTCAATCATTCATGGACTTAACAACACCAAGACCTCAAATAATTGCAGTAAGACTTCTTTACTCTTGTACTCCAATCCTTTTGTAATAAAGGCTAACATATTGTTTGCTTCCCTAATTGCTTGCGGTACCTGCATGTTAACTTTATTGATTCTTGTGCAGGGACACCCAGATCCCTCTAAACATTTCCCAGTCTCCATTTAAAAAATATTCTGCTTTTCTATTTTTCCTAACTTCACATTTCTCCACATTATATTCCATCTGCCATGTTCTTGCTCACCCACTTAGCCTGTCTGTATTCCTTTGCAGCCTGTTTGCATCCTCCTCACAACTTACTTTCCCACCTAGCTTTGTATCGTCAGCAAACTTGGATACATTACACTCAGCCTCCTCATCTAAGTCATTAATAAAGATTGTGAATAGCTGAGGCCCCACTAGTTACAGCCTGCAACCCGAAAATAACCCGTTTATTCCTACTTTGTTTTCTGTCCATTAATCAACCTTTCTTTCCTTCTTTCTGTCTACGCAATCTCGAGGCCAGAAATTCTGAATGTTGCAGGAGACTATTGAAGGAGGGGCAAGATAAATAGTAACACTTTTACAAAGCAATGCACTTTCTGCAGTGATATTTCTGCATGTGAGTTTCCTATTCTGTCGTCTTTTGTTTTCAAATGCTTTCCCAACACATGCATCTTGTGTTTTTTAATTTATTTAGCAGGGCAGTATATGCTTATGTGCCTGTCACTGTGAACCATCTTCATATTAACATTTTTTGATCTCTCTAGTAAGAGGTGGTTGTGCTGGCACTTGATGCACCCAACAACATATTGGCCCAGAAATTCGGGTCGGGGGCTTCCCACGGGTGTAAGCCCCCGACCTGCACTTACCTTGCGCGCCGGCAGTTTAGCTGTAGGGCCCCGTGGAATTCCGCTTCGGGGCCTGGCCCAGCTGCCGGCGCGCAGTGCTTGCGTGTCCCAGGGGCGTAGTTAGTGCGATGCGCCCCTGGGATCACGTGAGCCATGGGCAGCCAATCGGAGGAGGGAAAAGCCCATTCATAAGATTGACAGGTAGACCTGTCAAAACTTATAAATACTACGGGCCCAAAATAGCAGTAAACCTTCAAATAAATTTTTAAAAAACATCACACTTTTTAAATAAACTATAAATTACATTAAATAACTATTTTAAACAATAATTTAAATTTTTGAAAAAAATAATTTTATATTATAACGGGGCTAAAAATAAACTTACCTTGCTTTAAAGTATTTAAAAATAATAAACATGTGGAAAAAATGTTTTAATTTTAATTAATTGACCACTTACCTTGCAAAAAGCAGGCCTTACGCCTGCTTTTTAAATGTGTAAATTCTGCAGGCTTACCCTCCCGGGAAAACCTGTAATAAAAAAAAAACCTAAGTTCAAAGCGCACGCGCAGCCTCCCCTGCGCGCGCGTTCAACCTCTGAATCTCTTCGTTCAGAGGATCGGAAGTGCCGGTTTCCCGTGCATGCAGGAAACCGGCAATTCCATTCGGCCTACGGGTGAGTACCCCATGCGTACTCACCCGGGGAAAGCCGAATTTCTGGGCCATGTATCCAAACACTGCTGAACACTAGAGGGAGCCAAGTAACAGCAGGAATACAGACCAGCTGATAAAAGTGAATCTAGTTTCTTTTAAAATGCTAGGGTCTTGGGTTTCGAAGATTGCATGTTAATATATTATTGAGCAAATTATATGCATATTTAGGGTACATTGTGACTACGAATTGGTGCCAAGTGCTTAATGTACAGTGCTGCAAGTGGAGTAGCAGGGTGTTAATTACATTTGTTCTGAATTCTTTATACAGTAATAGAATCTACAGCTCATCCACGCCTGAAGAACAGCCCTACAGATTCCCACAGTTAAAGAAATAAACTTGCAGTCCTCCGGTCATCCCAAAGCACTTCTCAACCAATAGATTATTTTTTGAAGTGAAGTCACTTGTGATCTGAGCAAACACAGCAGCCAGCTTGCACACATCAATGTCTCACAAATGGTGAATGGCCAGACCATCTATTTGTTGGTGGTGATGGTTGAGGGAGGAATGTTGGCCAAGATAGCAGGAGAAATCCCTGCTTTTGAATACTGCCATGGGATCTTTTACGACCCTATTTAATTCACGTTTTTTCTTGCTTTTCTTAGTTTCTGTCTTTTCTTCTTCCTTCTTATGGTTTTCCTACACATTCTTTCCCAGGTGAGAACTTGAGCTGCACACAAGCCAGCAGCTTTCCATCCATTCCATTCTTTTTTCTTTCTCTGGCTGTTAGGAGGTGCCTGAGTGGCCCAAGCATTGCCAGAAAGCAATATGGGAACTCTGGGGAAATTAGAGCGTGATCCTGCTAGAAAATGGTACAGTAAATTTCAGTTCTCATGTACTGTGCTGTCTTTAGGTTTTTATTTCATCTTGACACAAATAGTTTAAATTGATAGTGCTGTTGAAGTCCTCTGTCCTCGGTCATGATCTATCTGAGAATGTATTTGAGTAAAAAGACTTGCAAATGCCCAAAAATATTTTTGCAAATGGCAGTCCAGTTTATTCAGATAGAATCTGCTGTCGAATAATGGCATAAGTGATATTTCTACTCAATATGCAGTGATCCATGACTATTGTGTTTAACCCTTTTGTGGAAAATAGTTAAGTAATTACTCTTTTTAAAAACAAAATAATAATCCACTGATGCCAGTTTAAGTAAGCCTGAAAATCAGCCCACATTACTAATAGTGAATTTAAAACCTTAGCAGAGAAACCAAAATAGTCGTCCCCAATAATCTGATCCTTAATTTATTTGTGAATGTGCAGTGCTTCTGGTTACTATCTTCCATTAGACATCTGAACTCCCAGTGCTACTCAACAACAGAGACCTCTTTCAGATAATGCTCTGTGACTAACGAGGAATTCCTTTTTTGGATATTGTGTAAATTCTTGCTGACTACTTCTGTTTAGAATTTCGGGAGGCGAGCTCTCCAATGGACTGTACAGTTTAGCACTTAGCCTAGAAGGTTACAAGGTTCATTCTTGATCTTTGATCTCTGCAGGGGCAGCAGTTCAGGTGCTACAATTGGTCTCGGCCTCCCCGGGTTAGAGGAAACAAATATTAGGCAGGGCTTCTGCTTCTGATTATTGTTTAGTGCCTTCCGCTGAAAAATGAGTAGGAGAATGGATTGGGCGCTCCTGCGAGTGATGGTCACTGTCTGAGCTCACACATAAAGAATGGACATTTAGTCTGGGTTCTGGAGCACTGTTACCACCTGTAGAACAACACCCTAGTAAAAGTCAGTGCCTTGAGAAGGAGATAGAGAGGGAATAAAGGAAGGAGAGATAGCAGTATTAATTAGAAACAATATCATAGCAATAGAGTGTAAGGATTTTAATTGAGAAGTGGTCTACTCTATAAACAGTCCCTTTTGGAGTGAGCTAGCATTGCTGCAAGTATATTATTATGGACGGCTGAACAGCAGAAGGGAAGTTAGGAACCTAGGAATTGCTAGATGGAAAAAAGACACCGGAACATCAAGTTTGTCTTCTACCATCCTGTTGTTGCACGATACAATGATGGTGGAGTTCTTGACTAATCATGGCAATCAATCTCTATCCATTGGTCTACATGGTCCATGTCTCTGAAGCCTACAGGAGGGCGGGTATCACTTCTGCTCTGTAGACCATGAGCTTGGTGCTGGTTTTGAGGCCCTTCTGTATGCCTCAGAGACATGGACCATGTACAGCAGGCACCTCCGCAGGGGAGAGGTACCACCAATGCTGCCTCCGCAAGATCCTGCAAATCCATTGGCAGGATAGGTGCAGCAACGTCAGTGTTCTCACTCAGGCCAACATCCCCAGCATCGAAGCTTTGGCCATGCTCAATCAGCTCTGATGGATGGGCCACATCGTCCGCATGCCTGATACGAGACTCCCAAAACCAGCGCTCTACTCGGAGCTCCAACACGGCAAGAGAGCCCGAGGTGGGCAGAGGAAACGCTTCAAGGACATCCTCGAAGCCTCCTTGGAAAAAGTGCAACATCCCCACCGATATCTGGGGATACCTGGGAATCCCTAGCCCAAGACCGCACAAAGTGGAGGAGAAGCATCCGGGAAGGCGCCGAACACCTCGAGTCTCTTCGCCGGACGCAAGCGCAAACAGCGGAAGGAGCGCACGTCAACCCAAGAACCCCACCCACCTGCCCCTTCAACCACCGTCTGCCCCACCTGTGATAGAGACTGTCGGTCCCGCATTGGACTTATCAGTCACCTGAGAACTCATTTTTAGTGTGGAAGCAAGTCATCCTCGGTTCCGAGGGACTGCCTAAGAAGAAGAAGATTGGTCTACAACTGACCCAGCCATGTCGTGAGGAAAACCCCAGTGGTGGAAAACTTTGGGTATCATAGGTCCAAAGTCACCTGTTCCTCCCAAGCATACTACAATTACCATATACAATGTCTCAAATTACTATGTAACCCAAAATAAAATGTTCTGAAAGAAATCTATGGAATTTTCATTTGAATTAATCAATACTAGCTGCTTCCACCATCTCCCTCGGGCACCTGGTCCACAGATTGACCACACACTCACTGAAATAGCGTTTCCACAGCTAAGTTTTGAATTTACTTCAAGCGCAGGCTGTGACCTCTGGTTCTACTGTTCTGGATAAGGTGAAACAGCTTGTCATGATCTATATTATATAGACCCTTTAAAATTGTAAAACCAGCAATCATATCACCTCTCAACCCATTTTCCAGTGCGAACATGCCCAATTTTAATAATAATTTCTCGTAATTCAATCCTTCCATCCCATCAATCATTCTGGTTTTTCTCTTCTATATCCTTTCAATCGCTGCAATATTGTATTTGTACTGCGGCAACCAGAACTGTACACAGTATTGTAAATGCGGTTGCAGCAATGATTTATAAAATGGCAGGATTACTTCACTATTTTGGCTCAACATTGACCTTTCAATACATCCCAACATCTGATTTTCTTTACTCACTGCCAGAGAGCATTGTTACGATGGCTTCAATTTATTGTTGGTCAGGACCCCCAGATCGCTTTCATTTTTCATACACATAGGCTTGGATTTTGTGGTTGGGGTGATGGCGTATGAGCGCCTTTGAAATGGACAGCAAATTTGGGATTTCCATGTGCGCTAAATAAGAACATAAGAACATAAGAAATAGGAGCAGGAATAGGCCACTTGGCCCCTCGAGCCTGCTCCGCCATTCAATAAGATCATGGCTGATCTTGGGCTCAAAGACACTTCCCCACCCGCTCCCCATAACCCTTCACTCCCTTATCTTGCAAAAATCTGTCTATCTCCACCTTAAATGTATTTAATGACCCAGCCTCCACAGCTCTCTGAGGCAGAGAATTCCATAGATTTACGACCCTCTGAGAGAAGAAATTCCTCCTCATCTCAGTCCTAAAAGGGCGACTCTTTATTCTAAAACTGTGCCCCCACGAGGGGAAACATTCTCTCTGCATCTACTTTGTCGAGCCCCCTCAGTATCTTATATGTTTCAATAAGATCACCTCTCATTCTTCTAAATTCCAATGAGTATAGGCCCAGCCTGCTTAACCTTTCCTCATAAGTCAACCCCCTCACCTCTGGAATTAACCTAGTGAATCATCTCTGAACTGCCTCCAATGCAAGTATATCCTTCCTTAAATAAGGAGACCAAAACTGTATGCAGTACTCGAGGTGTGGTCTCACCAATACCCTGTACAGTTGTAGCAGGACTTCCCTGCTTTTATACTCCAACCCCTTTGAAATAAAGGCCAACATTCCATTTGCCTTTTTGATTACTTGCTGTACCTGCATGCTAACTTTTTGTGTTTCATGCACAAGGACCCCCAGGTCCCTCTGAACTGTAGCATTTTGTAATCTCTGTCCATTTAAATAATAATTTGCTTTTTTATTTTTCCTGCCAAAGTGGATAACCTTGCACTTTCCCACATTATACTCCATCTGCCAAATGTTTGCCCACTCACTTAGCCTGTCTATATCCCTTTGCAGGTTCTTTGAGTCCTCTGCAAAACTTGCTTTCCCACCCATCTTTGTATCATCCGTAGACTTGGCTACATTACACTTGGTCCCTTCATCCAAGTCATTAATGTAGATTGTAAATAGTTGAGGCCCCAGCACCGATCCCTGTGGCACCCCACTAGTTACCTTTTGCCAACCGGAAAATTACCCATTTATCCCAACTCTCTGCTTTCTGTTAGTTAGCCAATTCTCTATCCATGCTAATATATTACCCCCAATTCCGTGAGCTCTTATCTTACGCAGTAACCTTTTATGTGGCACCTTATCGAATGCCTTCTGGAAATCCAAATACACCACATCCACTGGTTCACCTTTGTCCACCCTGCTCGTTACCTCCTCAAAGAACTCCAGCAAATTTGTTAAACATGATTTCCCTTTCATAAAACCATGCTGACTCTGCTTGACTGCATTATGATTTTCCAAATGCCCTGCTACTGCTTCCTTAATGAAGGAAATCCTGAACTTGCAATCTGTCAAGTTCTGACTTGACAGATGATCCACACCGACAGGGAAATCCTAATTGCTGGCGCAAAGTTGGGGTAATTGCCCACCAAGTGACCCATAATTATACCTGAAAATTTTATGGCTAGTGCAAACAGGCATAAGGGGATACCCACCAATAAAAAAAAATCATTTTGGTGAAAATCCTTTCCTTTAATGGATTATTAGCTGTCTGCAAACTTTGACACTTAAACAGGATTTAGGAAAAAAAATCAGTTCAGCAATGAATATTATTGCATTATATGAATTGTTTTATTGTGAGGACTCCACAGCAATCTAACTTTCTGCCTTTTTCCAAACTGGAACCAGCTGGCCATGAACCATCTACAGCCAAGAGGGTAAAGCCCCTCCATTTGAGACACTGGAAGGTGTACAATTTGATTGGAGCACCGGCCCATATGATCCGAGGTACGCTTCCGCACACGGTGTGCCCCTGGGATCCGTGGGCCACTGTACTGTCCTCTATTCGCAGCATCTGAGCAACTTTTCGTTTGGGGCCTCACAACAGCAGGTAAGTGTGCATTCGGTTTGGATCCTTAATTACGCCACCGACCTCAAAATCCGGGCCATTATTTTCTTTCCATTTAAGTAATAGTCACTTCTTGGATTTTTTTGGTCCCCAAATGAAGCACTTCTGATGGAAGGAACTGACAAAAGGTCATCGACCTGAAACATTAACTCTGTTTCTCTCTCCACAGGTGCCTGACCTGCTGAGTATTTCCAGCATTTTCTGTTTTTATTTCAGATTTCCGGCATCCGCAGTGTTTTGATTTTGTAGTCATGCTCACTGCTGATGGACACCAGGAGTCCACCAGCCAGCCAAATCTCACATTCCAACCCCAGTGTGGCAAACCTCAGGTTTGCATTCCACAGTTCTACCAAACTCCAACTTCCCTTTCTGCAGTGATGCCAGATCAAAGGACGCCCATGTTGTCAAATTCTAACAGCCCCACTACAGTAGCATCAAAGTCTAGGACCCCTACCCCAGTCCTCCCAAAGTCTAGAACCATTCCTCATTGCTACCAAAGCCTGGAATCATCTCCAATCGCTATCAGAGCTGCCTCTAAATGTAGCTAAAAACCATTTCACCTTCCCACTGCTGCTACCTACCTACAATTGGTGCATCTGGCATATCAGATCAGATTCAGATTCAGATTCAGATTAGATTTATTTGCCATATGTAACAAGTACAATGGAATGCTTGTTCCCCATAGCGTCAGCTATACATACAGCGCCGCGTTCAAAGTCAATACAATGGCTTCCCGTGGCAGTGGGAGCACGATGTCCCTCAGCCGCTCCGTCCTCCTCTTCCATATGCTAGGGATAAAACTTAATTACATAGGTACAGCTATATGTACATATATATTGTCTACGTATGTGGAAAAAGGCCTCTCATTTATAGTTTAAAAACAGAATGAATGGGAGTTGTGGAATTCAACCCTCAAAGCAACAGGGCAAATCCCAGAAGACCATTTGGTAAAAATAGAATTTAACTTAATTGGCCTCTGTAAATCAGTGACACTAATGCCATAAATACCTCTATTGTTATAAAGTAGTGAATCAATTGATTCTCAGCAATGCAACAAGAGATCAACTGGTAACAGAATAGTTGATAACTGGAAGAAAGCCAATTTCAGTGATTTGAGACAGGTGGACTGGAAACGTAGATTGGCCAAGAAAACAGTAAATGAACAATGGCAGGCCTTCAAGGTGGGGATAGTTTGGGTACGAACCATGCTTCCTCCCATGAGGAAGAAAGGTAGGGCATCCAAAGCTAGAGCTCCCTGGATGACAAGGGAAATAGAGGTTAAAATAAAACAGAAAAGCGAGGTTTATGATACGTCTGGTACAGAATACAGTTGAAAACCAAGCAGAATACAGAGAGTGCAGAGGGAACTTGAAAAAGGATAATAGAAGGGCAAAGGGAACCCAAAAATCTTTCGGGACAAAAAAGAAAATCTGCTTGTGGATGCAGAGGGCATGATTGAGGTCCTGAATAATTGACTGAATGAATACTTTGCATCTGTCTTCACAAAAGAAGAGGATGGAGTTCATGTCGTAGTAGAGGAGGAGGGAGTAGAGATATTGGATCAGATAAAATAGATAGAAAGGAGGTGCTAACTAGGTTGCCATCACTTAAAGTTAACAAGGCACTCGATCCAGATGGGATGCATGCTTGGTTGCCGAGGGAAGCAAGGGTGGAGATAGCACAAGCTCTGACTACAATCTTTCAATCCTCCTTGGATATGGGAGTGGAGCCAGAGGACTGGAGGTTGCAGATGTTATACCCATTTTCAAAAAAGGGGAGAGGGATAAACCTGGTAACTACAGGCCAGTTAGTCTAACATCAGTGGTTGGAAACTACTAGCGACCATTGTCAAGCACAAAATTAATTCTCACTTGGAAAAGCATGGGTTAATGAGGGACAGCCAGTATGGATTTATTAAAGGCAAATTATGTCTGACTAACCTGATTGAATTCTTTGATGAAGTAACAGAGAGGGTTGATGAAGGTAGTGCAGATGTTATATATATGGACTTTCAAAAGGCATTTGATAAAGTAGCACATAACAGACTTATTCCAAAAATAGAAATGGGATTCAAGGGACAGTGATAACCTGGGTACGTAATTGACTAAAGGAGAGGAGGCAGAGAGTAGTGGTGAATGGATGTTTTTTTGATTGAAGAGAAGGGTCCCAGAGGGCTTGGTATTGGGACCATTGCTTTTATTTGTTATATATAAATGATTTAGACTTAATTATAGGGAGTATAATTTTGAAGTTTGCGGACGATACAAAACTTGGCAACGCAGTGAATAGTGAGGAGGATAGTGGTAGACCTCAGGAGGACATAAACAGATGAGTGAAATGGGCAAGCACATGGCAGATGCAATTTAATGCGGATAAGTGTGAAGTGATGCACTCTGGAAGGAACAACATGGAGAGGCAGTATAATCTAAACGGTACTATTTTGAGAGGGGTGCAAGAGCAGTGGATCTTTGAAGGTGGCAGAGCAAGTTGGCAAGGCAGCTAAGAAAGCACGTGGGATGCTTGGCTTTATAAATAGAGGCATTGAATGCAAAAACAAGGAAGTCACGCTGAACCATTACGCATCACTGGTTAGGCCTCAGCTGGAGTATTGTATACAATTTTAGGCACCACACTTTAGGAAAGATGTCAAAGCCTTGGAAAGGGTACTGAGGAGGTTTACCAGGATGATACCAGGGATGAGGGACTTCAGTCATGTGGAGAGATTGGAGAAGCTGGGATTGTTCTCCTTACGGCAGAGAAGGTTAAGGGGAGATCTAATAGAGGTGTTCAAAATTATGAGGGGTTTTGATAGAGCAAGTAGGAACAAATTGTTTCTTTTGGTAAGTGGGTTGTTAACCAATTTTAAAATAATTGGCAAAAGAACTAGCGGGGCAATAAGACATTTTTTTTTAACAGAGGCTTGTTAAGATCTGGGGCACGCTACCTGAAAGGGTGGTGGAAGCAGATTCCATCGGAACTTTCAAAAGGCAATTGGACACGTACTTGAAGAGAACTAATTTGCAGGGTTGTGGGGGAAAAAGCTGGGGTGTGGGACTAAATTGGACAGCTCTTTCAAAGAGCCGGCATAGTGTATTAAAGGTTGGGGTGCCGTGAATAAAATTTGAAACTAGGGAATTTAAGGGGAGGTTAGGATTTTTTAAATTTATACTGAGAGCGGTTGGAATTGCTGCCACAAACCATTGCTTAAGCAGAGTCCATGAAAAGGAATTCATTGCTTGGCAAAGAAGATTATTAAAGGGTGTACTGTATTGGGAGCAAGCAGGAGAGTGGGATTAGACTAGCAGACTAGGTGGCTTACAAACAAAAATACATGACGGGCAGATTTAAGAACTGAATGACCTGTTTCTGTGCTGTAACATTATATGATCCAGTTTCTCATGAAACTACTGATTCTGTAAAAAACTGAATTGATTTTGGCTGTGTGTCTAGAACTGGTGTAATTGCTGAATCTCATGAATAGGCTTTACAGTGTAGAAATAACATGAAAGAATACTATTATACAGTAGCAGAAATTTCCCCCACAAATCATTAAATTACTCCTTGCTTACCATGTTACTTCATATGGCTCCCTACTCCCTGTTTGTATCCACTTGCTCTGTTCCTATTGGTCAGTCATTTGGAGAACGGCATTTTTAAACAAAATTCTTTATAACTTGAGCACAATTTACAATATACACAGAATACAAGTACTAATGTAAAAAATGTGAATTTCTTTAACAGTGGAGTGTGTCTTTAGGCCTGGAGATTAGAAATGTTTAGTAATAATAGTGTAGTTCAATAGTAGCAATATCCTCTGTCCTTTGTGCAATATCATTGTTTACTATAAACTTGTTTGAGTTCCAACTTGAAATCTTCAGTGAATTGTGCTGCAGAATAGTGCAGTCGGATAGTAGGATTGCTGTCATTGTCCTTCATTGTGAAGTTGAGCAAAGCAGAAACGTTGTCATTTTGTGTAGAACAGCGCCAAATACATAATGACTGCCCCACAACAATTAAACATTGTGTCAGACAATCCCAGGGCAGTTTCTAAAGTAGTTTCGTGATCTGAATTGAAATAATTTGGATCTAATTTGACAATTCAAACTTCCCATCGAGGTACAGATTTGGGTTGGAGAGTCAAAACTCACAGTTTGCAGATTTAATCCAAATTGAAACATTTATTTGTTTGGTTTGACACAAGTTTTGGAGAAATGTAATTGCTTGGATTGCCCATCTCTTTCAGCAGATTGATAGACCACCAGTATTTAATATTTTAAAGCTCATTCAGCCACATCACAAAAAAAAAAAAAAAAATCAAAGTAATTTTGTTACCTATCAATGTTTTATGTTTTGTGGGTAAGATTAAGACATAATGCATTGGCTGTGGAGCCATTTCCACAATAGAAGAGGGTATTTGAGGAGACATGTATATTTATTTAATCCTAGTATATTTAGCAATGATACACACCTGATCATTTGCTGAATGGACTTTGAGAAGATATCCACATTTCTTTAAAATCTGCTTTAATTTTAAGAATTGCTACAATTAAAAAGGATTGGCATCAAAATATTTTGCAACTATTAAGATCTCTATTGAAAGAAAGAAAAAGTAGTATAGGCACAAGAGCGACTAAATGAGTTATGGAAATTGGTGGAGGTGAATTATGAAACAGCATCAAGTTATGCCAACAGAACAGATTTCAACTTTACATAAAATCGAATTACATGTTTGTATGTATACAAAATGATCCTCATTACATTCTCTAAACCACATTCTTCTGAGTTTCAACACAAAAAAATAAAACATTCTGTTACTATAGAAAGAAAGAGACTTGCATTTACAGTATATAGCACCTTTCACGACCACCGGACATCCCAAAACGCTTTACAGCCAATGAAATACTTTTTGATGTGTAGTCACTGTTGTAATGTAGGAAACGTGGCAGCCAATTTGCGCACAGCAATCTCCCACAAACAGCAATGTGATAATGACCAGATAAGCAGTTTTTGTTATGTTGATTGAGGGATAAATATTGGCCAGGACACTGGGGATAAATCCCCTGCTCTTCTTTGAAATAGCGCCATGGGATCTTTTATGTCCACCTGAGAGAGCAGACGGGGCCTCGGTTTAAAGTCTCATCCAAAAGACAGCATTTCCATCGGAGTGTCAGCCTAGATTTTTGTGCTCAAGTCTCTGGCGTGAGACTTGAAACCACAACCTTCTGATTCAGAGGTGAGGGTGCTACCAACTGAGCCACTGGCTGACACATATGATTGTTATAACAGAATGACTGAAAGATGATGCATTTAAGAAATGAATTCCATAACCATCCAGCTCAAGCTACCCTTCTTCTTCCCGTCAGCCTTGGATGACCTTCAGTCTTGATATCCTGTAAGGAAATGGCATTGAACAATGAATGTGGGGAGATGGCAAGGAAATGGAGAAGGGGAAAGGCAGTAGAAGTTGGTTGCCTAATCTTCAGTGACATAGGTTTCTCACTCACCCACAGTACCCCCAAAATGTCAGTCTGTGTTTTCAAACAGGATGTTAAAGGGAAGCTCTCATAGAGATGTAGGAAAAATAGTAGTTGAGTTCACTCATGATACCCTTGCACATCTACTAGGTTTATTTGCTGCTGGCAAAAATATTCCTGTCTGCATTAAGATGTTTCTTTTTCTCTCCGACACCTCTCTTGGCTCCTTCACTGCCTGTGTGCTGTCCGACTGCTTTTCCAACATCCAGTCTGGGATGATCTGCAATTCCCTCCAGCTACAATTTCCATACCCTTGCTAACAACTCCCTTGCCCCTCCCAGCCACTGTCTCTGGCTGAAACAGTCTTTTCAGAACCTCACCATCCTATTCAACCCCAGAAATAAGCTTCAGACTCCATATCATGACTATTTTCAAGAATGAGATTGATAGATTTTTGGATACTAAGGGAATCAAGAGATATGGGGATAGTGCAGGTAAGTGGAGTTGAGGTAGAAGATTAGCTATGATCTTATTGAATGGTGGAGCAGGCTTGAGGGGCCGTATGTCCTTCTCCTGTTCTTATATCTTATGTTCTTATGTTTATCCTCTCCATCACAAAGACTGTCTACTTTCACCTTTGTAATACTACCTGCTTCCACTCCTACCTCAGCCCATTTGCCATTGAAACCCTCATCCATGCTTTTGTCACCTGCAGACATGACTATTCCAATGCTCTCTTTGCCAGTCTCCCTCTTCAACTCTAGAAACTTAAGCTAATCTAGAACTTGCCCATCACTCCTGCCCTCACTGACCTATATTGGTTTTTGGTCCTCGGACACTTCCGATTTAATATTCCCATTTTTGTGATTAAATTCCTTGTGGCCTTACCCCTCCCTAACTCTGTAACCTCTTTCAGCCCTACAAGACTCCCTATTCCTTTGACTAACCAGTCGTGCTTTCCCCTCAGAATAGTCAGCATCTGTAAAGAGAAAAGACAGATTATGATACCGTGGGTATTTATCCTTCATTAGAACTGAAGATTGAAGGGTAGGTATTTTAGAAAGTTGAAGAGAAAAAGCGGGGAGAGGAGTGAGAGGAACAACAACTACACCGGTTACGGGGGGGTGGTAAACTAAAACAATTAGATGATGATAGAAAAGGTCAGCAAAGGCCAGCAGTAAGAATGCAGATATAAAAAAGGCCCCAAAAAATGTGCAAGTGGGAAGGAGGAAGCACAGAAAAGGTTCATATAAAAAGAGTAAGTAGGGAAATAGAGCTTAAAAACCTGAAAATGCAGCAGATATGGAATTAAAACAGAAATTGCAAGCAAATCATGAAGGATCCACCAGTCATCGGAAAATAAAAATAAAATCTCTACCAATGATACAGCCTCACCAGCCCTGTGCTCTGGAAAAGTGTCTCCAAACCAAAATGGCAAGATGTCTCCCCTCCTTCCCCCAGTTAATGACAGACCCTCCCCACATCACAAGTACCCAATGCTGTGAAGAAAATAGAGGATATAGTTGTGGAATTTATTAATGTCAATATTCAGATCAGAGGCTGGTAAGCAGGGTTATGAAAACACTCTTCTGACATCATCCCATAATCGGCATCTTATTACAATACATCCATCTATATTTGGGTGGATGTACTCTCTGCCTAACACCACTTCTAGTGGATAATCCCAGAAGTGGTGACGGGTGGCAGGTAGCAGGGACCCAGTGGAACAGCTTCCTGCCAAATTTTCCTCACCAGGTTACACCCGCGTACTGGTATAACTGAGAAGAAAATGTGTTCCCAATTATTTTTAACAGTAGAAGTACAAGTAGAAAAGGCCATAAAAAGGCAGATAGGATTCTGGGATTTATTCCTCGGGCTTTAAAAATAAAAGCAATGACATTATGTTGAATTTGTATAAGACAAAGTTGGAGTGTTGTGTGCAGTTTTAGGCATCTATCACTGAAAGGATATTAGAGCACTGGTAAGAGCAAATGGTAAATTGACTTGAATTATACCAAGAATAAGAGATTATAGTTATGAAGAAATGCTCAGACAATGTATTTTTTCACAAAACGGAGAAAAGTGATGGGGAAATCTAAGAGATTTTCAAAATTATGAAAGGTTTTGAGAGAGTAAATAGTAAAAGTTTATTTCCAGGGGGATTCAGGATTTTCACCAGGAGAACAAAGGGGGAACATTAAGAGAAATGTTTTCACATGGAGAATTATTAGAACATGAAGTACTTTGCCATAAGAGGCAGAGACTAGAAAATCATTTAAAATAGAATTGGATAAGTATTTTAAAAAAGGAAGAATACGAAAGGGTGTGAGAAAAGGGCAGGGCAATGGAATTAGAGAAAATAGCTCCAGTTGAAGAAAAACCATGAACATCCTGCTCTTAACCTCATTTCTTAAATTCTTAAATTTTTTCATTATTTAGTTTTATCACAAAGATAAATCGTACTTTTGCTGAGAAAATGGGACATCTTGAGAGGAAGAGATGCAGACATTAAAAAGAGAGAATGAGAAATTGAAAGGAAGGAATATAATATAAAGAAAAAGTGTGGATTCTGGCAAGAAACAGGAAAATAATTTGCTGAAAACTGCAGTTTTTATGGGTCAGTTTTATTTTCACTGATTATTGTGGTGGTAGATAAGGAGGCCCTGCAGCACCGCCAATGAAGTTTATGTGAATTCAGCCACTCTTGGCGATTCACAGGCTTAACCTTGGGAATGCTGTCTCCTTCCTCTCATTGGCTGGCTTCAGCGCTATGGTGATCATTGTATGAATACAGTCTGATGCTCAGACGGCAGAAGGGGGCCTCGTACATATTGATGCTCAGTGCCTTATCAGCCAAGCTTCGAGCAGCTGACTTTTTTGGAACTGGCAATCCATGAGCGAACCATCAGGGGGCTGAAAACCCAGCATTGCTCTCGGGACTGTCTGAGTACCTGGATCGCAAGGACCAAGCAACGTGTGCGAGTGCGCATGCGTTTTTGTGCGCACCGGAGACAACAGGCGGCGACAAGACGGAGATGATTTCAGCGCCGAATTAGCTGGATTTTATCTTCAAAGTCTTTGAAAAAGCCTCAGTGCCAGGGCTGTGAAGTGTGAGGCAGATGTGAGTACTTCAGGCGATCCTATCACTTGTTTTTGACCTTGCCTTGCAGCTCAGTAGAAGCGACAACTGCTAAATGCCAAGAAGCTCGGATCACATTAACCCCTTGAGGGCTGCAGAACCAAACTGTGCTGAATATTGGGCATCCCAGAGAGAGGTATAGACCGTGGACAGACCTACTCCATGTAAAACAAAATGTGTGAAAAGTATATTTAGATATAAAACGACTTTCAATATTAGGACCTTGTTAGCTCTCGATTGTAACAACGATTTGGAAAAAGTTACTGTGAACTCTGTGATGTTTAGAAACTTGGAAAACAGTGACAGGATCGGACAAAGTCAACATGGATTTACAAAGGGTAAATCGTGCTTGACTAATCTACTGGAATTTTTTGAGGATGTAACTGGTAAAATAGATAAGGGAGAACCAGTGGATGTGGTGTATTTGGACTTTCAGAAGGCTTTCGCTAAGGTCCCGCATAAGAGATTAGTGTGTAAAGTTAAGGCACATGGGATTGGGGGCAAGGTACTGACTTGGATAGAGAACTGGTTGGCAGACAGAAAGCAAAGAGTTGGAATAAACGGGTCTTTTTCCGAGTGGCAGGCAGTGACTAGTGGGGTACCGCAGGGATCGGTCCTTGGACCCCAGCTATTCACAATATGTATTAATGATCTAGACAAGGAGCTAGATGTAATATCTCCAAATTTGCAGACGACACAAAGCTGGGTGGGCGTGTATGCTGTGAGGAGGATGCCGAGAAACTCCAGGATGATTTGGACAGGTTGGGTGACTGGGCAGATGCATGGCAGATGCAATATAACGTGGATAAATGTGAGGTTATCCACTTTGGTAGCAAAAACAGGAAGGCAGATTATTATCTGAATGGCAATAGATGGGGGGAAGTGCAACGAGACCTGGATGTCCTTGTGCACCAGTCGCTGAAGGTAAGCATGCAGGTGCAGCAGGCGGTTAAGAAGGCAAATAGTATGTTGGCCTTCGTAGCGAGAGGGTTTGAGTACAGGAACAAGGATGTCTTGCTGCAGTTGTACAAGGCCTTGGTGAGACCACATCTTGAGTATTGTGTGCAGTTTTGGTCGCCTTATCTGAGGAAGGACGTTCTTGCCATGGAAGGAGTTCAGCGAAGATTCACCAGGCTGATACCTGGGATGGCAGGAATGACGTATGAGGAGAGATTGGATCGATTGGGCTTGTACTCGCTGGAGTTTAGAAGAATGAGAGGGGATCTCATCGAAACTTATAAAATTCTGACAGGACTAGACAGACTAGATGCAGGAAGGATGTTCCCGATGGTCAGGGAGTCCAGAACCAGGGGTCACAGTCTAAGGATAAGGGGTAGGCCATTTAGGACAGAAATGAGGAGGAATTTCTTCACCCAGAGAGTGGTGAACCTGTGGAATTCTCTACCACAGAAGGCAGTAGAGGCCAATTCATTAAATATATTCAAGAAGGAGTTGGATATATTTCTCCAGGCTAAAGGGACCAAGGGGTATGGGGAGAAAGCAGGGACCGAGTACTGAATTTGGATGATCAGCCATGATTGCATTGAATGGCGGAGCAGGCTCGAGGGGCTGAATGGCCTACTCCTATCTTCTATGTTTCTATGTTTGCACTCCATGTGCTGACTGATGACACTCAATGTTAGGAATGGATGGGGTCATGTGATCAACAGTATTTTTGTAAACTGGAAATAAACGTAATACTCAGTTAACTTGGATGGAACATGAGGACAATGGGTTTGAGAGATGTGCTTCCTTAATTTCCCAACTATTTCTCCTATTCCTATTTTAGTACATTTTGTGTGAAAGCTTTTCAAATGTGCTTCAAATTTCTAGAAGCGAATGGAGCATGTTGAAAATTTATGAATGACTCTAGAAATGTAATACATGACGTGATTCTTTTGTGCCCAATCTTACGCACTCTTTAATCATTAGCCATGAAATCGATATGTAAGAACATAAGAACATAAGAAATAGGAGCAGGAGTAGGCCAATCGGCCCCTCGAGCCTGCTCCGCCATTCAATAAGATCATGGCTGATCTGATCCTAACCGCCAATCCACTATCACAGAACCATCTCCTGAATCTAACAGAATTAGACACACGAAATAGGAGCAGGATCAGGCTACACGGCCCCTGAGCCCGCTCCGCTACCCACAGGGCCATGACCGATCCGAACCTAGACTCATGTCCAAATTCCTGCCCGCTCCCCGTAACCCTTAATTCCCTTTACTTCTAGGAAACTGTCTATTTCTGTTTTAAATTTATGTGAGAAAGATGGCTTTCCAACAATTCCAAGCTCTGCAGGTTCTGTAAGATGATCAGTAGTACATGAAACCTTCACCAAAGCAAGGCTTCATGATGGCAACAAACATCGCTGTCCTTCCAATGCCTCGCAATCTGTACAACATTTCTTTGCATATTTAGATGCCTGTCTCTACTGTGGTTGGATTGAGTTAGGTAATTGGTGCAGATAATCTAAGGTTGGCAAATGGCCAGACCCAGAGTCATATATTAGCTTTCCAAAGCAAAAATGTAGAAAATGGTTGTTTGAGTATGTGTTCCACTAAAACATTCAAATAATTGAGTAAATTATTTTGTACATACGATAACCAGTTCATGTAGATTGTGCTGGATTTTGGGAGTGTTTTTCTGTAGGAGCTATAATGTTGGTATTCTACTCAATTCCACTAATATCAGCTCAACTAGCTTCAGGATAAAAATTCAGATAGCTAGTGTGCAATGGAAGTGTATAATGTGAAATTACATTGAACCTGCTTGGAACTAGAGCGACCTATTCAATTTATAACAAGTTGCTAATCAGTTCAGGTGATTAATATGGTGATGCAATTTATACCCTGATTGCAGATGCAGAGATTATTTTCAACAGCAGTGATCATTTTTCAAACCCTATTTATGCTTGTACTTGTATCTGTTCCATGTAGTTCGTGGAGACGGCAAGCATAGCATCTCTGTTTCCATTATACCCTGCTCTGAGCCCCAGGTAAGATCACCAGCTAATTACAAATGAGGAAGGCCATTCAGCCCATCCTAATTCATTCATCCAGAGTGATCCTAACATGCCCCCCTGTATCATGGCAGATACAAACGTACATTTTCTGAACCTGTGCTGGTGGGTGCCTGTGCAGTGTCAGAAAAATTACTGGAAGTAATAGAAGCTGAGGGAGAGAAACTGGAATACAGAAAGAGAATAGCACCAATTGATCAGCTGGGGATTCCTATGGGGATCAAGGAGAATGTTCACCGTTTTCTTGATAATGTTGTTTGTGATTATTCATCCCCCTCCTGAGATTGAGTAAGATGGAGAGAATTTGTAACAGTCTGTCGGAAATGTGCTGAAATGACCTTTTCTCATTTCATTCTTGCTTGGATGTTCTTAAAGACGTTTGAGCTGTCATGCCTGAGACCTATAAAAACATTGCTGTATTTTATTTATTTACTTACACAAACTCAGAGTCAAGCATCCTTCTATCCTAGGCTTATGCTACACTACAGGCTGGATTTTCTCAGTGGGGAGCTTTTGGAGGTGGGACTCCCACTTGTCGGGTTTTAGTCCCGCCTCCATCGACTTGTGGCCAACCCATGCTATTTTTCCTTGATTGACCTTGTTAAGCCCGCCCTGTGAAGCTGTCAAACACTGACAATCTGTCCTCTAGGTTGAGCCCTTCCCCTCAGGCTCACTTAGAGATCTCTCCTGACCAGAAAGCAGAAGGCTGCAGCTTTTGACAGTTCAGCGGCCATTCTGCTTTCTGTGCCGGTGAGATGAGGGACTCCTGAGACCTGAAGGGTTGAAGCCTGCAGGAAGAAGTAAAGGTAAGTAAAACTTATTGGCCCAGAAATTCGGGTCCCTGCGGGAAACTGGAACTTCCGTTCCCTTAAAGGAAGGGGTTCAGAGGTCGAACGCATGTGCCGGAGAGGCAGCACGTGCGCATGGAACTTACGTTTTTTTCCCAGGTTTCTCTGGGAGGGTAAGTCTCCAGGAGTTACACATGTAAAAAGCAGGCGTAAGGCCTGCTTTTAACAAGGTAAGTGGTGAATTAATTAAAAGTAAAACATTTTTTCCACAGGTTTATTATTTTTAAATACTTTAAAGAAAGGTAAGTTTATTTTTAGCCCCGTTAGAAAATGTAATTCATTTTTTCAAATTATTGTTTATAAATTACATAAAATAACTATTTTAGTTATTTTAAAAATGTGATTTTTTTTTTAATTCTAAAGGTTTAGTGATGTCAAAAAAAAAAATCAAAATCAACTTTTATTGTCATTGTTAGTGCACAAGTGCAGTACAACGAAATATAGGCTTGCGGCTCCCGAGAGTGTACATTTGGATTAAGACATTTAAACATTCAACATACATTTGGCTTGTAGTAATTCCCGAATCAGCAGAGTCCAGAAGAGACTCGGAAGGAGGGTGAAAACGCTCAGTCTCGGGAGAGACAAAGCCGCTGCGTCCGTGCGCGCCGCCATCTTTCCTCGGATGTTTTGGGGCTTCCAGTATTTTGACAGCTCTTTCTGTCAGTTTTATGAATGAAGCATTCCCTGCTACCATTGGCTCTCCAAGGCCCACGTGATCCCAGGGGACGCATCAAACTAACTGCGCCCCTGGGATACGCAAGCACTGCGCGCCGGCAGTTGGAGCAGGCCCAGGATCGGAATCCCACGCGGGCCCACAGCTCAACGGCTGGCGCGCTAGGTAAGTGCAGGTCGGGGGCTTGCACCCGCGGGAAGCCTCCGATCTGAATTTCTGGGCCATTTAAACACTTTACACTCACCTCACACACTCACCTCTCCACACTTGCACCCATCACTCAGGTGCACACCTGGCCATCTCGACCTCGACCTCTCCAACCCCCGCAGATCGACGTCCCCGCCTCGCTGACCCTGGCGTGGTTTGGAGCTGTCGGGAAGCCACACTTCAGGGCTGAAAATAGGGATTCTCCAAAAAACTGCCTGTTAACAGGCAGTTAATTGGCACTAATACCCTTCCCGTCTTGGGGAGGTGGCTCCCAGCGCGAGTCGGGTACCCGCCTCCTAGGAAGATGGCACGAAGACGGGTTGGGGCGGGATGGGTACCCGCCCCCAGATTCTGCCATTTTCCCGGCAGTCCCGCCTCCTTACCCGCCTCCCCATGGCTGGCAAAATCGCCCCCTACAGTACTGCAAAGCACCAGCACTCGGGCTGTTTCTTTTGTTCTTTTGTAAAGTTAATTTTTTTGCCCATTTTCGACTAAGAAGCATGCTTTGACTTGGCAAGAAAGATAAAGCTATTTTGATGAGGAGGTCAGATGAGATTGTTTATCAAGTGACCTAGAAATATGTTAAAAATGATGACTTCATGCAGCCAGTCTTTAAAATAATGCAAAATAACAACTGAAAATGCTGGAAATACTCAGCAGGCCAGGCAGCATCCGTGTAGAGAGGAACAGAGTTAACGTTTTTTCTCTCTCCACGGATGCTGCCTGGCCTGCTGAGTATTTCCAGCATTTTCTGTTGTTATTTCAGATTTCCAGCATCCGCAGTATTTTGCTATTATATTTATATTTAAAATAATGCAGTACAGCACTGTATTAAAATAACGTATATAGTGTTAGCCAGATGGAAAGGGTGTGCAAATGACTTTGGTATTTTTTTATTCGTTCATGGGATGTGGGCGTCGCTGGCAAAGCCAGCATTTATTGCCCATCCCTAATTGCCCTTGAGAAGGTGGTGGTGAGCTGCTGTCTTGACCTGCTGCAGTCCGTGTGGTGAAGGTACTCCACAGTGCTGTTAGGGAGGGAGTACCTTCACCACCAGGATTTTGACCCAGTGACGATGAAGGATTGGCGATATACTTCCAAGTCAGGATGGTGTGTGACTTGGAGGGGAACTTGGAGGTGGTGGTGTTCCCATGTGCCTGCTGCTCTTGTCCTTCTAGGTGGAAGAAGTCGCGGGTTTGAGAGGTGCTGCCGAAGAAGCCTTGGCGAGTTGCTGCAGTGCATCTTGTAGATGGTACATACTGCAGCCATGGTACGCCGGTGGTGGAGGGAGTGAATGTTTAAGGTGGTGGATGGGGTGCCAATCAAGCGGGCTGCTTTGTCCTGGATGGTGTTGAACTTTTTGACTGTTGTTGGAGCACTCGTCCAGGCAAGTGGAGAGTATTCCATCACACTCCTGACTTGTGCCTTGTAGATGGTGGAAATGCTTTGGGGAGTCAGGAGGTGAGACACTTGCCGCAGAATACCCAACCTCTGACCTGCTCTTGTTGCCACAGTATTTATGTGGCTGGTCCAGTTAAGTTTCTGGTCAATGGTGACCCCCCCAGGTTGTTGATGGTGGGGGATTCGGCGATGGTAATGCTGTTGAATGTCAAGGGGCGGTGGTTGGATTCTCACTTGTTAGAAATAGTCATTGCCTGGCACTTGTGTGGCGCAAATGTTACTTGCCACTTATCAGCCCAAGCCTGAACGTCGTCCAGGTCTTGTTGCATGTGGGTATCTACTAATCCCGCTCTTTGAATAATGTTCGCATACAACATAGGGAATACTCTGGCTGCTGATTTACCTCCCTACTTGCCTCTGCTCAGTTCTTCTCCCAAATTCTCCTTATGGCATGGTTGAGATTCAGACCCAAGTGTGTGGGAAAACTGCGTACTGGAAACTGTATCCTACCATTCTGTGATGTAACAGTTTTTCAGTATGTCTTTCTGGCAGCTGTTTGAGTCTTGCAAGTCTATATTGGGATTACCAGCAGCTGCATGAGACCTGTGCTTTGGGTACGAGCAGCACAAAATCCTCACTGACACCAATATAAGAGCAGCAATGCACTGCTTCATCAAGACGTCCTCATTACTGATTATATTTTCATTGTTCCAGGTTGAAACAAATATCAGATGTTTAGTGTAAATGGGTTAATCCAAGAACAGATCCTATGGAAAGATTGTTGAAACAAATATTACAAACCCAGTTGTTCTAACACGACTAGCTCAGTGCTGCTGGGCTCATCACCACTTCAGTCTAGTCAGAATACCTGTAGAAAATTCAAAGCAACTATGAAATTCTAACATTTTATTTTCAAAGTTTTGTTTGTATCAGCAACCAGAGCAACCTGCACTTAACACTGAGTTAACTTGTTGATCTTTCTAAAGACATATCTGGAAAGATTTAATTTCTCTTCTCTCCTCCTCTGCCAGTTTTCTCTCTTTCTCTACACACTGCTGATTTATGCTGCTGTGTATAGGCACTGGCCACTTTCCCATACCCTGTCCAAGTGGTCATTCTTTATGGGTAAAGCTAAGCAATGAGTGATGGCAGTCTGCTCAGACACAGCCAAGCTTCAGTCCACCATTTGCAGTGCCCGACTGCTGAGATCGGTCTGTGCTGTGCAAGCAGATATCGAACCTGGGATATTCCTGATTGTATGACTCTATTCCAAACTGCACAGTGCCTTTGGCAACTGATCCATTAGGAAGGCTCCTGTTTATTTGATATTTTACTCCCAGGTGAAATGCTGGGGAGAGATTTCCTCTGTGTAAATTTGAATTAGCGAGAGCTCAATCTCAAGCTGTGAAAGGCCAGCACAGTGGTGGAGTTTAACCTCAGCAGGATATCATCCCTGAGATGGGGACATGATTTTTTTTTCCTAAAATTAATATTTTGTGAAGTAGGTAAGAGGAATTTGAATTTTGTGAGCTTTTGGCGTTAGTGGGAGTTCAGGCTAACTTTTTTTTAGGTTAAACACTGAGCAATGGCCATGCAGGGGAACACTTGTGATGTACGTGGAGTGTGATATGGGGGCCATCATGGATCCTTAGTGACTGCACATTTACATTAAGTGTCGGGTAATTGAGTCACAGAAGCGGAAGATTTCTGTGCTCGAGCAGCAACTGGTCACACTCCACAGCATCAGGGAGGATGAGAGGTTTCTGGATTATACTTGTTCAGAATGTAGGCACTGCTAGACAGTTCAGGCCATCGGAATAATTTTGAAAGAGAGAAGTAGGTGACAATCCACAGGGGCAGCAGAGGGAGACATGACTCACAGGTGCAGGGAATCCCTGAGTTACAATATATCGGTAGTGTTGGACAAGAATGAAATGGACAGTGACAGCACTTTAGAGGAGAGTGGTCCTGAGCCGCAATGCGGTGCCATGGAGCAAGGGACTGACCAAGGGGGTGAGAGACAGAGTTATATTAATAGGGGATTCTATATTCAGGGGTATAGATAGCCTTTTTTTGCAGTTGTGAACGGGAGTCCTGACTGTTGTGTTCCCTCCCTGGTGCTAGGGAGAAGGACTTCTTGGAACTGGCGGAAATACTTATGTAAAGGGAAAGCAGCCAAAAGTTGATCCATGTTGGAACCAATGACATAGATAGAAGTATGTTTGAAGTCTTGTTAAACGAGTTTAAGGCATCAAGGGGTATGGGGAGAGCGCGGGAATATGGTATTGAGATAGAGGATCAGCCATGATCATATTGAATGGCGGAGCAGGCTCGAAGGGCCGAATGGCCTACTCCTGCTCCAATTTCTTTCTATGTTTAAGGAGTTAGCTTTAAACAAAACCTTGAGAATGGTAATTTCCGGATTGCTTCTTGTGCCATGTGCTGGACAGGCTAAGGAGATGAAGATTTGGAAGGTTAACACGTACCTTCAGGGCTGGTGCAGGAGGAAAGAGTTTACATGCTTAAAGCATTGGGGTGATTTCTGGAATAATTTCAACTAATATGGCTGGGGGTGAGGAAAGTCTAGGTTTGAGAATAGAGAGGAGAGCAGGATTAATAAAGCTATTCGGATAGAAGCAGGATACTTAGTTGAAATAAATAGAGAAAATACTATCAGAGGAGAAAGGAAGCGAAACAGACCAAGGTAGCGAGAGATGAAACATAGTTGCAGACGGGGAAAGGGATATATAAGAATGAAATGAGAAAACCAGGAAAAAGAACTAGGGTCAATGTTTCAAAAAAGTGGGAGTAAAGATTGAGCGGTGTGAATAAGAATGCATAAAACATTCAAAACAAAATTGAGCAGGTAGAAGAAGACGACTTGCATTTATATAGCACCTTTTACGACCACCGGACGTCTCAAGCGCTTTACAGCCAATGAAGTACTTTTGAAGTGGAGTCACTGTTATAATGTGGGAAACACTGCAGCCAAATTGCGCACAGCAAGCTCCCACAAACAGCAATTTGATAATGACCAGATTATCTGTCTTTTGTTGTGTTGATTGAGGGATAATTATTGGCCAGGGCACTAGGGTTAACTCCCCTACTCTTCTTTGAAATAGTGCCATGGAATCTTTTACGTCCACCTGAGAGAACAGATGGGGCCTCGGTTTAACGTCTCAGCCGAAAGACGGCACCTCCGACAGTGCAGCACTCCCTCAGCACTGCACTGGAGTGTGAGCCTAGCTTTATGTGCTCAAGTCCCTGGAGTGGGACTTGAACCCACAACCTTCTGACTCAGAGGGCGAGGGTGCTACCAACTGAGCCACAGCTTACACATGCTGAAGTATTAATAACTATGGAAGAATATGATATAGTAGCTGTAATGGAGACATAGCTTAAGTTTCTATATGATTGGGAACTTATATAACGTTTTCAGGAGCGATAGGGAGGAAAAACAGATGGGAGGGTGTCAGTATTAGTGAAGGATTCTGTCACAGCACTTTGCGTTGACAGAATCCATATGGATAGAGTTAAGAAATAGGAAGGGAAATTGCATAATTCTTGATGCACATAACAGGCCACTAAACAGTGGTGATGAAGATCTGCAGATAGTTCAGGAAGCTAAGAAAGAACTAGTCAATAATATTCAGTGATTTTAACTATCCAAAGTTAGATTGAAATAACGGTAATGTGGTCAAAGTGCGAAATGCTTTTTAGAATGTATTATGTCTGTGTGTAATTGAGACACGGACTGCAGGAGCTGGTTATAACAGGTCTTTACTGAGTGGAGACAAACTGGAACTAACTATGCAAAGTTACTACACAGGCTTATATACAGGGGTGGTCACTACTGGTACTGCAGTATACAGGGGCTGCAGAATATAGTTCCTTCTGCAAAGTACATACACTACAGAATGTATCCAGGATTGCTTCCTATCTATTGTTAGTCCAATAGAAAAAATTTTGATCTGGGAAATGAAGTGGAGCAAATAGCTGACGGTGAGAGTAAGAGAACAATTGGGAAATAATGACCACAACAGGAAGGAGTTAGAGTAAATGGCCCAGATTTTGCGGTCACTGGCGAAGGAATGGCCCTTGCCGTTCACCTCGCTAACAGCTGCCCACAAAGTTTTTGAGGGCTTTTGAGCGGAGACTTGCTCAAATCCGGCTTCTGATCCAGCACGGCGCCTTCTACAGGCGTGTGTGAGCAGGGCATTTTCTGCAATTGCCTCTGTCTTGGTTCCGCCACAGGTATCTTCTTGGTCACCTCCGAATCACAGTAACTATTTGCTGCCAGTGGTAGCTACACTCAGTGGTAGTCACTTCTCCTGCTGTCTTCCTTTCGTGCATTCGATTAACAAAAAACTTACTGATTGCTCCGCTCATCATCTGACGGGACCTTACTTGTACTTTGACAGCCAGCAGGAGGGGAGTGCAAGAGAAAGATACTCGCTGTTGATCTCAAGAAAGATGAGAATGGAAAAAGAAAAAAGGGATGGTTTGGAGGATGTGGATGGACCCCATCAACATCTGCAGATCATCCACCAAACCACCGTGCAGCTACTGGTTTTTCCACCCCACTAACCCATCAATCACCACAATGCTCCACACTGCTTATGGAGAATTTTAAAGTTTTGGTTTCCAGCACAAGACCTTCACCGCAATAAAAAAAAATCAAACAACCAAAACCACATGCTATCATCTCTCAGCAACGTATGGTTGTCTAACATTCATAATTAAATGCCATACTCTTCACTAAAATCTGTGCTGCCTCTGTTTGCAGCCAGAAGCAGTTTTTTGTTGTTCCTCGTTCCACTTTTTTCAAATTTTAGCCCTCCAGTAAGTTCCTTTCAAGCTGCAATATGGAGCACTTTGTAGGTGAGGCCGCAGTACTGTGGAGACTGAACAACGTAAATAGACAAGTTAAAAGCAGTAAATGCTTGATATACACAGTAGGTTAATCAACAACGGTAAAGAGATAAGGTGGTGATGTTTAGGCTGTGTGCCCCTGCACCTGAAACTAATACTTTTTTCTTTTTACAGATTTTGATTCTGTGTATTTCCAGCATTTTCTGTTTTTATTTCCGATTTCAGCCGTTGCTGTTTTTCTGATTTATTGTAAGTAGTTATGTTATTCCATCAAGTCCTCAAATCTTAACCCAATATAATGGGGAAAGTGAAGGAAAAGAATGGAAACTTGTTTTGAAAATTGCAGATTTTTTTTTGCATTTTATTTTCCTTGCTTTTTCATTTCAACTATTGGAAAAAAACACTTTAGTTTTATACTTCATGCTTGTTTTTCTTGGATCAAGCTTGAACTTTGTAATCCTTGACATTTTCAAGATGGATGAAATCAATTCGTTACAAGACATGGTTTGCAGAAATCATGTGGGTATGGATTAGCTCACATGTTGGAGGCACAGCAGCAACAAAACAGCTTCAGGCTGACGAGTACACACAGTCTGTGGTGCCTGTTACAGAACTGTGAATCCAAGATTCTTGAAATTATGCCCTAGGATGCTAGTGATCTATTGCTTAATGTGTTTGTCTGAAATTCCTCTCTCCAGTATTTTAGTAGTCATTAACCCATTTATTTAAAACAACAACATCTCCACTAAAATGGTGACAAGAAATTTCAGAGCAACGCATTAAGTGCATTTTCTCACAGTGGAAGGACTAAAGTATTGAAGTATTTGTGCTTTGCATGTTGATGTACATAGGCACTCACCAGTACTTGCTGAGAGTGCACTGTTGCAAATAGCTCTACAAAAAGCAGACATTTGCTGTTCAATTATAAACTGTAAATTACTATGTCCACTTTAAAACTGGATAGGATGTCTCTGTACAAAAGCAAAATACTGCGGATGCTGGAAATCTGAAATCAAAAGAGAAAATGCTGGAAATACTCAGCAGGTCAGGCAGTTTCTGTAGAGAGAGAAACAGAGTTAACGTTTCAGGTCGATGACCCTTCTTCCGACCAAAATGTATCACTTTACACTTCATGGCATTAAATTTTATCTGCTAATTGTCTGCCTATTTCACCAGTTTTGTATTGTCCGCAAACTTTGAAATGATGCCCTGTATACCCAAGTCCAGGTCATTAATATATGTCAAAAAAACAGAGGGCTAAGAGAGACAGTTAGAGTTAGAAATAATACAGAATTAGGTGGGATCATAGGAAATACAAAGAAGTCTAAGTTAGGTTTGGTGTGCATGTGTGTAAATACACAGTGTGGTTAATAAGGTTGGTGAGCTGCAGGCGCAAATGGCCACGTGGGAGTAAGATGTAGTGGTGATAACTGAGACCTGGCTCAAAAAAGGGGAAGATTGGATGCTTAATATTCCTGGGTACAAGGTATTCAGGAAAGATAGGGAAGGAAAAAAGGAGGAGGGGTAGCAGTTTTGATTAAGGAAAATATTACAGTGCTAGAAAGAAAGAATATCCTTGAAGGATCAAAGACCGAATCTATTTGGTTGGAGTTGGGAAACAATAAAGGAGCTATTACGTGACTTGGTGTATTTTGTAGGCCACCAAATAGTAGGAAGGAGATAGAGGAGCAGATTTGCAAAGAAAGTACTGAGAGGCACAAGAACTATAGAGTAGTGATAATAGGAGGCTTTAACTAATACAGCAGCAAAATACTGCGGACGCTGGAAATCTGAAATAACAACAGAAAATGCTGGAAATGCTCAGCAGGTCAGGCAGCATCCGCGGAGAGAGAAAAACAGAGTTAACGTTTCAGGTCGATGACCCTTCGTCAGAACTGACTTTAACTACCTCAATATTGAATGGGGCAGTGGTTGTGTTAAGGGCAGAGAAGGGGAGGAATATCTGAAGTGTGTTCAGGAGAATTTTCTTGATCAGTATGTTTCCTGCCCAACGAGAAAGGAGGCATTGCTGGATCTAGTCCTAGGGAATGAAATGGGTTAAGTGGAGAATGTCACAATCGGAGAGCATCTCAGGAATAGTGATCATGGTATCGTAAAGTTTCGATTAATTATGGAGAAGGACAAGGAGCAGTCTAGAATAAAAATACTTAATTGGAGGAGGGCTAATTTCAATTAATTGAGGAGGGATCTGGCTGGGTAAATTGGAGTCCAAGACTGGCGGGCAGAAATGTAATGGAGCAATGGGCGGCCTTTAAAGAGGAGATGATTCGGGTACAGTCTAGGTACATTCCGACAAGGGGGAAAGGGAGGGCAACTAAAGCTAGAGCTCCCTGGATGATGGAGTTGGAGAGTAGGATGAAGCAGAAAAAGGGAACGTATGACAGATGTCAGCTTGATAATACAAGGGAGAATCAGGCAGAATATAAAAAGTAAAGAAGACAAATGAAAAAGGAAATAAGAGGGGAAAAGAGACAATATGAGAATAGATTGGTGGCTAACATAAAAGGGAATCCAAAGGTCGTCTTTAGGCATGTTAACAGTAAAAGAGTTGTCAGAGGAGCGGTGTGGCCAATTAGGGACTATTGGTGGAGGCAGAAGGCATGGCTGAGGTACTAAATGAGTGCTTTGCATTGGTGTTTACCAAGGAAGAGGACTTGGCCAAAGCTATGGTAATCGAGGAGGTTGCCGGGATACTGGATGAGATAAAAATAGATGAAGAGGAGGTACTAGGAAGGCTGGCAGTACTTAAAGTAGAGAAGTCACCCGGTCCGGATGGGATGCATTCTAGGTTGCTGACGGAAGTAAGGGTAGAAATTGCTGAGGTGCTGGCCACAGCCTTCCAATCCTCCTTGGCCACAGGGGTGGTGCCAAAGGACTGGAGGATTGCAAATGTTACACTCTTGTTCAAGAAAGGGGAGAAGGATAAACCTGGCAATTACAGGCCAGTCAGTTTGTCAGTGGTGGGGAAGCTTTTAGAAACAGTAATTTGGGAGAAAATTAGCAGCCACTTGGACAAGCATGGACTAATGAAGGAGCACCAGCACAGATTTGTTAAGGGCAAATCATGTTTGACTAACTGGATTGAGTTTTTTGCTGAGGCAACAGAGTGGATGAGGGCAGTGCAGTTGATGGAGTATATATGGACTTTCAAAAGGCATTTTTATATTTCACATATTAGGCTTGTTAGCAAAATTGAATCCCATGGAACAAACTGGGCAATAGCAGCATGGATACAAAATTGGTTAAGAGATAGAAAACTTGTGAATGGCTGTTTTTCAGACTAAAGGGAGGTATACAATAGAGTCATAGAGTTATACAGCACAGAAAGAGGCCCATCGCGTCCGTGCTAGCCATCAAGCCCTATCTAATCTAATCCCATTTTCCAGCATTTGGTACGTAGCCTTGTATGCTATGGCATTTCAAGTGCTCATCCAAATGCTTCTTGAATGTTGTGAGGGTTTCTGCCTCTACCACCCTTTCAGGCAGTGAGTTCTAGATTCCAACCACCCTCTGGGTGAAAAAGTTTTTCCTCTAAACCTCCTGCCCCTTACCTTGAATCTATGCCCCCTTGTGATTGACCCCTCTACTAAGGGGAAGAGTTCCTTTCTATCCACCCTATCTATGCCCCTCATAATTTTGTATACCTCAATCAGGTCCCCCTCAGCCTTCTCTGCTCCAAGGAAAACAACCCCAGCCTGTCCAGTCTTTCTTCATAGCTGAAGCGCTCCAGCCCAGGTAACATCCTGGTAAATCTCCTCTGCACCCTCTCCAAAGCAATCACATCCTTCCTATAGTGTGGCGACCAGAACTGCACACAGTACTCCAGCTGTGGCCTTACCAGCGTTTTGTACAGCTCCATCATAACCTCCCTGCTCTTATATTCTATGCCTCGGCTAATGAAGGCAAGTATCCCATATGCCTTTTTAACCACCTTATCCACCTGTTCTGCTGCCTTCAGGGATCTATGTACATGCACACCAAGGCTCCTCTGCCTTTCCTTGGGTCTTACCATTCATTGTGTATTCCCATGCCTTGTTAGTCCGTCCAAAATGCATCACCTCACACTTTTCAGGGTTAAATTCAGTTTGCCACTATTCCGCCCATCTGACCAACCCATCTATATCGTCCTGTAGCCTGAGGCTTCCCGCCTCGCTATTTACCACCCCACCAATTTTCGTGTCATCTGCGAACTTACTGATCATACCTTTCACATTCACATCCAAATCATTAATGTAGACCACAAACAGCAAGGGACCCAGCACCGATCCCTGCGGTACCCCACTGGACACAGGCTTCCAGTCACAAAAACAACCTTCCACCATCACCCTCTGCCTCCTGCCACTCAGCCAGTTTCAAAATGCCAAACATGTTCTTGTAATAGACTTCAAGCGTACCTAGTCAGGCTGGTGGAATGGGTGGGCTTTTGGCTGATGAAATTCAATGTGGAAAAGTGTAAAGTGATATATTTTGGTAGGAAGAACGAGGAGAGACCGTACCTGCTAAATGGCACCATTTTAAAGGGGATGCAAGAAGAGAGAGACCTGGGGGGGTTTGTGCACAAATCTTTGAAGGTGGCAGGACAGGTTTAGCAAAGCAGGTAATAAAACATATGGGATCCTGGGCTTTATAAATAGAGGCATAGAGTACCAAAGCTAGGAAGTTATGCTAAACCTTATGAAACACTAGTTAGGCCCCAGCTGTGTCCAATTCTGGGCACCACACTTTAGGAAGGTCGTGAAGGCTTGGAGTGGGTGCAGAAGAGATTTACTAGAATGGTTCCAGGGATGAGGGATTACAGTTAAGTGGATAGACTGGAGAAGCTGGGGTTGTTCTCCTTGGAGCAGAGAAGATTAAGAGGAGATTTGATAGAGGTGTTCACAATCATGAAGGGTTTAAATATAGAGTAAATAAAGAGAAACTGTTTCCAATGGCTGAAGGGTTGATAACCAGAGGGCACAGATTTAAGCTGATTGGTAAAAGAAAGAGGCGACATGAGGAAAAACCTTTTTACGCAACGAGTGGTTAGGATTTGGAATGCGGTGCCTGATAGGGCGGTGGATACAGATTCAATAGTAGCCTTCAAAAGGGAATTGGATAAATACTTGAAGGAGAAAAAAGTGCAGGGATATAGGGAAAGGGCGGAGGAGTGGGACTGACTGGATTGTTCTTTTGAAAGAGCCGGCGCAGACGCGATGGACCAAATGGCCTCCCTCTGTGCTGAACTATTCTATGATTTTATGATTCAGTGGTCCTAATACCGACCCCTGGGTAACACCACTGTATATTTCCCTCCCGTCTGAAAAACAACCATTCACTTCTACTCTCTGCTTTCTTCCCTTAGCCAATTTTGAATCCATACTGCCCCTGCCCCTTTAGTCCTGCGGACTTTAATTTTGCTAACAAGTCTATTACATAGTACTTTGTCAAATGCCTTTTGAAAGTCCATTTACACAACATCAACCGCACTACCCTCCTCAACCCACTCTGATAATTTATCAAAGAACTCGATCAAGTTAGTCAAACATGATTTGCCTTTAACAAATCCGTGTTGACTTTCATTTATTAATCCATACTTTTTCCAAATGCTAATTAATTTTGTCCCGGATTATTGTGTCTCAAAGTTTTCCCGCCACAGACGTTAGGCTGACTGGCCTGTAGTTGTCGGATTTATCCCTCTCCCCTTTTTTAAACAGGGGTGTAACATTTGCAATATAAAATAGCCTTGGCACAGGTTATGAGATGGATTTGTGAATATGTTACAATTGCATTTGAAGTGTCTGTTTAATACTAAAAATAATTGTTGCACACTGTGATTTGAGCAATAGGATTGAAGATGGAGGCAAGTAGGTTTATCTAAAGAAAGTGACTGCGTCTTTGGAACAGAGAATTGATTTATAAAGTGGTTTATACTTCTAGGAGTGTTTTCCCCCTCTACTTAGTGTCTCTACTTTTATCCCGTAGTGTGGAGCTTCTTTGCTAATACTTTGCAGACCCAGACCCCAACTATGAGGTCTATTAAAACAAACATGAAAAATTCTGAGGGGTGTGATGCTAGTCTGTGCCTGCTCACTGAAGAATTTCAGTACAAACAGTTCAAGCATTAATCAGGGAGAGGTTTGTGTGACTGTATTGGCACATGCAGTATACATCTCGATTTCTGTTCTTTTACCTTTTTGGTGAGGTGGCTTCGACCTTATGGAGATCCCACACAGCCTATAGATCTTGGATGTAAAATGTCATCATTTGGAAAGTTGCAGAGAATCTTGAAATCCCAATACAATATTATCTAGGCAGTATCATGTAGACTGATTTGCTATTAATGTAATGTAACTGCTATGGCAGAATCATTATTTCACTTGCTTTAAGGTTGTGTGGTTGCATGTCTGGTGTAAATATATTGACACAGCAACGATAAAGGAATGACATTGTATGTCCAAGTCAGACTGGTGTGTACCTTGACGGGGAACTTGGAGGTGATGGTGTTCCCACGACATTACTGCTCTTGTTCGTCTTGGTGGTTGAGGTCACGGGGTGGGAGGTGCTGTTGAAGTAACCTTGGTGAGTTAGCTAGATTGGCATTCTTATCCTTGTTAAATCACCTTGTTTTCAGCAAGCTGTGCTTCCTTGGAAATTCTGTTGAAACTTCCAAGGAGGCCTAAAAATTGCTTTTTACACTGACATTTATTTTACATAAACAAGTCTGTATCTAAAGCTGTGGTATGATTCACTGTAGGGCATCGCTAAGAAATACATTCAAACAGTCATAATCCAAATGCTTTTCAGCTTATTTTTCTCTCGCTGCTATAGAGATCTGTAATTGGGAAAGTAATGTCAGCATCTACACTTCAGCCTGAAATAAATGAAAATTTAAATGAAGTGCTGGACAGAAATGAAAAGTGCTTGACAGAGGTGGCAGTGCGGAGGTTTCTGTTTCAGTCAGAGACAGCTGTCTAGATCTCTCCTGGCGAAAAAACTTTACGGTTTCATCATTTACGTGAATTTAAGTTCAGAATAATATGACACCTGGAAGGAAATTGCTCAAGCAGCCAAATAAGCTGCTGTTTCACAGGGGATGGTGAGGCTCCATTCAAACACAGCACTATTTATATGTGTTTGGATTCTCTCAATAAATTTACTTAGTCTCTTTCTCTCCAGTTAAGCAAACACAAGTTGACCACAGATTTATAAAAAATGTCGTGAGCTTCCTAATCGTGCAATCAATCCTCTTTCAGTCACACTTTCAATATTTTACTTGTATATTCAGATTATTATAGATAGTTATAGATTGCAAAAGCATTCCTCTTGTATAAACTTCACAAAATATATTTTCTCTTATTAGAAAGTAATATGTAACTAACATTGAATCAGCTCCAGCCTATCAGGATACGCCAGCACAATGCCCCAGAATCTATTACTGATATTGCCTGCACTTAATAAAAAAAAACACCCCAGCTAAATCACTTGACTGCCAGCACCATTTGAGCAAGTTGCAGGAAATCGTTACACTCCACTTCCCCACAATAGTCATAATTACTAAGCTAACTAGTGGCGTCCAAGGACCTGCTAAAATATTAATTTTTATAAGGTACAATGACTAACAATAAGGGGACATTTATGTGGAAAGTGCCTGTTCCCTACGCTTTTCCATAAGTAAGTGGGTCACCTATGAAAGAGAAATTAATTGCAGTGCACAAGGGATGGGTAAAGTATCCAGAGTACATCATGCAGTGCTCAGAGTAGTTTATTTTAAACCGTAACTGGTGAGAAGAAACCACAAAGACAAAGGAAGATCTGTCCAAATGAATGAAACTGCAGCAACATTTAATTCAATTCAGAAAATAAAGGGGGGGTGTGGGGGGAGGTTAAAATTTCAAAAATCGGAAACCCGACCTCAACCCGCCTGGAACTTCCGGTATTAACAGAGACGGATTGTGGGTGGATGACAGACCTGCTCTCGAGAAGTGGGTCAGTTATTTAAATATGCTAAAGAGGCTGCGTGCTTCAAATTTTAACAGACTTTTAGATTTAATGGCCGCGGGCCGGGTTTCCCAGGGCTTGGGAAACCTGGCAGCTGCAGGGAGGCGAGAACGGTTGTGTCCGACAGGTAGTCTTTCCAACACTGCTTGTGGACCAGGAGGAGCAGGAGTACTTCAAAGCACCCCCGACCCCTCATGCAAACCTTCTTCACTCCCCGTGATCAGCCTCCCTACCCGCGATTTGCTGATCCCTGACCCACGATCCGAAGCCACCCACTCTTTCCCCCAACCCACAATCTACCCCGCGATCTCTTCAACACCCCCGGCCCCCCACAATCACTCCCTCCCTCGCTGCCCTCTCCTCCCCGGCTGCAGCCTTCCAGCCTCTCAAGCTGGCTGGTTGCTGGTCGGGAAACGGAGATAAAAATTTCTAATGGGGTCCTCCGCGTTACCTGTATATCCAGGTTTCCCGGTTGCTACAAGTCATCTCCTGCCCCCCACCTCCCCGTAAATATCGGGGCCTGTATCTCAACATTTCTGCCTCCTGTATGTTTTTGTATTTTTTCTGATGCTCTACATGAATAAAAAAACATTTTCTGCAATTATAGCAATGTTTTCTCTGAGCAGCTAATACTTTCTTTTAGATGTTTGGAGAGGGGCCTGTTGGTATTTGCAGAGGGTTCCAGGGAGTGTGTTGATATTTCCAAGGTGTTCCATGTAAAAATGTTTAGAAAACCACTATATTAAAGAAACAATTTGCAGCAGTCATTTTACCATGGCTTGCATGTGCAAACTAAACTTCCCCTCTCCCAAATAAAAGAAAGACAGACTTGTATTTATATAGCGCCTTTCACGACCACTGGACGTCTCAAAGCGCTTTACAGCCAATGAAGTACTTTTTTAAGTGGAGTCACTGTTGTAATGTGGGAAACGCAGCAGCCAATTTGCGCACAGCAAGGTCCCACAAACAGCAATGTGATAATGACCAGATAATCTGATTTTGTTACGTTGATTGAGGGATAAATATTGGCCAGAATAAGAGTGAAACAAATGATAAAATAATAAACAAAAAAAAGAAAAGTTGCCCAAATGCATTGAGCTATAACGTTCACACCTATGATTCCTCATAAAAGGCTGGAAATGATCGCGGTTTATTTCAAGTCAGTAGATCATCAACTTGTATCTATTTACTACTATTGGTCATTGTACACTGAGTGAAGAGGAGAAGCTGAACCAGCCTGAAAGTTGATGCTGCACCTTTTGTTTAAGTGTGAAAAGCTTGACCCTGTGCGATGTGCTGATAAATTGCAGTTTCCAACTCTGAAAGTTTGGTCAGTTGTTTTGAAATGATTAATCAACTATTGAAATGAAATAGTAATTGCTGGCATAATCTGAGTCTCTTTGTGCAGTATTGCAGCTTTTTGCGTGTTGTTACCATGGAAACACAGCAATCTGTTTCTTCATTGCTTAATTCCTCAACAGTAGACTGATGGTGGGGTAAACCAAATTCACCCTTCAGAGGCTGCTTTTAGGATTATTGTGTATGTGGTTTGTTCAATTGAAAATTGATCATAGCAATGTTGGCTAATTGATTTATCTATCTAAGGAGATGCCTTGAGCTTTGTTTATTCAGTTTAACTAGTAGAACTCAATTGAATAAAGCAACGAGAAAGAATAGATTCCCCCACCACAGAGGTTGTGAATCTTTTGGAATTCTCTACCCCCAGAGGGCTGTGACTATATTCAGCCGTGGACTATATTCAAGACAAACATCGATAGATTTTTGGATATTAAGGGTATCCAGGGATATGGGGATAGTGCCGGGTGGTGGAGTGGAGGTGGAAGATCAGACACGATCTTATTGAATGGTGGAGCAGACTTGCAGGACCAAATGGCCGACTCCTGCTCCTATTTCTTATGTTCTTAATCCTTTGCAGTAATAAAACCAAAACAAAAGTCACTGCAGAATATTAATTATTTAACCCTTTACATATTCAACATTCTTTGCACTTTTCTAAACAGGTAAATATTATTTTATCAGAGGTTATGATGTTTATTTGAGTGCCTTCTTTGATATTCTACACACTCAAAGATTCTTTGCTATGCAGGTGACATTTTTTTATATCAGTAATTACTATCTGTCAGGCTGAAGATGAACTTAACACTTTTTTAGTGATAATTTATTAATCTCAAAAAATGTTAATCAAATTGTATTTTCAATCCCTCTCTTTGAAGGTACTTTTGCAACATACACCATTTGCTTTTAAACAAATGACTAGAATGTGCACAGGTGTGTTGCAGGTTGACTTGCCCTTCAGTTTCCCCTCTCTCCTGTGCCTCACCCAGCAGAGTAGCTGAGATTCGGAACTCGCCAAACTCGAAACTTTGCAGTGAGTCCAGGCCTTGTCACTTGATGATGCAAAATCTTAATCACCCATGTGTTGTTCCGCCTGACCACAGAGAGACTGTTTCACCTTCGTAAAAGTGACATTTCAAATGGAGGCTCTCCCAGTGCATGCAAAGTTACATGTTGGACATGTAATTGGAACATCTGCTATCAGGAGTTAATGATGGCAGTAAGCTTCTACTGTGTACATGAGAATTTCTAGGAATAGTAGAAGGCCAATTTTTGAATGGAGCACTGTAGTAGCTTTGTGGACATTGTTTATCAAGTAAACATCTATTTAATTATGAGGATACCAGCTGATTTGAATTGGACAATTTTGGTTTGATTCCTGAAGTTCCAATATTTGTTAAATCTAGAGTAAATCCAGTGTGAGTCTGAGATTGCCTGGTAATTTATAAGGTTACCCTGGTAAGTCTCAGGCAGTCCAGCGGTGACTATACACCTGTTTTTGCACTTGTGTTATAAAAGGGACCCTCTGGTTTCTGGTTATGGAGTGATGTATGCGCTCCATCACTTAATTTTCCCTTACGATTTGCTTACAGAATGTACTTCTATTTTCCTTGCAAGGGCTTCTCTCCCTTTGCCCCATCATTTTTTAGTTGTGCTCAGGATGTCAAAGATGCTGGTAAGGCACCATTTATTGCACATCCCTAGTTGTGTGAGGGCATTAAAAGTCAACTATGTAGTGGGGGATTGGAGTCATGTGTAGGCCAGACTGGAGGAGGGCAGCAGGTTCCCTTCCTTGAAGGACGTTAGTGAAACATTTTTTCTGGTGCCAGCCCACAAGTTACCAGATTTATTGAATTGAATTTTTTTTACAACTTGCCATGGTAAGATGGAACTAATGGTCTGAGTTGCTAGTCTCGTACCATAACCACCACATTACCATATAGCTGAGAGAAATATAAACATTCGAATTAACACGAGATAATTAGAGGCTTTTCACTCTGCTTCAAAATTCAATTAATTTTTTTCTTAATTTAGAAAAATATCTCATTAAGATGACAAGTTTGTGTGTGTCTTTTTTTTCTGTGTCTGACAGTTGTTAGTAATTGGAATGTTTACATTTACTAGCTATCAATAAAACATATCAGTTTGCTAATTAGAGGCTTTCTATCTGCTTTCAAGATTTAACTAATTTGTGTTTATTAAAAAATGAATTCAAACAACGATGAGGAAAGACACTCTTTCGACTTAATATATTTTCTGAAATTTATAGCTCGCAAAACAAAAGCTACTATAGGTGTGTAGATCAGGAAAGTATGTCTTTTCTCTCGCTCATATATATGCACACAGAGCGCCTCTCTGTTTTTAAAACCATTCAATATATACTTTACCTGAAGAAACCTTTTGAAATTTGTCCTCTAGCTCTTCTTCAAATAATTTTGAGAATTAAACTGTTAGAATCTCAAGGCAAAATTTCAGCAGTTCAGTTGCCTAATGGTGCTGATGCATCCTGGGAAGTTGGATATTGCCAAATTTCCACGTGCCTTCTGGTGCACTCCTGCCAAGGAAGGTAAGTGGGGGCCTATATGGAGGGAGAGGAGGCCGCTATGAGACGCTCTTCCCTCCATTAGGGACCTCAGAGGACCATTTCTGTTGCTAGCTGGGGGCTTTAACCACCTTCCATATGGCGGCCCTGGCAAGTGGCGGTGAGTGGGCCGGACGTCAGAAAAATCCCCTGGGACTCCTGTCTTTCCAGCCACCGCCATTTTCCTGAGAAGCTACTCTAATTCCGTGCAAAGTTGTGCTTGCCACCATTCCTCCCTTCCCCTATTAGAAATGTATTAAACTGAATAGGGCAGTTCACACTAGATGTAGTCCTGATCCTAGCGCACACATTCCCATTCGGATAACTCTAGCACACACATTCCCACTCCCGTTCCGACTGGTTACACAATAAAATAATTTGAATTCAGCAACTTTCTTCTTGCAGTAAGGCCCAAAAGAGGTCCAGAGACTTTTTGGGAACTAGTGGGCTTGCCGACTGCTTTAACACCAAACAGATTATGCCATCATTCCAATATTCGATAACTGCCAGCTTACCATAATTAGAAACATGCTGAACTTCATTTGGAATTTCAAAATTTTCTAGAATTCTTTTTGGCACTCCGAAGTAATATAAAGATCTCATGAATATTTACCCAGAAACCTAACTAATCAAAGTAAAACAAATAAAAACATAAAATGCATGTCGGGGGAAAGAATCGGGTAAAATCCATTTTACTCTGTAAACCCACCACAATCCTTCCCAGCTGGGGCAGGCTGGAGAGCACTGCGCTGTTCAAGGCTCTGTCCTTCAGAGCAGATGTTCAATTTGGGAATGGTCATTCTTTGTCAACTGTAAGAGCCATAAAAGCTTAAGAAAATACTTTAAAATAGTGGTTAAGTGGCATAATACAGTTAATTTATCTGACCGACTTATTGTATTAGGAAACCCCCTATGTTCTTGCTCCAGTAGTATAGTCCGAGACACCCCCTTCATTCTTGCCACAATGGAACAGTCCCTAAGCCACACATGGGTGCAGCCATTTTACAGTTTAAACTGCACGTGGTTGAAGGAGGCAGAAGCTGTGAGGTTTGGAGCAGTACAGTTTTTGACCGTGTTCGTTTATACGTGTTTGTTTTGTAATTCCGTTTGTTAAGTGTTATAGTAAACAGTTTAAAAGACAAAGCTACGTTTGGGAACGTTTTATTTCAACACGCGTCTACTCGTTGTTAAAAACCCCACAGCTCAGTGGCTGCCTGTTTGGAAACTAAGAAGCGCCACTACATTAGTCAAAAACTTGCTCCCTAAGAAGGAAGGGACGGAATCATCGGCGAACGTATACCCGAATGGTCACGGAGCCAGACGACAATATAAGAAAGCGAAGGTACAGTGACTGCTACTTGCTTTGTTCACTCTATTGAGAAGCTAAATAAGAGCTGCGGGTAAAATGGCCGAGGCCTTACGGAGCCAGGAGCTTCCATCAGCCAGAAAGATTGCTGGCCAAAAGAGGGAAATAAAGCTCACCCCAAAGGCAATGGAAGAGAAATTACATAGAAGCATAGGTGCAAGGAAGGCTAAATTAGCTCAGATAACTGGAAAAATGAAGATAATCGATCGTCTCATGGAAGATAATGCTAATATTAAGAAAGCTGAAGACATGATGTATTCCGATTTCTCCAAGCTGCATGAAGAATTTAATGTACTCAATGAAGATGTATTAGCACTTCTGCCTGAAGAAGAGGGAAACGCTGATCAGCACAACTGGTTTGATCTTAAATCAACCAGCATTAAGGACTATATCAAGGCCACGGAACAGTGGATGTTAAAGATTCGTCAAGACGCTGATACAGCAGAGAAAGATAAAGTTGACGATGAAGTCGGACCAGACGATAGCATTTCAGAGACTTCCGCCAGACCGAGCAAAAATCGAAAAGACGGTAGCTCTGTTTCTGGACGCAGGTCAGTCGCTTCTACCACAAGCTCGTCGCGACGCATGAGAGCGGAGGCCGAACGGGCGGCGTTGATGGCGCGCGCAGCATCTTTAGCGGAGAAGCAAGCTCTTGAACGGGAAGAGGCCCAACTGCAGGTCCAAGAGGCCCAACTGCAGGCCCAACGGGCCCAGGTGCAGGCAAAGAAAGAACAGCTGGAGATAAAAACAGCTATCGAGGTCTCAGACGCCAGGTTGAGTGCGTACGAAGATTATGAAGGCTCACGGGACGGCGGGAGCCACTGCCAGTCAACGTCGTCACATAGAGTTGGATCCAGGGCACCTTCAAGAGTTACAACAGAGCCCGAAGGCAATCCCCTGGCATTACAGCGTGGAAGAGTGGCCTCTCCACTAACAGGAGCACGTGATGCTACCCCAGACGTCAGACGGTCTAGACTAGACCCTGCTGATGACCACCAGAGGCCTGAAGACACAGGGAGAAGCCTATACCGAGTGATGCAACGTCAGAACGAAATTACAGAGATGCTTGTAAAACAACAGAATCTGTTTCGACTCCCTCAAAGAGACATACCAGTGTTCCAAGGCAACCCACTCAAGTATAAGCCCTTCATCAGATCCTTCGAACAAGCCATTGACTCCAAAACAGAGAGCAGCAGTGATAAGTTGTACTACCTGGGACAGTACACCAGTGGTAAGCCACAAGACCTGGTCAGAAGCTGTGAACACGAGACCGGACCGGGGATACATAGAAGCCAGGAAGTTGCTGCAGGTGCACTATGGTAACGAGCTGAAGATAGCCACTGCATATATCGAAAAGGCTACCAAGTGGCCACAGATCAGATCGGAGGACGGAGAGGCATTGAACGCATATGTTCTTTTCCTCATAGGATGTCGCAACACCATGGAGGATGTTGAATTAATGGAAGAGATGGACAATCCTACGACTATGAGAATCATCATCTCTAAGCTTCCTTACAGGATGAGAGAACAATGGAGAAGAACAGCCTTTGAGATAATGGAGAGACGGAAAGGTAGAGCCAGGTTTGCAGACTTAGTGAACTTCATAGACAAACAGGCTAAAATTGCTAGGGACCCATTGTTTGGAAACATCCAAGACGTCAGCCCGACCACCGATGGAAGAGTGAAAGCCAAGCCCGTTGAATCAAAGACTCTCAGGAAAGGTGGTTCCAGGGGAAGCAGCTTTGCAACTATCGTCACCCAGGCCGAGGAAGAAAGGCCCCAGAACTCATCTCCCAAAAAGAGCAGCACAGTGACGTCTGCTAATGCCTTTCAGAAGCCATGCTTATTCTGCCAGAAGAATCATACATTGGATTTCTGCAGCGACATCAAAGCACAGCCACATAAGGACAGAATCGAATTCCTGAAGTGCAACGGCCTATGCTTTGGATGTCTCTCTCAGGGGCACCTGAGTAGAAACTGTAAGCAAAGAACAACATGCAGAGAGTGCACTCGGAAACATCCCAGCCTGCTGCATATCCATAAAGAAGAACAAGTCTCTAAGAAGAGTGAAGAAAACAATACCGACAAGAAGGTTGTTTCAAGTGCTCTGGTGTCGCTAGAACCAGAGACTTGTGGACTCACTGGGGCCGGTGACAGTGACTGTATTCTTGCCATCGTACCAGTAAAGATCAAGTCTAAGAGGAGCGAGAAGCTTGTGGAGACTTACGCCTTCATGGATCCAGGTAGCTCAGCAACATTCTGCACAGAATCACTCATGCGACAGCTGAACGTTAGAGGCAGAAGAACAGAAATCCTATTGCGCACCATGGGTCATGAGAAGTCAATGCAAAGTTATATCCTGTCAGACCTAGAAGTGTGTGGACTTGAAGAGAAGGACTTCATAGACCTGCCTAATGTTTTCTCACAGAGGGAGATTCCTGTTAGAATAGGGAACCTAGCCCTGCAGAAGGATGTGGATAGATGGCCTTACCTAGAAAAGGTGCGTCTCCCATACATTGAAGCAGAAATTGGCCTATTAATTGGAACCAATGCCTACAAAACTATGGAGCCATGGCAGGTGATAAACAGCAAGGATGACGGACCCTACGCCGTCAGGACAGCCCTTGGATGGGTAGTCAATGGACCGGTAAGGAGAGATGATGGCCACAAGTCGAACAAGGAGGAACGACAAAACGTCAGTTAATCGCATCTCTATCGCAAGCATTGAAGAGCTGTTGATACAGCAGTTCAACGCAGACTTCTCAGAACGCAGCTGTGAGGAAAAGACAGAGATGTCACAAGAAGACCATCAGTTCATGGGTTTGATGACAAGGTCTACACAGTTCATTGATGGCCACTATCACATTGGTTTGCCACTGAGAAGACAGACCGCGAAGATGCCGAACAATCGCTGCATAGCAGAGCAACGCACCATCAGTCTAAAGAGAAAGCTGAACAAGAACCCCGACTTTCACGAAGACTACAAAGACTTCATGAGAAACATCATAGCGAAAGGCTATGCTGTAAAGGTGCCCGAGGAACAGTTGAACAGAGACGATGGAAGGGTCTGGTACATTCCTCATCACGGGGTGTATCACCCAAAGAAGAAAAGGATCCGTGTAGTGTTTGACTGCGCCGCCTCATTCAGAGGAACTTCACTGAATGACCAGCTGCTTCAAGGTCCTGATCTTACTAATACCCTCATTGGCGTCTTGACTAGGTTTAGACAAGAGCTCGTTGCCATGATGGCAGACATAGAATCAATGTTCTACCAAGTTAGAATCCCTGACGAAGATGCTGATCTTCTGCGCTTCCTTTGGTGGCCAGATGGCGACGTTAGTCAAGCAATGGGGGAATGTAGAATGGCCGTACACTTGTTCGGAGCCACATCATCTCCCAGCTGTGCAAGCTACGCTCTCAGAAAAACTGCAGAAGATGGCAAAGGCAAAGCACCATCAGAGGCTGTGGAGACAATCTTCAGAAACTTTTATGTCGACGACTGTCTGAAGAAGACGATGCCATCGCACTGTCAAGAGACCTTAGAACTCTGTGTTCGAATGGAGGATTCCATCTGACTAAGTGGATAAGCAACAGCAGAGCAGTTCTAGCTTCTATCCCAGAAAAGGAAAGAGCCACTGAAGTCAAAGATCTGGACCTGAGCCACGATGTCCTTCCCATCGAGAGAGCTCTTGGTGTACAATGGTGCATCGAGTCAGACACGTTCAACTTCAGGATAATGGTGAACGAAAGACCATCCACAAGACGAGGGATTCTCTCCGTGGTCAGTTCCATCTACGACCCTCTTGGATTCCTGGCACCACTCATTCTGCCGGTGAAGCTGATGCTACGAGAGCTGTGTAGAGACAAGAGAGGATGGGATGAAGATATCCCAGAAGGTCAAGCTCAGAGATGGCACAGATGGTTGACAGATTTGCAACAACTTTCTAGCTTCAACGTCAGTAGATGCATCAAGCCCGCGAGTTTTGGAGTTACAAAGACGGCTCAACTACATCAGTTCTCGGACGCCAGTGAGGACGGCTATGGCACAGCTACTTACCTCTTGCTGACAAATCAACAGGGCCAGAAACATTGTGCCTTCCTCATGGGGAAATCCAGGGTGGCTCCGCTGAAGCAGGTCACCATCCCGAGACTGGAATTGACGGCAGCGGTTGTTGCAGTTAAAGTTGACCAGGTGATGCGGAAAGAGTTACAGCTCCCATTAGAAGAATCTGTCTTCTGGACGGATAGCACGACGGTGCTGAAGTATATAGAGAATGAGAAGATACGCTTCAAGACCATCGTAGCAAACAGAATCTCATCCATTAGAGAAGCTACACAACCATCTCAATGGAGGTACGTAAACACCTCATTAAACCCAGCAGATCAAGCCTCACGAGGATTGAAGGCTGAAAACTTCATGAGGAGTGAAACTTGGATACAAGGCCCAAGTTATCTGCTGGAAACAGAGAGATCATGGCCAGAAAGACCAGATATGCCAAGTCAGATTGCTGAAGACGACGTCGAAGTCAAGAGATCAGTCACAGTAAATCTCATAAATACGAAAGAGAACTTTGACACCGTGAACAAGCTTGTTAACCATTTCTCAGGATGGCACCAGTTGAGGAAAGCAGTTGCATGGTTTCTAAGGTTGAAAGAGTTGCTGCTACACCTGAGCGGTAAGAGAAAGGAGTACCGAGCCACTATCAGTCAGTCTGAAAGTAACCCTGATAAGCAGAGAATGCTTCTACAGCAGTATACGCATCATCACAAGACCACATTGGGCAAGAATTCATTGACTGTGGAGGATCTGGCCAAGGCTGAGAAGGAGATAGTTCGCTTCAGTCAAAGACAAAGATACCCAGAAGAAATCGAAGCTCTACAGCGAAATACTCCAATCAAGAAAGGTAGTCATATCTACAAGCTGGACCCTACACTGCAAGATGGAGTACTGAGGGTGGGAGGGAGACTAAACAAATCTGCTATGCCAGAGGAGGCCAAGCATCCTGCTATCCTTTCTAAGGACCTCCGGGTTGCTACCCTCATTCTTCAGCATATACACCAGAATATTGGACACAGTGGGAGGAATCACGTGCTTGCGAAGCTAAGACAAAGATACTGGATTCCAGGAGCTAATTCCGTAATAAGAAAAATACTCTCTGAATGCATCGCTTGCAGACGGTTACACGCTAGAGCTGGGGAGCAGAAAATGGCAGACCTGCCTGAAGACCGTTTGTTACCAGACAAGCCCCCATTTACAAACGTAGGGGTGGACTATTTCGGGCCTTTCGAGGTAAAGCGAGGACGGAGCCTTGTCAAGAGATATGGTGTGCTTTTCACTCGTTTGACCATCAGAGCTGTTCATATTGAGGTGGCACACACGCTTGACACTGATTCCTGTATTAACGCCTTGCGGCGCTTTGTCTGTAGAAGAGGACAGGTGTCCATTATGCGTTCTGATAATGGCACTAATTTCGTCGGAGCGGAGAGAGAACTACGGGAAGCTATTGAAGGTTGGAATCAGCTTAAAATACAGGAAGCCATGATGCAAACAGGAATTAAGTGGATCTTCAATCCTCCGGCTGCATCCCACCACGGAGGTGTCTGGGAAAGACAGATACGCACCGTAAGAAAACTACTCAGTTCTGTACTGAAGCAGCAAGCACTTGACGACGAGGGACTCCAAACCGTTCTGTGCGAGGTCGAAGCCATCATTAATGACCGACCGATAACTAAGACATCAGATGATCCCAATGACCTCGAAGCCCTGACTCCGAACCACCTGTTGTTGTTGAAAACACAGCCAGCCATGCCCCCGGAAGTCTTCAAAAAGGAAGATCTGTATGCCCGTCGGAAGTGGAGGCAAGTTCAGTATATGTCAGACCTTTTCTGGACCAGATGGACAAGAGAATACTTACCTCTGCTACAGGAGCGTCAAAAATGGTCCAAAATAAAGAGGAACTTCATTGTCGGAGACATTGTCTTAATTGTGGATGATTCAGCCCCTAGAAATTCTTGGTTGATGGGAAAAATAATTAAGACCATGCCAGACTCCAGAGGCGTCGTTCGTCGCGTTTGTTTGCAAACCAAGACCAGTACCCTGGAAAGACCGATCACAAAGCTCTGCCTGCTACAAGAAGCAGCGTGAAAGGTTCCCGAACGAAAAAAGTGGACACTTTTATATTGTAAATATGTTGAACTCATTAGTTTATGACTCTTAATGTTTGAGTAATTGATATGCTTCATGTGCCTAGTCAATTAGGGGCCGGAATGTAAGAGCCATAAAAGCTTAAGAAAATACTTTAAAATAGTGGTTAAATGGCATAATACAGTTAATTTACCTGACCGACTTATTGTATTAGGAAACCCCCTATGTTCTTGCTCCAGTAGTATAGTCCGAGACACCCCCTTCATTCTTGCCACAATGGAACAGTCCCTAAGCCACACATGGGTGCAGCCATTTTACAGTTTAAACTGCACGTGGTTGAAGGAGGCAGAAGCTGTGAGGTTTGGAGCAGTACAGTTTTTGACCGTGTTCGTTTATACGTGTTTGTTTTGTAATTCCTTTTGTTAAGTGTTATAGTAAACAGTTTAAAAGACAAAGCTACGTTTGGGAACGTTTTATTTCGACACGCGTCTACTCGTTGTTAAAAACCCCACAGCTCAGTGGCTGCCTGTTTGGAAACTAAGAAGCGCCACTACATCAACTGTTCAAACTCTTAAGTACAAGTAGCAATTGGCCATCTCATCCCCTGAGGGAAAATCACCTGGGAAACACTCCTATTAAACATTTAGTCCCTTTGGTAGTCATGCAATGCTTTCCACTCCATTGTGCAACAGGCTTATTCGGAGGAAGCTCTTTAGTTCTGTGTTTCTCTCATTGCCAGCAGCCTAGTTCTGTTGTTGCTGTTATGGTTTGGGCTTTTGCCTAACACTATTGACTTGTGCTCACTGCAGAAGTTTCCATAAGCAGACCAAATCTCCTTTGACTGAAACTTGCACCCTTATACCTGTCATGAGTGGAATAGCATACCAGACTAAAATTACTTTTTTATTCTGATGCAACACACTGGAGACCCCACACTCCTTCCCCGCTGAAAGGTGAGAAATACCAGGTCAGACCATCAGGTTTTGTTTACAACTAAGGTACATAATTACACAGAAGCAGAAAAGGGTAGAAATAAGCTAACAGTATAATATTTGACTTGCACAATATATGAATTGTTTTAACATAAGAATCGAAAATCTTAAAGAAGTTTTGCAGGGATGCTACCAGAACTGAGAGATTACAGCTATCGGGAAAGATTGAACAGGTTGGGGCTTTTTTCTTTAGGAAAGAGACTTGGAGGTGACCTGATAGAGGTTGTAGTGTATGTGCCTTTAAGTCAGAACTACTTTTACAGCTCCTGTATACTGTAGTACCGGCAGTGACCACACCTGTATATAAGCTTTGCGCATGCCTCTGTACCCCCAGTCTTGAGACTACCCTCCTCCAGTAAAGGCCTGTTTATTGTTAATGTACAGCATCCGTGTGATTATTTAATAACAGCATATCCACTGAACCACGGATCCAACAGTGGCGATGAGTGTCGATTCGAATCTACCTGCAACATAAAAAAAAAAATAGTCGAGGCCAGGAACACGGGCGTCGACCACGAGCAACCGCCCAGCAGTCAGGCAGAGATTGAACTTCGCAGGGGAGGCTGTGGAGAGCCGGGCTTGGTTCCCCAGCCACGACGAGCAGCAAGAGACCGACGACAGGTCCAGCGTAGACCCTTCCCGAGCAGCGGCGGCTGGAGCCGACCGACGGCAGAGAGAAAGCCGAGCAGCGTCGACGGGGTAAGACAGAGGGTGAAGAGCGCAGGGCGCAGACGGGGGTTGAACACCGAGCGGCGTCGAGAAAAAGAAAACAAACCGGAGAGAGAGAGGGTAGAGAAACAGCCGGGTTCTCGACTGAGCGGCGTCGAAAAATATAAAAAGAACGCGCAGAGCACAGCCAGGGCTCACGGGCTGAACAGGGTCTGCGGGGCGAAGAAAGGGGAGCGCGGGAGACGCCATTTTTAGAAGCCGCAGCGGAGAAGAAGGGCGAGCGCGGGAAGGAAGGAAAGCGCGGGAGACGCCATTTTGTGCCAGCGGAGAAGAAGGGGAAGCGCGGGAGGTGCCATTTTTGACAGTTAACTCACACCCAAGGATGCCGAAGAGTGGCAGTATCTCTACGTTCGACAATGAAGTCGAAGATTGGGCGACATGTGGAACGCATTGAGGTGTACTGCAGGGCGAATGAAGTGCCAGATGCTAATAAAGCACTGGTTCTGTTAAATTCCATGGGTGCAAAAACTTATGGGTTACTGCGAAATCTAATAACCCCAGAGAAGCCGGTAAGCAAGAATTTTGAAAGCATAGTAGAAAACCTACAGGACCACTTAAACCCCACACCGCTGCTGATAGCAGAACAATTTAAGTTCCATAAAAGGAACCAACACAAAGACGAAAGCAATGCTGAGTACCTAACGGAACTGCGCAAGCTATCGAAACACTGCCAGTTTGGAGCGGGACTAGCAGATACGTTAAGGGACAAGTTTGTGTGTGGGCTACAAAGTGAAGGAACCCAGAAACGGCTTCTATCAGAAAAGGATCTTATGCTGGACAAGGCTTTCAGTATGGCAGTATCACACGAAGCAGCCGCAAGGGGTGCTGCAGAGATACAACGGAGACCGCAAGAATATGGCACCAATGAAATGTCCTATGGAACAGGGAAGTGCTATCGCTGCGGCAGAACAACACATGACCAGAAAGATTGTTGGTTCAAGGACCAAGTGTGCAGACAGTGTGGGAAAACAGGACACATAGCAAGAGTCTGCAGGTCCGGGAAGAAAACCAACAGTAAGAAATCTCCACAGGAGAAGTACAAAAAGGTACACCAGGTGATGGACAGTGGTTCAGACGAACAGAAAAGTGACACAGACTCCGGAATCAAGGAGCTGGGTTGTCTGAAACTACATAAGGTAACAGAAATGGAGGATCACCAGACTATCTGGGTTACACTCAAGATAGACGGAGTCCAAGTGAAAATGGAATTGGACACAGGGTCAGCGCTAACGGTCATAAATCAAAGAGACTACAAGCGGCTATTTTCACACATACCCTTGAAAGCTACAGAGATTGTCTTGAAGACGTATACGGGGCAAAAAGTCTACCCCAAAGGAAAAATAAGAGTGAAAGTGACATATAAAGGCCAGGAAATACCTAAAATGGATATATATGTATTGCCAGAGGGAGGACCACCACTGCTAGGACATGAATGGATCCGGAAGATACAATTAGATTGGCATTCCATACAGGCACTGAAGGTTGAGGCCAAAAAGGATGACGACGTCACACCTGGACGACTGTCAAAAATGCTAACTGACGCAAAAGAAGTGGTCCAGGAGGGACTAGGAACACTAAAAGGAATAACAGCAACGATTAAAATAGAGGAAAATGCAAGCCCAAAGTTTCTGAAGGCCAGACCAGTGCCTTATGCGATCAGACCAGCTATTGAAGCAGAGCTGGAAGGGTTGGAACGTTCAGGAGTATTGTCCAAAGTGGACTGGAGCGAGTGGGCTACACCCATCGTTCCTGTAATGAAGAGGTCGTTGAGTAATACGCCTGGGGAACCAAAGAAGGTCCACATCTGTGGGGATTTTAAGGTGACGTTGAACCCAGTCCTTCACATGGTACAATATCCGCTTCCACGAATTGAGGATATTTTCGCCTTGCTATCTGGAGGTAAACGCGTCACCAAAATTGATCTAGCCCAGGCGTACTTGCAAATGGAGGTAGAAGAAGCTTCGAAACAATACCTTACGATCAACACTCATAAAGGTCTCTATCAATACAACTGGCTGGTGTTTGGAGTAGCCTCGGCTCCGGCTATCTGGCAAAGGGCGATGGATCAGGTCCTGCAAGGGATTCAGGGACTCGGTGTTATTTGGACGACATCTTGGTCACGGGCGAAAATGACGGTGATCACCTCGCCAACTTGGAGAAGGTGCTCACCAGATTAAAGGAGTATGGGCTACGAGCTAATCGCCACAAGTGCAAGTTTTTCCAGAAACAGATCTCGTATTGTGGCTACGTCATCAATGAAGAGGGGTTACATAAGTCCCCTGAAAAGATTGAGGCAGTAGTCAAGGCTCCAGCACCGGAAAATGTGTCACAACTGAGGTCGTTCCTCGGGCTGGTAAATGACTACCACACGTTCTTACCAAATTTGTCTACGGTATTACACCCACTGAACACCCTACTGCAAACAGGGGTACCATGGAAGTGGGATGACGAACGTAGACGAGCTTTCCAGAAGTGTAAAGAATTGATCACATCAAAAGAGGTGTTGGCCCATTTCAACCCAGCACTACCAATTCGTTTGGCATGTGATGCATCACCCTATGGTATTGGAGTGGTGCTGTCGCACAAATTCCCAGACGGGTTGGAGAGGCCAGTAGCCTTTACGTCTCGGTCACTAACCTCAGCCGAGCGCAACTACGCCCAGATTGACAGGGAGGCCCTCAGCCTAGTATGGAGAGTAAAAAAATTCAACCACTATCTGCATGGGCAGAAGTTCACCTTGCTGACTGACCACCAACCACTTGTCTCCATCTTTAATCCTAAGAAGTGCGTTCCAGTGATGACTACACAGCGGTTACAAAGATGGTCCCTGTTTCTAGGGGCGAATCAATATGAAATAGAATATAAAGGCACGAAACAGCATGGGAACGCTGATGGGCTATCGCGCCTGCCACTGCCTACTGTGGAGGAAGCACCAGCAGTGGACCCTATCGAGATATTTTATTCGTCAATAATTGAACGATTGCCAGTAACGAACGCGGATATAGAGAAGGAGACCCGCAATGATCCGACGCTGTCTCGGGTATATGAATTGACGGTGAGGGGATGGCCAACTCATGGCGACTCACTGTTGCCAGCATTCTCACCCAGAAGAGAACAGCTGTCAGTATGCCAGGGGACAGTGATGTGTGGATCCAGAGTGGCGATTCCACCCAAGTTAAGGGGGAGAGTGCTAAATGAGCTACATGAAGGTCATCTGGGGGGAGTGAAAATGAAAAGCCTTGCTAGGGCTTATGTGTGGTGGCCGGGAATCGATCAACAAATCGAAGACCTAACTAAGCTGCTTAGGATGCCAGAAGGTCCAAAATGCACCACCACATGCCCCTCTACACCCATGGGAGTGGCCCTCCTCTCCATGGCAACGGGTGCATATTGATTTCGCTGGTCCATTCATGGACTCAATGTTCTTAATAGCAGTGGATGCTCATTCAAAGTGGCCTGAGGTGATAAAAATGTCTTCAACCACTACAGAGAAAACGATTGCAGTCCTACGGACCATATTTGCCAGAAATGGTTTGCCAGAGCAGATTTGCTCTGATAATGGACCACAGTTTGTGTCCGACGAGTTCCAAAAATTTATGAGAAGGAATGGGGTAAGGCATTACACATCCGCCCCGTATCATCCAGCCACAAATGGATTGGCTGAGAGGTTCGTACAAACCTTTAAGAAGGTGATAAAGGCCATGTGCGACGATGAAATTCCACTACAGCATAAGATGGACAATTTCTTATTCGCCTACCGAAACGCGACACATGCAGTTACCAACCAGACCCCGGCCATGATGTTCTTTAACTGAAGGTTGAGATCTCGTCTGGACTTGCTCAGACCAAATGTGCGAAGAAATGTTGAGGACAAATAATTCCAGCACATCAATGAGAAGCCGACAAGGAGCTTCAATGTAGGACAACCAGTCTTGGCCCGTGACTATCGAACAGAGAAATGGCAACCCGGAACGATATGTACAAGGCAGGGGCCATTAATGTACACAGTGGATGTCGGGGAGAACATTGTGAGACGCCACGTCGATCAGATCTTAGCGTCACAGGAACGCGTCAACCCCATGTCTCGAGTACCTGGGGATGAACCCGACATGCTGGTAGCATCTACCTCAGACCCCGTAGCAGTGGAACCCGATGAACTACCCGATGAAAAGGGGTCAGAATCGCCTCTGCACCAAGAACAAGAACCTCCAGAAAGGCGCTATCCTGAAAGGGTCAGGAAGCCGCCCCAAAGACTGAATCTATAAATGATCTTTTGTTGTTTAATGTACATGTTGAAATGTTAATTGTTATTTGAATATTAGGGGTACTACTAATCTAAAAGGGGAGGAATTGTAGTGTATGTGCCTTTTAAGTCAGAACTACTTTTACAGCTCCTGTATACTGTAGTACCGGCAGTGACCACACCTGTATATAAGCTTTGCGCATGCCTCTGTACCCCCAGTCTTGAGACTACCCTCGTCTAGTAAAGACCTGTTTATTGTTAATGTACAGCATCTGTGTGATTATTTAATAACAGCATATCCACTGAACCACGGATCCAACAGAGGTCTTTAAAATTATGAATGGGTTGGACATGGTAGATGGGGAGAGAATGCTTCCACTTGTGGGAGAATCCAAAACTAGTGGCCATAAATACAAGATAGTTACTAATAAATCCAATAGGGAAATAATGAGAAATGTCTTTACTCAGTGGTTAGAATGTGGAACTCGCTACCACAGGAGGTGGTTGAGGCAAGTAATTTCGATGCTTTCAAAAGGAAACTGGACGAGTATATGAGAGAAAAGGGAATAGAAAGATAATGCGGAAAGGCTGAGATGAGGTAGAAAGACTGGGAGGAGACTTGTGTGGGATATAAACACCAGCACAGACTGGTTGGGCCGAATGACCTGTTGTAATTCTATGTAAAATCCTATTGGGTCCTTTGAGTATATTCAGAGTCTCTGATGAATTGCTCAACAGAGCCCCATTTAGCCACCTCATATGGAATAAGCAATGCTGAGTAGGAAACTGAGGACCCCAGGGCTGCTGTCCCATAGGAACATAGGAATTGCTAAATGAAATAAAGACCAAGTTCATCTAGTTCGCTGCCTTCCATCCTGGTAGTCGCATGATACAACGATAAGAGCTTGCAAGCATGCTATACTTACCACATGTCATGTCTCAAGTTACTTATTTACTGTATCCCAAATAGTTATTTTCTGAAATAAATGTATTTGCATTTTGAATGAATCAGTATTAACTGCCTCCACTGTCTCCCTCGAGAGCATGTTCCATGGATTGACCACTCGCACGCAAAAATGTTGTTTCCGCAGATTGGTGTTGACTTTTCCCCCATTCGAGCGCAGGTTGTGTCCTCTGGTTTGATTGATCTGGCCAAGGTGAAACGGCTCTTTATGCTCTACATTATCTAGTCCCTTTAGAATCCCAAAAACAGCAATCACATCACCTCCGAACCTTCTCTTTTCCAGTGACAACATGCCCAAGTTACATAATCGCTCCTCATAATCCAATCCCTGCATCCCCTCATTCATACTGGTTGCTCTCATCAGTATTCCTCCAACAGCTACAATATCCTTTTTGTACTGTGGCAACCAGAACTGTAAACAATATTCTAACTGGGGTTGCAGGAATGATTTATAAAGTCTCAGGATTGCCTCACTATTTCGGCTCCATGTGAACCTTTTAATACATCCCAACATCTGATTCCCTTTGCTGTGACCGAGCATTGTTGACTCTTTCTTGATCACGGGCTGTTGCCTGTTTAAAGTTAAGCATGTGCCCCCTTTTTAAAGGAGCGCAACCAATAAAGACTAAATTAACAAAAAACTTTAAAGGAAACTTAAATTAAATTAAAATTCCATTTGCAGTAGAGATGATGCACTCCAGTCCCTCCGGTGCCCTCCGGTCGCGGAAGGACCGAGCATTGTTGCTGTAGCTTCAATTTATTGTCAATCAGGTACACCTGTTCTCTTTCACTTTCCATGCACGCTATTTTCTTTCCATTTAAGTGATAGTCCCTTCCTGGATTTTTTTGTCCCGTGTGAAGCTCTTTGCATTTCCCTATATTAAAATTAATCTGCCACCTGTCTTTCCAATTCCCAAGTATATTATATGTCTGTCTTTGATGTTGAAGCAGGTTTATTTGAAAATCAAGCAGAGTCTTTTCAGTGGTCAGACAATTAAGATATTAACTCTTTCTAATACCTAGATAAGGTGTGAACAATACTTTCTGGGTCACTGAAGGTTCATTTGCTCTTGGCACCTAACTGCAACAGAAACCATTCTTGATATTTGGGTATTTTATTTTATCCTTATGTGGCTCGGTGTCAAATTTTGTATTCTAACGCCCCTGTGAAGCACCTTGGGATGTTTCACTATGTTAAAGATGCTATATAAATACAAGATGTTGTTGTAAACTCGAATCATTATTCTTCAAAGCCCACGTAATTTGAATATCATCTTGATACCAAAATTCTCTCTCAGTTGACTGCATATCAAACAACTTTTTTTGCATCTTTTAATTGCAGTAAGTATGGGATTGACATTGTTTCTTTCCCAATTTCCTTCTCTTTTTTTCCTGAAGGTGTGACTCATGCTGGAGTATGTTCTTTGCTTGTCTACAGCCAGCTGTCTGACACCCTGCCAAGTAGACTATATTCATGTGGGACAGTTACGGAAGCAGCTTTCAGTACTGCCCTAAAACGAGCATTTTGGCTCAAAAATTTATAATTTTGATTGGCGAGTCAGAGCCGGCATAGGCACAATGGGCCAAATGGCCTCCTTTTGTGCTGTATGATTCTATGAACCAAATGGGAATTGTGGCAGAAGCCGAGGTCTGTCTTATAGTTTATTGTGATGGTTTGAGTGGCTGCGACTTGATAAATTAAGCATGATTTAGAATGTCTGCCCTTTGGCATCTTCATCTACTGTGGCCTCAGCTTGCTTGCTTTTTTCTACCTTACTGAATGTGATAGTACATCTAGTTGGTTAGTTGTCTTATGCCTTAACATATGGATTAGAGGTATGACCTAGTCCACCGGACCACAATGGAAGTTAGTTTTCAGTAGCTTACAGAGGTCTGCCCTGCAAAAACAAATTATGGCATTGGGTTATGAGGGATTATATAATCATCATTAACATGATGAAATCAGGAATGATTGCTACACAACGACCACAGGCACGCTTTACAGTCGGATCCCTCAGATTGTCTTTCAACCGTCTTTCGGATGAGACGTTAAACTGAGGTCCCGTCTGCCCTCTCAGGTGGATGTAAAAGATCCCATGGCACTATTTCGAAAAAGAGCGGGGGAGTTATCCTCGGTGCCCTGGCCAATATATATCCCTCAATCAACATCACTAAAAAAACAGATTATCTGGTCATTATCACATTGCTGTTTGTGGGAGATTGCTGTGCACAAATTGGCTGCCGCGTTTCCTACATTACAACAGTGACTACCCTTCAAAAAGTACTTCATTGGCTGTGAAGTGCTTTGGGAGGTCTGATGGTCGTGAAAGGCGCAATATAAAAGCAAGACTTTCTTTAAATGTTTAAAGAGCTTTGGAATAAGTAACCGACTATTATTAACACTCCACAGTGTCAGCTCTGCAGCATTCAGTATGCTTTGCCTTTCTGTCTCATTCTCGCCCTCCCCCCATCCCATCTGGCGCTCTATTCTTCAGGGATAGTTGGGGGATTTTAAAGTTGAAGAATTTTTGGATTAGTGTATGATTATCACATGGTTGTCACATGTATAACATGTATAAGTGTGCCCTTTTGTTGGTGTATAGGAGGGCTGTGCTGGCTGTGCCGAGTTTACACTGACTGCGGATCATTCAGGAGCGGAGTGCAGGCATTCGCACTGACCCTGACACTCTGCGTTTACATTCCGGTCAGGTTTAACCCAACTCCGCCACAACTGGCCGCATGATTGCCGCTGTGGTCAGAGAGTAATGTTATCTCCAGAGGCTGCCGCTCGTTTTGGGACTCCCGGGAAAGGAGGGAGGGAGGGACGGACGGACGGACGGCAGGAGAATGTTAACGTGAAACATCGGCACTGAGTAACTCGTGAGTAGAATATAAACTGATTTAAATGACTCTTGTGTGCAGGTTTATATTTCTCTTCAATTATTTAAGGATAAAAATAAAGAAAAAGATTGTCAAATCAAAAACGTTAACATTAGTTCCAACACTTCCAATCCGTTTTCCCTTGAATTTGCAAACATTCAAACTCAGCCCTGCGTGTTGTAGCCTTCGGCTGTTGTAAATATATGCGTGTTTAGTTTAATGCTCCCAGCAAATGCTGGTCCTGTTAAATAAACAAATCTCGCAAAAGAAAATGATGGTGGGTCTGCAGTACACAGTGAGTGAAAGGGAGCACTGAATTCTGGTCTAGTGCTATATGTTGTATCTCTGAACACCTATAATACAAGAAGTAATTTGCTCCTTACGGCATGTGTACACACATTTCTGTACGTGTGCTGGACACACTAGTTTATATGCAAAATGTTCACTTTTAAGAAAGAAAGACTTGCATTTATATAGCGCCTTTCACGACCACCGGACGTCCCAAAGCGCTTTACAGCCAAGGAAGTACTTTTTGAAGTGTAGCCACTGTTGTAATGTAGGAAACGGCAGCCAATTTGCACACCGCAAGCTCCCACAAACAGCAGTGTGATAATCTGTTTTCGTTCTGTTGATTTTGCCGTGAGATGTTCAGTTTATGTATTAATATCAATCCTTGGACGTGCATATTTTGTGTAAAAAGGAGCAGTTCATTCTGCTCTTGTATTTTACAGCTCCTGTACATGCACAATACTCATCAGATTTTTTAAAAATCCAATGCTGTTTTCATGTCAACTCCTGTAGCTGTAACAACAGTAGTGTGTCCCAGAATGGAAAGGGATTTTTTACAGGATTTTCTAATGTTGGGTGTGAAGTTCAGTAAAGTGTTTCAGTGCACGTGTACTCTGTTTCTTCCAGCAATGAGAGTGTGCTTGCACGGCCTTCATAGAAAATAGGTTGGGCCTCCACTGGGATACTCTAACAAACAGTTTGATTTAAATACAACTACAAGTGAGATTCTGGCATTTTTCATCTGAAGTAAAAGCAGAAAATGCACAGCGTATCAGTCAGCATCTGAAAGAGAAAGACAGGTCAGCATTTTGGGTGGGAGTCTTCAAAATCAGTTCTGGTGACTTTTCTCCTTTTAGATGCTAAATAATGCTGATTAACCTGCTGCACATTAACAGCAGCTTTTGTTTTTAATTCAGTAGTTTCTGAATTTATCTGCACTATTTAAATCTGAAACTATATTTATATTTAACTATATAAAGAAATACTTATATAGCGCCTTTAATTGTAGTAAAACGTCCCAAGGCGCTTCGCAGGAGTGTTACAAAACAAAATTTGACACCGAGCCACATAAGGAGATGTTAGGGCAGATGAAAGAGAGAGGTTTTTAGGAGCGTTTTAAAGGAGGAAAGAGAGGCAGAGAGGTTTAGGGAGGGAATTCCGGAGCTTAGGCAGCTGAAAGCACGGCCACCAATGGTGGAGCGATTAAAAGTGGGGCACGCTCAATAGCTTGGCAACTTTGTGCAAACTCCCACATGAATAAAGCCTACTTGGCAGAGGATCAGTCAAGCTGGCTGTTGACAAACATAGAACATACTCCGGCATGAGTCATACCATCAGGAAAGGTGAGGAAAAGAGGGAAGAAAATCAGAAAAGAAATGTTAGTCCCATACTTACTGCCCTGCGCCAGATATGCTCTCTTGCCATTGCGCACTGTTGGAACCTGGCTCTCACGTTAGCTGATATTGTTAAGAAATAAGAACATAAGACATAAGATATTGTTAAGACATAAGACATAAGAACATAAGAAATAGGAGCAGGAGTAAACCATACGGCCCCTTGAGCCTGCTCCGCCATCCAATAAGATCATGACTGACCATCGACCTCCACTCCACTTTCCCGCCCGATCTCCATATCCCTTGATTCCCCTAGAGTCCAAAAATCTATCGATCTCAGCCTTGAATATACTCAAAGACTCAGCATGCACAGCCCTCTGGGGCAGAGAATTCCAAAGATTACAACCCTCTGATTGAAGAAATTCCTCCTCATCTCAGTCTTAAATGGCCTACCCCTTATCCTGAGACTATGCCCCCTAGTTCTAGACACTCCAGCCAGGGGAAACAACCTCTCAGCATCTACCCTGTCAATCCCCTTCAGAATCTTGTATGTTTCAATGAGATCACCTCTCATTCTTCTAAACTCGAGAGTATAGGCCCATTCTACACAATCTCTCATCGTAGGACAGCCCTCTCATCCCAGGGTAACGGTTCTTTCTCCTCAGGTACTGTCCCCCTCTCCTTCAAATCTGCCGTCATCACTCCTCTCCCTAAAAATACAACTCTTGACCCCTCCGTCCTTGCAAACTATCACCCAACCTCCCTTTCCTCTCAAGTCCTTGAACGTGTTGTCGCTTCCCAAATCCGTGCCATTCTTTCCCGGAACTACATGTTTGAATCCTTCCCAACTGAAGTAGGAAAGCAGGCATTATATGTCCAGATTGACTGCTGCCAACGAACCGGAAGCTGTGCAGAATCGTTCTGCGCATCTGCAACTATTTAATCAGCTGTCAAGATCCAATGATTGGCATCGGAAACAACCTATAGCGGCTCTAAAATGGTTGGTCCTGGAGGCTGCTAGCTAATCAGAACATCGGAGGCCTGACTTCACCACCCCAATAGGTTATGTTGATTTGCTGGGTCTTGCATGTTGCCATGGCAAACAAAAATCCCCCCCCCCCCCACCGCAATAACTTCTAATGTAATCTTTCACTGTTTACGAGGTACTAAATCTCTAGCAAGAGGTGAAAGGTGTTTACGGAGTGAAACCCAAACCACTTTTTTAAACAGCTGTCAAAAAAAATGAACCCCTTCGATGCTGCCCTTCCCCAGAATTGATTTTTAATAAAATTCAACCAAAACAACCAAAAAAACACTGAAATTGCACATGAGCAGCTACTTCAACTTCGTTGGCAGTAATCACGTCCTTATATGTCAGTGCAGTGTGCTCTTGTTGACTAAGCTGGTAATGATTAAAAAAAAAATTCCACAAGCTCACCAGTAGGTCAGCTATTTCCAACAGTGGGTTTGTTCCAGGGGAGGGGTGGGGGGAGACTAACAATTCGATTGTGTAGCGCCCATTGTTTGGTGACAGGGAGTGGTGCTTTTAAGTGGAGAAGGCCTTGATTCTGACTTCAAGGATTCTGATCAGACCACTTGCTCCCAGTCATGGGTGCTGCAGTTCTCAACCCCCTTGACCTACAGCATGACAGGGAGATGAAGAATAGGACAAGCTGGGAGATGGAGTAGAGGCAGCGAAGAAGAGGATAAGCTGCTCGCAGAGGGAGGGGGAGCAGGGCTCTCAGCAGGAGGCCTTACCCACCTGAGGTGTCTGCGGTTTACGAAGGAGGTGCTCTCGGAACTCTGCCACCTTTTTAAACCAAACCTGCAGCCTCACACTAGGGCAAGGACAGCGCTGCCAGTGGCTGTGAAGGTGACCGTGGCCCTGAATTTCTTCGCTTCGGGATCCTTCCCAGCTGGAGCAGGCAACATCTGTAACATCTCCCAGTTCGCCGTCCACTGCTGCATAAAAGAGGTGACAGGCTCTTTATTCCAGGAGAGGGGACTTCATTGTCGTCTCTCTGGCCAGAGAGAAGCAGGCGGAGCGACCACGTGGCTTTGCCAGGATAGTGGGCTTCGCCATGGTGCAGGGCCCCATCGATTGCACGCGCGTGGCTTTGCGGGCACCACATCTAAATGCTGAGATGTACCGCAACCGCAAAGGTTATCACTCACTGTGCAGTTGGTGTGCGACCATGCTCAGCACATCATGATGGTGAATGCCCGGTATCCTGGCAGCAGTCATGATGCTTTCATTCTGCGCCAGTCCGCTGTTCCTCAGTCTTTGCACCACCAAGGCAAACCAGAGAGTGGCTACTGGGCGACGAGGGCTATCTGCTGACCACCTGGCTCATGACTCCACTCCGCAACCCAACCACACATGGACAGCATGCGTACATTGAGAGCCATGCTGCCACACAGAATCTGATAGAGCAGACTGTCGGCGTCCTTAAACAATGCTACCGCTCTGGAAGAGCCCTGCAGTACTCAACAGAACGCGTGGTCTGCTGCATGCTCCACAACCTCGCCATCACGGGGGCCCAATCCTTGACACCAAGCATACGGCGACCAGCGGAGGAGGAGGAAGCAGAAGGGAGGAGGCAACCCAGACTGCTCCTTTCTGCCCGAGCTGTCCGTGATCGACTCATCTGACTGTGGTACGAGAGAACGCAACCCCAATTTCACATTCAGCAATAGTCCCACACCTTACCTTCCCTCTGTTACTGACCATCACAGCATCCTCTTGGCCACAATGCTACAATAACCTGACGACCTACATCCTAGGGTTCTAAAAGAGGTGGCTGAAGAGATAGTGGATGCATTGGTTTTGGTCTTCCAAATTTCCCTAGATTCTGGATGGTTCCAGTGGATTGGAAGGTCGCAAATGTAACACCGCTATTCAAGAAAGGAGGGAGAGAAAAAAACGGGGAACTAAAGGCCTGTAAGCCTGACATCAGTCATTGGGAAAATGTTGGAATCCATTGTTAAGGAAATGGTGTCAAGTCACTTAGCAAATCATAACATGATTAGGCAGAGTCAACATGGTATGAAAGGGAAATCGTGTTTGACAAATTTATTTGAGTTTCTTGAGGATGTAACTAGCAAGGTAGATAAAGGGGAACCAGTGGATGTAGTATATTTGGATTTCCAAAAGGCATTCGATAAGGTGCCACATAAAAGGCTATTATGCAAGATTAGGGCTTATGGGTTTGGGGGTAATATAGTAGCACGGATAGAGGATTGGTTAACGGACAGAAAACACAGAGTAGGGATAAACTGATCTTTTTCAGGTTGGCAGGCTGTAACTAGTGGGGTACCGCAAGGATCAGTGTTGGGGCCTCAGCTATTTACAATCTATATTAATGACCTCGATGAAGGGACCGAGTGTAACGTATCCAAGTTTGCTGATGATACAAAGCTAGGTGGGACAGTAAGCTGTGAGGAAAACACAAAGGACTGGATTTTGATACCGGAGGCGTGTAGGAGGCGGGACTACAACCTTTGGAGTTGTCTCCATCGAGTTGTGGCCAACCCACTCGATTTTCACTTGATTGAGCCTGCCCAACGGGCTCAGCAGGCCAATTAAGGGCCACCTGGCAACAGGTGACGTCACAGATTGACATTTCATCTGTCAAGAACTTTTGACAGATGAAATATCAGCGTTTGACAGCTCTTTGAACACTGACAATCTGTACTCTAAGTTAATTCCTTCCTCTCAGACTGATTTAGAAATCTCTCCAGAACAGAAAGAAGAATGCTGCAGATTTTGACAGCTCGCGGCCATTCTGCTTTCTGTGCCGGTGAGCTGAGGGACTCTCGAGACCTGAAGGAAGGAAGGCTGTAAAGGTAAGTAAATGTAAGTAAAACTTCTTTAAACACTTTACACACACCAAACACACTTACCTCTGAACTCCTGCACCCATCACTCACCTGAACACCGGACCTCTCGAACCCTTCAGCCCGACGGTCCGCCTCACTAACTTGGCGTGGTTTGGAGCCGTCGAGAATCCCACACTTCAGGGATAGAAATAGGGATTAGGCTAAAAATTGCCTGTTAACTACCTGTTAACAGGCAGTTAATTGGCACTAATCCCCTTCCCGCCTTGGGGAGGCGGCTCCCAGCACAGGTTGGGTATCCGCCTCTTTGAAACTTGCATGGAGGTGGGTTGGGGGCGGGATGGGTTCGTGCCTCCCAATTTTGCGATTTTTAAACCCCCACAAGCCTCCAAGCCCGCCTCCGTGGCCCAATGACAATCCTGCCCAAAGAGTCTACAAAGGGATATAGATAGACTAAGTGAGCGGGCAGTAAGGTGGCAGATGGAGTATAATGTAGGGAAATGTGAGGTTATTCACTTTGGTAGGAAGAATAGAAAAACAGAATATTTTTTAAATGGTGAGAAACTTTCAAATGTTGGTGTTCAGAGCGATTTGGATGCCCTCATGCATGAAACACAGAAAGCTAGCATGCAGGTACAGCAAGCAATAAGGAAGGCAAATGACATGTTGGCCTTTATTGCAAGGGGGTTGGAGTATAAGAGTAAGGAAGTCTTGCTACAATTGTACAGGGCCTTGGTGAGACCACACCTGGAGTACTGTGCACATTTTTGGTCTCCTTATCTAAGGAACGATATACTTGCCTTGGAGGTGATGCAACGAAGGTTCACTCGATTGATTCCTGGGATGAAAGGGCTGTCCTATGATGAGAGATTGTGTAGAATGGGCCCATACTCTCTGGAGTTTATAAGAATGAGAGGCAATCTCATTTAAACATACAAGATTCTGAATGGGATTGACAGGGTAGATGCTGAGAGGTTGTTTTCCCTGGCTGGAGAGTCTAGAACTCGGGGGCATAGTCTCAGGATAAGGGGTAAGCCATTTAAGACTCAGATGAGGAGGAATTTCTTCACTCAGAGGGTTGTGAATCTTTGGAATTCTCTGCCCCAGAGGGCTGTGCATGCTGAGTCTTGGCTGAGATAGATAGATTTTTGGACTCTAGGAGAATCAAGGGATATGGCGATCGGGCGGGAAAGTGGAGTTGAGGTCGATGATCAACCATGATCTTATTGAATGGCGGAGCAGGCTCGAGGGGCCGTATTACGGAGCAGGCTCGAGGGGCCGTATTGCCTACTCCTGCTCTTATTTCATATGTTCTTATAAAAGCCACCACAAAAAGAAACATTCCTTTCCAACTTTATACATCAATCCATCCAATATTACATAACCAAGTCAACTAATCATGCTTGTTCATTCCCTTAGTGCCTGTCTTCCGTGTGCCTTTGCCTGTCCTAGTGCTCTTACGAAGTGCTACCCCAGTGAGTGGCTGCAGCATGGCTGGTGGAAGGCTACTGACTTTCAGTGGGCGAGACTGCAGATGGCCTTGCAGGACAATCTTGAGCACCTCTGGGCCTAGAAGTCCTGACTGTGGACTGCACCACCTTGGCATGGGCGGCAGCAGCCTGGGCTGGCTGATGGGCAACAGCAAGGGCACTGGCGGAGTGGCAGTGGTGGGAGGATGAATGCTATCATCCTGAGAGAGGACAGCAGGTTCTTGCTCCACAGAGCCACTGCCACTCCCCCGGTGCGGCGTGTCAGCATTCCTAGTAATCTGTTGGAGAACAGATTGCTGGCCTGCTGTGACACCCTGCAAAGCTCCTTTCTACACGGGTAAACTCAGCCACGGTGGCAGCAGTATGAGCTTGCTTGGCAGCAAGCTTAGAGTGACCATACGTCCCTGTTTTCTGGGGACAGTCCCCAGATGAGGTACTGTGTACCCGGGCAAGCAATGTCCCCGGAAGAGTCCCCGGTTCACGAAACTCATCCCTGAATAGACTAGAGTCATAGTCATTGGAATAGATGCATGTCATTCCATTAGACATAATCAGTGTTTCAGGTCAAAATGGACTGAAAAGTGTTACTGTATTATTTATAAACGGTGTCTGAAAGTGCTTCAATAGTGTGACGTCACATCCACGGTAATTATATGCACATTTGTTTTGCATTTGCAGTGTATATGTGCAACTGTTAAAATACAGGCTGCTAAAACATGTTGCCTCGCTACGCTGTGCAACCTACATTTTCTGGCTACTTTGCTGTGTTCCCACCCTGTGTGTCCCCGGATTTGGTTTAGAAAATATGGTCACCCTAAGCAAGCTGAGTCTACACGAGAACAGTCTGAGCTTGTGTGGTAAACCACTGTTTGTATTCCACTGTGTACATGCCTGGACATGCCTCGGCTGACTCCTCCCACAAGTCCTAGTATAAAGGTGACTGCTCCCCAGCCCTTTGTATTTCTGGACCGGTCGACCACTCGAGGCAGACCTTCATTCTTTTGTTAATAAAAGCCTTTAGTTACTCTCTTAACTCTCAGTCTTTTATGAGTAATTGATAGCGCATCAATTTTATTAACAAAATTTTTATAATGGAGAAGATCCTCACACCAGCATGCCTGGACTTAGATCATCGGGAGGCGGACTCATCCACCAAGTTTACTCACTGGCTTAAGTGTTTCGAAAAATTCCTGACCGCCTCCGCAGCAATCAAATCGGACGAGGACAAACTGGATGTCCTGACCTCCAAAGTGAACCACCGAGTGTACTCGGTCATCCAAGACGCGACCTCGTACGCGGACGCTATCAAGCTCCTCAAGGACCAGTACACGCGCCCAGTGAACGAAGTGTACGCCAGGCACCTTCTGGGGAGTCGTAAACAACAACCTGGGGAATTGACCGTGGAATACCTTCAGGCACTGTCTGTGCTTGGCCGGGCCTGTGGTTGTAAGGATGTAAAGGCCGCCGTGTACACAGAGGAACTTATCCGGGACGCTTTTGTAGCGGGCTACAGATCCAATTACACCCGACAGCGACTGTTGGAGCAGAGTGACCTCGACCTCAACAAGGCCTCTGAACTCGCACTATCATTGGATGCAGCCTACCGGGGCATGGATGCCTACTCCTCTGCACCGTGGACGCCGCGGGGAATGACAGCCTGGGACACGGTAGGACCGCCTCATAGCGCCGTGCCACCCCAGCCACACCCCAGCAACGGCCCAACTACCGCAGCAGTGTCCCAAGGCCAGACAGCAGTGCCCCAAGGCCAGAAATGCTACTTCTGTGGCCAGGCAAAACACCCCAGAGCGCGCTGCCCGGCGAAAAACGCAATCTGCTCGGGCTGCGGGAAGAAGGGACACTACGCTAGCGTCTGCAGGGCCAAAACCACCCCGAACCCCAGCAGCGCCGCGTGTGGGCCATGCGGGCCGCCATCTTGGGCCTCCCAGGCCATGTGCGAACCACCGGTACAGCAGCCATTTTGGACGCCTCCAGCCACATGGGGATCATGGACGCCGCCATCTTGGACGACAGCCGGAACGCAGCAGGCCCCCAACACCGCCTCATCTGATACCCGCAGCGACACACCGACCCCTACGCTGGCATCCGTTACACTGGACCAAGCGAGACCGCACCAGCTGGCCAGTTCCACAATGGACATTAAGGTAAATGGTCACGATACAATCTGCCTTTTTGACTCTGGGAGCACGGAGAGCTTCATCCACCCCGACACGGTGCGGCGTTGCTCTCTCCCAGTCCTGCCTGCGCACCAGCGGATTTCTATGGCCTCCGAGTCCCAGTCGGCGGACATCGGCGGCTACTGCGTGGTGACACTCGTAGTAGACGGGACTGTGTACGATCATTTTAAACTTCTGGTCCTGCCCGACCTCTGCGCTGCCGTCCTGCTGGGGTTAGATTTTCAGTGCCACCTTAAAAGTGTTACGATGGCGTACGGTGGACCCCTACCCCCACTCACAGTCCGCAGCCAGCAGCTTCCAAATTGCCCGCCGCGCACCAGGTGCAACCTCTCCACACTCAGAGTCACCCCCCCCCACTGTTTGCTAACCTCACCCCCGACTGTAAGCCCATCGCCACAAAGAGCAGGCGATACAGTGCCGGGGACAGGGTTTTCTTTAAAACCGAAGTGGAGCGGCTCCTGAAGGAAGGGATTATTGAGGGCAGCACCAGCCCCTGGCGAGCCCAGGTTGTGGTCGTTAAGACCGGCGAGAAGCAGCGCCTGGTCATCGACTACAGCCAGACAATAAATCGCTACACCCTGCTGGACGCCTACCCACTCCCCCGCATAGCTGATATGGTCAACCAGATTGCGCAGTACCGCGTCTTCTCGACCATTGACCTGAAATCAGCGTACCACCAGCTCCCTATCCGCCCTGAGGACCGCCAGTATACCGCCTTTGAGGCAAACGGCCGCCTCTATCACTTCCTTAGGGTTCCCTTTGGCGTCACCAACGGGGTCTCCGTCTTCCAAAGGGAGATGGACCGGATGGTAGATCAAAATGCGTTGCAGGCCACTTTCCCATATCTGGACAATGTGACCATCTGCGGCCGTGACTTGCAGGACCATGACGCAAACCTCGAAAAATTCCTCCGCACCGCCCAACTCCTGAACCTGACATATAACAAGGAGAAGTGCATATTCCGCACAAACCGCCTCGCCATCCTTGGCTGTGTTGTGGAACACGGAGTCATCGGCCCCGACCCCGACCGGATGCGTCCCCTTATGGAACTCCCACTGCCTCAAGGCCCTGAAGAGGTGCCTAGGGTTTTTCTCCTATTACGCCCAGTGGGTCCCCTACTATGCGGACAAGGCCCGTCCGCTGATCAAGTCCACCTCTTTTCCCTTGACGGCAGAGGCCTGCTTAGCCTTCCACCGTATCAAGGAGGACATTGCCAAAGCCACCATGCACGCAGTGGACGAATCCATCCCCTTCCAGGTGGAAAGCGACGCGTCCGACTTTGCCCTGGCCGCTACCCTCAATCAGGCGGGGAGACCCGTGGCCTTCTTTTCACGAACCCTCCAAGGCCCGGAGACCAGACACTCCGCTGTTGAGAAGGAGGCCCAGGCGATTGTGGAGGCTGTGCGTCATTGGAGGCACTACCTGGCCGGAAAACGATTTACCCTGCTCACTGACCAGCGTTCAGTTGCTTTTATGTTTAACAACAAGCAGAGGGGCAAAATCAAAAATGACAAGATCTTGAGGTGGAGAATCGAACTTTCCACCTACAACTACGAGATCTTGTACCGGCCCGGGAAGCTCAATGAACCCCCGGATGCGCTATCGCGTGGCACCTGCGCCAGCGCGCAGATCGATTAGACTGCGGGCCCTCCACAATGACCTCTGCCACCCGGGGGTCACCAGGTTCTTCCACTTCATCAAGGCCCGCAACCTGCCTTACTCTATTGAGGAGGTCAGGACCATGACCAGGAACTGCCAAGTCTGCGCTGAGTGCAAACCGCACTTTTATAGACCAGACAGGGCCCACCTGATAAAAGCCACTCGCCCCTTCGAGCGCCTGAGCGTTGATTTTAAAGGGCCTCTCCCCTCCTCCGACCGCAATGTGTACTTCCTCAATATTATTGATGAGTACTCCCGTTTCCCGTTCGCCATCCCCTGCCCGGACATGACCAGTGCCACGGTCATTAAATGTCTGAACGACCTCTTCACCCTGTTCGGTTTCCCCAGCTATATCCATAGCGACCGGGGCTCATCGTTTATGAGCGACGAACTCCGTCAGTACCTGCTAACTAGGGGTATTGCCACAAGCAGGACCACCAGTTACAACCCCCGGGGGAACGGACAGGTGGAAAGAGAAAATGCGACAGTTTGGAAGGCCGCCCTGCTAGCCTTAAAGTCTAGGGGCCTTCCAACCTCCCGCTGGCAGGATGTGCTCCCCGATGCGCTCCACTCTATTCGGTCACTGCTCTGCACTGCCACTAACGCCACCCCTCATGAGAAAATGTTTGTCTTCCCAAGGAAGTCCACATCGGGGACATCGCTACCGCCATGGCTGACGTCCCCAGGGCCGGTCCTACTGAGAAGACACGTGAGGACCCATAAAACGGACCCCCTGGTCGAGAGGGTCGACCTCCTCCACGCCAACCCCCAGTATGCTTACATTGCATACCCGGACGGGCGGGAGGACACAGTCTCCATAAGAGACCTTGCACCCTCGGGGGCCGCAGTAACCCACTACTCATTACCACCCCCCCCCCCCCACGATCCGATATCCAGTCCCAGCAGACGGCAGGCCTGGGCCCCGCGACCCGCTCGACATCTACGAGGACGACACGCCTGTGCCACAGCCTACGCAGGACTCGACGCCGGAAGCTCCACTACCCCTGCCGTCGCCACGCCGATCACAGCGGCAGACAAGACCTCCGGAGAGACTCCAATACACTAACTTTTAATACACTTCACCCCGCCGGACTCAATTTTAAACAAGGGGTGAATGTGGTAAACCACTGTTTGTATTCCACTGTGTACATGCCTGGACATGCCTCGGCTGACTCCTCCCACAAGTCCTAGTATAAAGGTGACTGCTCCCCAGCCCTTTGTATTTCTGGACCGGTCGACCACTCGAGGCAGACCTTCATTCTTTTGTTAATAAAAGCCTTTAGTTACTCTCTTAACTCTCAGTCTTTTATGAGTAATTGATAGCGCATCAGCTTGCATGACAGAATTCTGAGCTTCCACTGCAGCACTCCGACATAGGGTGGCTTCTGCTTGTGCTGCAATGGAAGCTGAGACATCGGCCATCAGACGCTGCATGATGGTTGGGTCCACAAGTGCGCTAATGGATCTGTCCACCCTTTCCATGCTGGAAAGGATGGGCTCCACGCTCTTTGCAAACCTCTTTTTAAGGTTGGTGCCAGACTCCTCCATGCTCCTTGACATTGCACTCAGGCTTTCTGGCAGGCCTGCCAATGCACCAAGCATTTTGTTGTGCATACCCATCACCACCTTCTGTAGGCCGTTCCATCGAAGTCCTCATCTGAGTCCTCTGCAGCAGAACTCGTGTGGGACCTCGCCCTCCGTGGAGCTGGCACCTGCGCTACCCTTTCCCCTCGCCCTGGCTGTAGCCCACTCGTGCCCAGTGACTCACCAAGTGCAGATCCTGCCTCTAAGCTACCCTCTAAACTCCGTGCAGTTCCAGTATCTGAGCTGGTGGCTGTGAGTGTCAGATCGAGCGACAGTGTTTCTTCTTCTTCATCACTCTCCTCTCCCACTTCTTGAACCTCTCTCTGGGCAGGTTGGATTTCTTGAGTCTCTGAAATGAGGAAGGCACAAGGGTAGGGTTGTGGTGAGGGGAGGGGGGGTGGAAAGCAAGAGGTGCATGCTTACACTATGTGCAGCTTGTAAGTCAGAGGAGATTGTGAGAAGGAGGATAACATATGAGGATACCAGCATCTTATACTCTTTCGGCCTCGCCATTGGCCACGGGCTCAGCTATGCCCCTCCCAGTAATAGCCAGCACTATCTCCTCCATGGGAGTGAGCTGCTGCAGGTGAGCTGGGACCCGCCAGTTAGGTTCTGATGGCGCTGGTTATGTGGCACTTTTTCCTGCAAGAGAAAGGGAAGTGTATCAGTGAGTGTGGTGCAATGTGTTTGGGTGATGTGCCTGTCCTGGTTGAATAGCTGACAGTGCGTGCGAGATGTGGGAGTGAGGCTTGCAGCAGTGGTAAGTGTGTGAGGGTGAGATGGAGCATGTGAATGTGAGGTATGAGTTGAGATTATTGGTAGGTGAGTGATGGGGGTGTGGTGATTTGAAATGAGCAGCGTGTGAGGCTTGTGGTGCATTTTGTGGAATGTGGCATTTGAAGATGAATTCACTTATCTTGACCAATTGTGTGAGGTCATTAAATTTCTTCCTGCACTGCGTCCATGTCCTCAAGCTACACTGCTGACATTCACCACAGTAGCTATCTGCTCCCACTCCACTTTGCACTGTTGCCTGGAGGGCCTCCTGGCCCCCTGTGGAAAGAGGACCCCTCTCCTCCTATTGACCTCCTGCACCAAGGCCTCCAGTGCTGCATCAGAGAACCTCGTTGCATGCTCTCTTCCCTGTTGTGCCATCGTTAATAGTTCCTTTCCACTGTCTTCCCCAGCCAGTTCAATGATCTGCTGTAGGCAGAATGCATCTCCCCTTTAAGAGTTGCAGGTTGCCTTTAAGTAGTGCAGGCTAGCTTTAATTGGTGCTAGCCTCGCACGAACTTGGGCCCTCTGCTGAGCATTCAGCCACTCAGCAGTGCCTTCAGCGCTGGGCTGAACGCCACAATCATGGACATGAGCAAGCATGAAGTTCGCATGCTGCCTGCAGTCCGAACGGGCGCAGGTTGCTAGTGCATTGCGATCCCTGCGACAGTTTTCAGCGGCAAATGAATTTCTTGGCCAGGAACTTTTCATTTAATAGTGTTCACCTCATTTATCACTGGCGCTGTACTGGGTATGGGAGCCGAAAGGAAATGGCCCCCTTACAGCAGTTAATTGAGCCAGACTCTCAAAAGCTCAATCTGAGGATGCCAGCACCCCTGTCTCCAATTACATGGCCACTCTCGGACCCAGTCCCCAGCATACTGGTAACTCTTCCCACTGTGTCCCAGTAGCAGTAATCACCTATAATCTGCCTACCCACTGGGTCCTAATGCTGCTGCTTCTACTCACTGGCTGAGTCCCTGTCTGTAGTTGAAGTGTAAGAAGTCACACAACACCAGGTTATAGTCCAACAGCTTTATTTGAAATCACAAGCTTTCGGAGCGCTGCTCCTTTGTCAGGTGAAGTGGAGAAATGCATTTCTCCACTTCACCTGACGAAGGAGCAGCGCTCCGAAAGCTTGTGATTTCAAATAAAGCTGTTGGACTATAACCTGGTGTTGTGTGACTTCTTACATTTGTCCACACCATGTAGTTGAAGTGACAGAGGTAAAACAAAAAGAGGGGGGAGACAATTATGAAAGCAAAAGGAGAAAAGCGAGACTGAAGTGAAGGATGCAAGATCAATTTATGGTGCCTTTATGGAACACCTTGAGCATCTGGGCAAAGCAGTTTCTGCTTCATACCCATGCTAAAGTTATAATATAAATGCATTCTTAATATGTGGGCCACTCGCCAGTTGTATCACAAATATCTGGTCCATTGCTGCAAAAGGTGTATACCCCTGTGCAAGACTATGGTTTATCTCAATAATTTGCTTTGTTGCTGACAGAATTCATTGTGTGAAGTGCTTTTGAGACATTTTGACACTGCGGGATAATAAGACACTATGTAACTGCAAGACTCTCTCTTTTACATCTATGGTGTTGTATTTCATTGGAAGGATTAGTTTGACCACGAATGCAAGATCGGCAAAGGTAAATTTTCTGCTTGTGCTCTCTCAGCATAGAACCTTGCCTGCTGCGAATGCATGTTGAGAAAGTCCACATGCACAGCCCCAGATTTTTCATCCATTAACTTTAATGGACTGAAAAACCATGATTTGGGAGTGCGCGATATCCAGATAATGTGCTCCTGGCAGAAAGGCTGTGCACCAGAAGTGCACAAGTGGAAAGTTTACCCTGTGATGTAAGCCTCATGTACCCATGTACACACCGGGTAAAGGGAAACTGTTCATGCATGTCTCGTGCTGTATGGGTTGTGTTGGATATACTGCAAACTCCTGCACACACAAACCTTAATTCTCTGAGTCCAGCATACATTGGAAAAATCAACGGTCAGAAAATTGTGGGTAAAATGCATCAATTTTTCAAGTCTTTTCTCATATTTGTATTTCCTCGTATCGGGCAGTATCCTAGTGAATCTGAATTATGCCCTCTCTAAAGCCTTAGTAACCTTCTAGTGTGGAGCCCAATACTGCACACAATACTCTAACTGAGATCTTATCAGGGCTTTATATCGGCTCATCATTACCTCTTGGCTTTTATATTCCATACCTTGTGCTTAAAACCTAGAATTCTGTTAGCTTTTTTCACAGCCCTGTCAATCTGAGGTGCTACCTTTTTAATGTTCTGTGAACCTGTACCCCAAACCCCTCTGCTTTTCCACAGCACCAAGCCTACTTCCATTCATTACTGCTGCTTTTTTTACTAAAATGCATCACCTGATACTTACTGACATTGAATTCCATCTGTCACTTTTCAGCCCATTTCCCCTGTTTCTGTGCACCACATTCTGTGTTGATAGGACCAATTCACTCCATTCTCATTTGAATTTTATTTACATGCATTTAGAACATTCCAACACAACCAGAATAATACTTCCCCCTGGGTGAGGGACTCTGCCACCTTGCTGTTGGAATATGCACTTCTGATCCTTGCTAGTCCAGTGTCTGAGGATGGTATACAACTTCTTGACGGTGATGCATCAGACTATTATTGGTGGTCTAGTGGGGAAAGATATATATGGTGGCTTCAGGTAGGAGATATGGAGAATGTTTTTTACACAGCGAGTTGTTATGATCTGGAATACGCTGCCTGAAAATATGGTGGAAGCAGATTCAATAATAACTTTCAAAAGGGAATTCGATATAAACCTGAAAAGGAAAAATTTGCAGGGCTATGGGGAATGAGCAGGGGAGTAGGACTAATTGGATAGCTCTTTCAAAGAGCTGGCACAGGCATAATGGGCTGAATGGCCTCCTTCTGAGCTGTAAGCTTCTGTGATTCATGGTCTTAAGTGCATTTTAGCTTTGGTAATACTGTACCAGCTGGTGTTACATTTAACACATGCTGTTCTCATCAGCACTGGAGCTTGTTGAACTGGCAGGTTCTGTATTGATTGAAAGTTAGCAGTTCCACAGTACTGATCTCCGCCTAAGGGACTGCTGGAGGTGAGCGCATGCTTTCTTTTTATCCATATCTCTGTAACAAGGGTGGAGAATTTTTGGGTGGCTTTCTTGTTTCAGTGGCAGGTGCAACAGATCAGCCGGCACTAAAATAGCTGATCAGAACTTTTCCATTGACCTTCACTTGTCCAGGTGTGGTGCTGGAGAAGATCCAGATGGGGGCGAGATCTGATATGGATGAGAAGAGACACCTAATTCAATACCCAGAGCAATAATCAATGGTATAAATTGGGACTTCTGATTATATGCCAATTTGAAATATCAGGGGAATCCCCTCCATTGCGATGGATAACTCGAGAGGTATTTTGTATCACACAGCTGATTAATGATAATGGTAGTTGCTAACATTTGGAAATGCTTGTTCTAATCAAGAAAAGTGAAATAATGTGGCCTATTAATCGACTGGTATATTGACAGTTGCGGTTGGATCCTTGTGATGTGTAGACTTTCTGGAGACTGGTTTTTGTTTTTTTTAAGGTCTTTTTTAATAGAATATTTGTGCAACTTTAATTTTAAGTGTTGTCTGATTTGTAGTTTGATGGTTTTCTCAGATTTTACTGAAATTTTGACTTGAGAACGATAACAGCAGAAACCAGGGCACTTTGAAGGGGAGAACTGAACAACTTGAAGTAATAATGACTGGTTTTAAGTCTTAAGTTGTCAGCAGAGATCCCTGTAAATTCTAGGTGCCATGCCATCTTTTTTAAAGGTTTTAGCTTGCACAAGGTGGTACAGAAACAAACATTAATACAACAATAAAGGTACAAATGTAGCTTTGTTGTAATATTAACCATATACAGCTAAAGTAGATAGTTAACAGTTGAAATAAAAATGAATCTTTACTTATCCTGACTTTTCCCTGTTCCACATCTATTCCTTGTGACCCCATTTTCTCTTCCTCCCATTTGCTCTCTCTCATTTTTATTAAAGATAGAAAGACTTGCATTTATATAGCGCGTTTCATGACCACCGGATGTCTCAAAGCGCTTTACAGCCAATGAAGTACTTTTGAAGTGGAGTCACTGTTGTAATGTATTATTTCAAATGTACTTTTATTTTTCTTTCTTCTAATCTCGAATTCTTAAAGTTAAAACTTTACACACTATTTTTCCATGTCATGTGAATACTAATGTCTGTTTTGGAGCTGAGAATAAGGTTAAAAAAAAAACTGGCCTCTGGTTAATTGCAAACTGACTCAAAAAGCCATTTGACTGAAAAAAATCAACTACCACAAGTCTAAAGATTGACTTGGTCATGTCATTCTTGCATTCCAGTGATACTGAAACAGCTGGAAAATCTGTCGCTACAAGAGTTACACAGTAGAAAAATAACCTAAAGGGCTACTCATTACTGCTCTCTCCATTGTAAATTTGTTTTTCTTATTTTAGGGTCTCCTGTACTAAGTATCATTCTCCAACTCTCAGATCTCTGTCAACACTGGTCTGGATCCAGCTGCTAGAAGGTACGTGGGAACAGTTAGCGGAGTGACATTCACCATTTTCCTTCCCTCCATGTGGGGAATTATCTAACCTTTGCTTGGCAGCTCTTCCCTGATGGTGTAGCCAAAAGCACAGTCATGGATGCTAATCTGTCCCTGGGTACTGTATGGGACAGTTTATTTGGATCATTGATGTGCTGCATCTGTGCTGTTTATCAACAAATTAATAAACCCATAATTTTGCAATGATCGGAAATCTTGATTTTAGTTTAGAACTGTTCAAAACATTCTTTCTATAAAAATGTTGACTAGCTGCATAGCTGGTGCTGTATTGAATACCCTTTTACTGTGCTTCGGTTGGACCTTGTGCTTACACCTGTCTCTTGGTATTGGCATTTCTTTTAAAGTTGATTCAGCCCCTTTAAGGGAAGTTGGAGTGGAGTACTAATTATTGTAAGAAAACTGGAGTCTTTTAATTGAAGTTGATTTTATTTGTGTTTTTGCAGGATTTCAGGTGATTCTTTACAGTGGAATTTCTGAGCGCTTTATTTACTTGGTCATGTGAATGGTTTTGGATTTGTACAAATCAAACCCCCTTCTCTTTGAATAGTCAGATTATTTGCAAAACCTTCCAATCCTTTTAAAAGATTACTATCATAGATGCATTTATTTAATTCTAAAGCAGATGGATCCTTTTGAAGATGCTTCTGTTAAGAGGATTGGTACAACTGTTGGCAGCTGGTCCCTGACAAATCTCTGTTTGTGATGTCTGAAAGCTTGTATGTGATTGCAGCACATCTGTTGATATTTAACACTTCTGAGTAGCCACTCAAAAAGCCCAAGGACAAATGGTTCTGAATGTGCTATTGCTATCATGAGCTCACTGTATATTTTTGGGCTTAACTCTTCTCTAAACTGTTTTGTTCACATTTATGATTACTGTAAGTAATGCCCTGGTTAGAATGGTGTGATTGATATCTACCAAAAGAGGGCAGTCCTTCCTACGTTCTCGTCTTATCCACTGTAAGCACTGAATTAAAAAAAATTAATGTTGGTGATTTGTACAGTGTGTAAGTATTCGGCTCTGTGTACTTCAGTATGGAGTCAATGCAGCGCATGGATGAGGCTGCACAGAATGTCCGTTGGCACACCCTCCATCATACTGATGCACCAGCAGATCTGTCATAGAATTGTCAAATGTTACAGCACAGAAACAGGTCATTTGGCCCATCAAGTCTGCATGAGCCACCTTGCGTTCTCATCAATAGTCAAAACCGACCTAACTGCTTAAGTGCCTCTTTATAATAACACCGCTTTCCTGGGAACATCCTAGTGAATCTTCACTGCATCTTTTTTCGGTGCTTTTATATCCTTCCTACAATCTTGCGCTCCAAGCTGCACGCACTACTCCAACACTGGGCTAACTAAGATTGTACACAAATTCAACATGATTTCCTTTCTTTTGTACTCCAATCCCACCCCCTTGTGCAGACTGACTATTCGACTACTGCCAATCTTCATCCCATTCACACACTGACTCTCTTGAGTGACACTGCTCTACTACATGGAGCTTAAGGATGGCAGAAGGATCCGTGGCACTCCATAACAGTGGAGTATCTGGAACTGGAGTGACTTGAACAGTTGCTTGGGGAGGAGTAGAGGGGTGCTTGCTGACTCTGAGTGGGCTATCTGAAAATGTGTGCCAAGGCCTCTCTGAAGAATAAGATAAATTGCTGCCCTGAATTTAGGCCACTGATGGCTTGTATCAGTTCCTGGTTTCTAGTGATCTGTCTGAGGAAGACCAACGTTCAGTGCTTTTTCACACTATTGAATCGCCTCAAGGTGCTTTGCACAGCGAATTGCTTTTGAAATGTAGTTATTGTTGCTATGTAACAAAAGGGTGCCAGCCATTTTTGTGCCAGCAAGATTGCTCCCACACAGCAATCAAATGAATAATCAATGATATTCGTTGAGGGAGAATTGTTAGAACATGAGGAGAACTACTTGCTCTTCTTTGAATAGTATCACGGGATCATGAATATCCCCGTCAATAAGCATATTGGACCTTGGTTTACCATCTTACTGATCATAATCAATTCGAAAAGGAAGTTCAGCCTGAGGAGACTCCGATTTGAGCTCAGGAACTACAAAATGAGTTAGACAAAATATGTATGAACAAATGCAGAGTACTGTGTCGTTAGAAAAATTGAGCAATTTTAAACACATTTCCCCCAAAAATCAAGAGTTTCAATTTAAGAAAGAATTTAAGGGTCAAGGCTCATGGAAAACATAAGCAAGATTTTGCCTTGTACGTTACGAATGAAGTGAACATTTCACCATTCTCATTCTAATAATACCCTCGAACAGGCATGTCAAATTATAGCAGGGTAATTAGTATAATATAAATATAGCACAAACACCGCCAGTTTGACCACTAGTAATTAGAGCCATCAGCAAAACTGTGTTTACCCGTTAAAGGCACATGAATACAATTAGTTTTAGTTTGTGGGAGTAGATCTTATTTTATATATTAATTTTGAACAACTCACAATTCATTCATGTGATTAATAAAAAAAAAATTCACTTCACTGAATCCTAAGCTAAGAGTCACCGCCTTCAAGCCAAGACCAGAGGTAATGGAAACACAAGGCTGTGGTAGCTTGACGTCATCACCGTGCGCAGTGCCCCGCTCGCGCTCCAGCCACAAACTTGGGTTGCGCCTCCTGACCTATTGCTGGACGATATGTCTGACGGGGTCACGGTGGTGCTTTTGCAGCCGCGGCAGCACTACTTAAAGGGCAGGTGTCGGGCGGCCATTTTTTTTTGGGCCGACTGCCAGCACCTGCCCCCTTCCCCTTTTTTCTTCGGGGTGCCGGCCGCGATTGCTCAGCTCGGCACTCCTCTTGAATGCCGGGCTGTATTCCCGGCACCCCGGTGGTCGAGCAGGGCCTTGGTGCACGCAGCACTAGGCCCCTCCCCTTTAATCAGGGGAGGGAGGCCTGCAATGACACGGCGCTGCTGCACATAGCGCCCTGAAATTCACTGGTAACGCCCCAAGAAGGAGGGGGAGTGCTTCCAGTCGCGCCCCACCTCCTGCTTGGGGTGCTGCCACTGAAATTACAGCGCAGGGGCGCTAACTTTTTCGGGGAGCTAAAAGTAGCGCCCCGGCGACGTTAGCACGCCAAAGGGGGCGCCGCTGAATTTCTCTCCCCCCCCCCCCCCCCCCATGTACCTACTACATGCATTGCATTTTCCCCATCTACCATGTTTGTTTCCTCCTCAAATAATTCTATGATACTTGTCAAACATGGTCGCCACTTTTAAAATGCATGCTGGCTACTGCTAACTATATTTAACTTCATCTAGATTTGTGGTAAAGACTCTAAAATGTTCCGTACCACAGATTTTAAGGTAACTAGCAATAATTACCTGGATTAACTCCGTCTCTCTCTTTAAAAATGTCTACTGTATTGTTTCCTCCCCCCAGAGGTGGAGACTGGCTCATTCATTTTCGTTTGCTTGACAACTTCTCACATGCACACTTGTAATTATTTGTAAGACTAACTTGATCTAAATTAATTGAAGGGATTATTATTTTAACACAATGTGCTATCTTTTGACAATGAACACATTATAGAAAATCATCTCTTCTGATTTTTATACCACAATCTTCACCTATAAATGTACGTACTGGAAGTCAGAAAATCAAGATTATGGTTTTGGTGGCGCTGGAAACTTTAAACATACTGCAACTCTGAATGAGGAAATACCAGAAAAGCTATATATCCCATTTAGCTTGATCCAACTGTCAATCTCAATCTGCATTCTGGGGTTTCTGTGTCGGGCAATACCAACTCACCTGTGGTGTGAGAAATGCTTTTACTTTCTCCTTTACCAAGTGACTTGAGATTACATAGTACAGGTAGACTATCCTTTATCCGAACTTCCGAAAACCTCTAAAAACTGAAAGTTTTTTCGTTCAGCGTAAGTCGTGCGCACGACATGACCAGAGTGGCGCACAACTTACGCTGAGCAGGGCAGAGGGTCACAGAGTTCCCTCCTGGGTAGGAGATTGCAGGCCGAGCCGGGCAGTGTGAAGGAGGTACCGGGAGAGTGAACCCAACAATACAGCGGCCCGTCCGATAGCTGCAGCGGCCCGTCCGATATTCTTTTCTCCCCCCTTCCCCCCACCCACGACCCGAACCGAACCGCACCGCGGCCCGTCCGATATTCTTTTCTCCCCCCCCCCCCCCCCCCCCCCCCGACCCCCGGCCCGTCCAATATTCTTTTCTCCCCGCCCCCCACCCGACCCCTGACCTGATTTGCGGGCCAGCTTAGTAGGAGTCAGCCGATATCCGGCTTTCCAGAGAAGCAGGAAGGGGAATGAGACACGGAACAGTCGCAAGAGGTAGCCTGAACTTTTAAAATTTATATTAAATACAAATTTCCCAGTCTTATAATAATACCTTCTGAAATCCGAAAAATTCCGAAAACCGAAACTCAGCTGGTCCCAAGGCTTTCGGATAAGGGATAGTGTACCTGTAGTATTACATAGTATTTACAGAACAGAAATAGGCCATTCGGTTCAACAGGTCCTTATGAGCCCCTCTTCATCTAACTCCATCAACATATCCTTCTATTCCTTTCTCCCTCATGTGTTTACCTAGCTTCCCCTTAAATGCATCTAAGCTATTCGCCTTAACTACTCCCTGTGATAACGAGTTCCACATTCTAACCACTCTCTGGGTAAGGAAGTTTCTTCTGAATTCCCTATTGGATTTATTAGTGACTATCTTATCTTTATGGCCCCTGGTTCTGGTCTCCCTTGCAAGTGGAAACATCTTCTGCACAGCTACCCTATCATAATCTTAAAGACCTTCATTGGGTCACCTCTCTGTCTTCTAGAGAAAAGAGCCCCAGCCTGTTCAATCTTTCCTGATAGGTACAACCTCTCAGTTCTGGTACCATTTTAGTAAATCTTTTTTGCACCTTCTCCAGTGCTTCACAATACTCCAAGTGTGATCTAACCAATGTTCTACACAAGTTTAACATAGCTTCTCTGCTTTTCAATTCTAGGTTGAAGAGGTGATGTTTGTGCAGTTAGTTGTAGTGCTGGTGTTTCTTGGGCCTGATTTTACTGGTCTGACAGTTTATCAGAAATATTTATAATTTTCTTTGCTTAGATCAACTGAAGTTGTTTCTCTGTCCAGATATTACTGGTGCATCTGTCAGGGGAATGACCAGCACTCCCCCAGTATTTATATCAATATTTTCCTAATGCTACAATGTTTTACCAACTCACCTGTGGTGTGAGAAAATGCTTTTACTTTTTTACCAAGTGACTTGAGATTATATAGTTGTATTACATAGTATTTACAGAACAGAAATAGGCCATTCGGTCCAGCAGGTCCTTATGAGCCCCTCTTCATCTAACTCCATCAACATATCCTTCTATTCCTTTCTCCCTCATGTGTTTATCTAGCTTCCCCTTAAATGCATCTAAGCTATTCGCCTTAACCATTCCCTGTGATAACGAGTTCCACATTCTAACCACTCTCTATGTATTTTCAATGATGAAGATACTTTTAGCATTATTACTACCACTTCATTACATCCAAGTTGGGATTAACAGTAATAAATGCTTATTGCTAGTGACCTAAAAATACTAATTCTTAGGGTGCATATTGTGTACATGTCATTTTAATAGTTTTAACCCTTTTATGCCACCACTACTGTAAATGACCAAATAGAACAAGGTTTTATTTTTGGCATTGGCACAAACATTATCACTCGTGTTTTCTTGCTGCAGCCACAGGGACAATGTCTTTCTCTGAGAGGGAGCAGGACACATGGACGTTTCATGGGTGATCAAGTTATTTGGAGAGCAGCAGCTCTTAAAAGGCTACTGCTCGCACTTCAAGGCATCGTTTTTTTTGTGGCTTTGGAAATTACATAAGATTACATCGGATATACAGCACAGAAACAGGCCATTCGGCCCAACCAGTCCATGCCGGCATTTATGCTCCACTCGCGCCTCCTCCCGCCTTTCCTCATCTAACTGTCAGCATAACCCTCTATTCCCTTCTACCTCATATGCTTATCTAGCCTCCCCTTAAATGTATCTATCCTATTTGCCTCAACTACTCCCTGTGGTAGCGAGTTCCACATTCTCACCACTCTCTGGATAAAGAAGTTTCTTCTGAATTCCCTATTTGATTTCTTGGTGACTATCTTGTATTGATGGGCCTCTAGTTTTGCTCTTCCCCACAAGTGGAAACACTCTCTGTATCTACTCTATCAAAACCTTTCATAATTTTAAAGACCTCTATTAGGTCACCCCTCAGCCTTTTTTCAGGCGAAAAGAGACCCAGCCTGTTCATCCTTTTCTGATAGGTGTACCCTCGCATTTCTGGTATCATCCTTGTAAATCTTCTCTGCGCCCTCTCCAGTGCCTTTATATCCTTTTTATAATATGGCGACCAGAATTGTACGCAGTACTCCAAGTGTGGTCCAACCAAGGTTCGATACAAGTTTAGCATAACTTCACTACTTTTCAATTCTATCCCTCTAGAAATAAACTTGTTTGGTTTGCTTTTTTTTTATGGCCTTGTTAACCTGTGTCGCTACTTTTATTGATGTGTGTATTTGTACTCCGAGATCTCTTTGCTCCTCTATCCCACCCAGACTCGTACCCTCCAAGTAATAAGTGACCTCCCTATTCTTCCTACCAAAATGTCATGCCTCACATTTATCTGTGTTGAATTTCATTTGCCAATTATATGCCCATTCTGCAAGTTTATTCATGTTTTCCTGTAATTTGTTGCAGTCCTCCTCCGTGTTAGCTATCTCCCCCCCCCCCCCCCACCAATTTGGTGTCATCCACAAATTTAGAAATTGTGTTTTTGATTCCAAAGTCTAAATGGTTAATATAAATTGTGAACAACAGTGCTCCCAGCACTGATCCTTGTGGAACACCACTACCCACCTTCTGCCACTGTGAATTGCTACCCTTTACCCCTACTCTCTGCTTTCTGTCTTGAAGCCAGCTAGCTATCTATTCTGCTACTTGTCCCCTGACTCCGCATTCTCTGACCTTATTCATTAGTCTATGATGTGGTACCTTATCGAAGGACTTTTAAAAATCTAGATAAATTACATCTGCATTACCCTTGTCTATTCTCTGTTACCTCTTCTAAAAATTCAATGAGGTTGGTCAAGCAAGACTTTCCCTTTTGAAATCTATGCTGACTATTCATTATTATATTTTTGGCTTCTAGATGTTCTTCTATTTTCTCCTTTAGTCGGGATTCCATTATTTTTCCTACCACTGATGTTAAGCTGACTGGTCTATAGTTCCCTGGACATGTTCTATCTCCCTTCTTAAATATATAGATATTATGTTAGCTATCCGCCAGTCCTCTGGCACTACACCTTTTTCTAATGAATTATTAAATGTGTAGTAATGCCTCTGCTATCTCTTCCCTAGATTCTTTTAAAATGCGTGGACGTAATCCATCCGGACCAGGGTTTTTTCCCTCTTTGAGCTTGATTAGTTTATTTAATATATCCTCTTTTTAAAATTTTAAATGCAGTTATTTCATTACTAATCTCATGATCCAACGTCATGTCCACCTGTTCTATCTCCCTGGTAAATACTGAGGCAAAGTAATTATTTAATATTTCTGCCATCTCTCTATCAGTGCCTGTGGTATTTGTAGTGTATGTACCCGTCTACCTTTAAGAGAACTATTGTATGTAACCGTCCACCTTTAAGAGAACTATTTTAGGTGTGGCACTACTTTATCCTGGCTGCTGTATACTGTAATACCGACGGTGACCACACCGGTATATAAGTGCTGTGGCAGAATTTATTGGGCAGATTCGCCCTGACCTTCGAATAGTAAAGTCCTGTTTAAGTTACTCTTGTAGTCTGTGTATTACTTCGCTATACAACCCACAGACTTTACAGTATTATCCTGTCCATCCCGTAGAATCATAGAATGGCTACAGCTTGGAAGAAGGCCATTCGGCCCGTTGAGCCCGTGCTGGCTCTCGGCTAGTCCCACTCCCCTGCCCTTTCCCCATAGCCCTGCAAATTTTTTTCCTTCAGATACTTATCCAACTCCCATTTGAATGATAAGATTGAGTCTGCCTCCACCACCCTTTCAGCAAGTGCATTCCAGATCTTAACCACTCGCTGCGTAAAAAAGTTTTTTCTTGCGTTGCCTTTGGTTCTTCGTGGCCCTATTCCCATCCCGATCATCCTTTTTTTATTGATGTGCCTGTAAAATAAATCTGCATGTTTGGCAGCAGAATGTGGCCAGAATCCTCCCTTTGGATGAAGAAAGCTTGGATTTTTGATGGAAGTTGTGCAGCAAATGACTGTAACCATACTTGGAACGGAAGAAACCCTCCTCTCCACCATACTGTGCAACGAACATGGCAGGCGGTGATTTATTGAGTTCCTGCTGTCTCCCACGTCCACAGATCACGAGTGCCGAGAAAAGTAAATATTGTCAGCCCTAAGGAAGATGCAAGTGTCACCATAGTTTGACAATTCAAATAAAGTCCAAGGCCATAGCATGAATACCATAGGTGCTGGGCTCTAAACATGGTGGAACACCAGCAAAGGAGCATGGGGGAAACTAGGTGCTCTTTCAGGTCTTTCACACTTGCAGTTCTCTGTTGATGATGCTGCAGGTAAAACTTTGTGGCTGACACTTAAGATATTTCTACTGTTACACAATTTTTGAACATTGTGGTTCCAATTTAAATCAGCAGTTAAAACTACTTGCCTGCAGGTTTCCATGTATTTGCACGAGGTGGGATTCAGACTGGGCACTAGGCTTGCACGCTCTGCTCTTCCAAATGCCAATAGCTGTATATTTTTGGCTGATTTTCAAGGAGAAGGTTGCCCACAACCATAGTGAGGCAACACAAGCACCTGACATTCTCTGCTGTTGCACAAGCACTAGCTCAGATATATCCGTGTTGAGGGATTCACTTAATCTGTTATTGAATTTAGCATTTTAAAAATTCCATCACCTTGGATCTGCAGGTGAAATGTGTTCTTAGATTGCATAGTTTAGCACCCCCGTTGCTGAAATAGTCCTCAATAAAAGGCTGCACAGACTAATACTGGATTATCTAAGAAGTTGTATGTAAGGACATTTAGGCTAATTAGAAGGTATTGAATAATTGATGGTAAATATTGACTTGCGGTCAGGACACTATTTCAGTGACTCTTACTGTTCTTGCTGCATCATGAAGGTCCTGACAGTCATATTTTTCCTTTTTGCTGTATGGTTCCAGAAATGTTTGGAGCCCTATTCTGCCACTGGAAGTGTGGCAAGAAAAAACTGCCTGCCAGCCTGCCCTTGCTCTGACTAGTCCCAAACCGCTCATAAAAGATGTTATCCTCAAATGCATCATGTCTCGGAGGGAAAGGAAGAGGAACGAGTTGAATTTCTAGCAGGCAACATCATCCTGCCAGCCCTGCCTCTTCTGATGTCAGGATGGGGGAGATGGATACAAGAAGCGCCCACCCCCAATTCCATCTGAACTTTTCATTGTGAAATAAAAGGGTGACTGGGTCCTGTCTTTAATGGTTTCTCTGCCCGGCTTTTGCAGTGCCCTCGCCGGCCCAGGAATTTTGAGGCTATGATACTTCCAAACATCTGGAGGAGATTACAGTAGTATCAAGGCATCGTGTTCATTTGCATTCAGGAAATAATAGATACAGGGGCATATAATATGGTCCTGTTTGCAGCAATTGGGGAAGGTTTTTATTTTCGGGTACTGTGTGTACCTGCACTGAACCAAGCTGGCCTTGTGCTATACTGAGAACAGCCTATTTAAATATTAGCATGGTGCTCTCAGCAAAAGCACATGAGTTCTTAAAGAGCTGGTGGTCACCATTAAAGAGAAACTGGCTTAAATTTACAAACATATTACAATAATTTTTACTGGTGTTTTGGGGATTGCATTCAGCAATTCAGTCCATTTCCCATGAAAGCAATGGCCTTGGCCAATGATGCACATCAGTTCCACGGGTTTATATTCACTCAATGATCCTCCTGGGTATTTCACAATATTCCCAGCAAATACACGAGAGCTGTTAAGGAGCTGCTGGTCGCCCTTAAAGAGAAACTGTCTCAAAATTACAAACCTATTACAAGCAAGGTGCAGAGGCAGATGAGGTGCAGCTTAAGAAGGTGTCTTCATTCTAGCAAAGCATGGGTCTCCTTTATCCTTAGTCAGGCAGGCATTTTTGGCTTTTTATTTAAAGAGGACAATTAATTACAAGGCTGGCTTTTAGGGGACCACAGGTACATTTTGTAACTGGTTCACCCATCCACTCTGTTACTGAACAAGCATTTGGACTAAACAGTGATCTAGTTGTTTCATTTGCTCTTGAGTTCCCTCATACTATGTGCCAATCAATGGCTGTCAAGGTTCCTGTGTAATGCATGTTGCATTTTGATATTACTGAACAGTGGATCCATAGGCTATGGCTGAGGAGGAACTCTAACAGACTGTGCTCAGCTGATGCCCCACCATTGACAAGACAAGTCCACAATGGCCTCCTTGAATGTCATTTCAGTTGGTTGAATATCTGTTGCAAATGATACCTCAGTTCACCATATTTTCTGACTTTTTCGGTGGCCATCATGCATCACGGTGGCGTAAAAGCATTGTTGAACATTCTAAAGGACGTCAATGTTAACACTTTGATCTGGCGGGAGGAGTGGTGGTAGGAGCAGGGAGACCAAAAGCATGATCAAAGGGAAGGGTTTTTGCAAGGCTTTTGAAGGCAGGAATGGAGGTTGTGAGAAAAAGTGGATTTGGGAGAGAATTCCAGAGGGCAGCGTGAATGATCAACCTCTGATGGTGGAGCAGAAGGTATGAGCAAGAGGGATGAGACCATTCAGATATAGTTGAGTGAGACCATGGTGGAATTTGAATTTGAGGCACAAGGAATTATTCCTTGTGCAAGAGGATACGTGCCATGGATAATTGGATTAGCTGAAGTTTGTGAATGTGGGGAGACCAATGAAGAGGACACTGGGGAAGCTGGTCCTTGAGGTCAAGAAGGTGTGTATTTGGGTTTCAGCAGCTGTGGGGGTAGAGATAGGGGTATAAGTGGCCAGTGCTCCAAAGATGGAAGGATGTGATGTTAAGAATGGACTGGAAATATTGGACTTGGCTCAGGGCTGAACACGATGTTGAAGTTCTACACCATTAGATTTAACCTAAGAGGGTATTCAGGCAAAACAGATAAGAACCTGGGATGGCAGCGCAAAAGGCATTCGTTGGTGGATAAATTAACATGCCATGGTGCAATTTTTGGTGGTGGGGGTGAGGAGGGAGGGGAAATGAGTATGAGGCAAAGGGAGAAGAGATGATGAGAATGGGGAGCAAGGTGCGGCAGAGAGGACATAGATAGATAGAGAGGCAGAGTGGACAAGGAGCATCCTCAAGCTTCTAGTTTTTAATAAAAATGGACCTCTCCCGTTGATGCAAAGAGGGCAATTTTTATTGCATCATTACAAAAAATAAACCTGAAATGCATTTTGTGATCCAGATCTTATTGCTCCCAATTTATTGTGGTGTACTTAATTTGCGGAGCACTGATAAAATGGGATGCACAATGTCTTTGTTAGTTTTCAGCAGCTCGCTTTCTGTGATCACTGTGACAAAAAATACAATATGGAGGAGAGCAATTAGGCGATTTATATCAGATGTACAACTGATAACTGCTCCCAGGAAGTGGAGATACCACTTTGAAATTGATTTTTTTTGTGTGGATTAAATAGTAAAGATAAATTACGGTGAGATTTTGGAATATCATATCAGCGAGAGCGAGTATCTGTTTTAAAAGAATTTGTTTACAGATCAAAGAAAAGATTCTCGTACAATGCCAGTTTATTCATAGAAAACTGCAATGGTTTATATCAAAAATCAACCTTTAAGTGACTTTTTATGTCTTGAGGAAAGAAACTTTCTTTTAAAGGGTTAAATTAAACAGGTTTGCAGAAGGCTATTTAAACAGAAGAACCCATTGACTGTTAAACTTGTACAGAGACACTTTTCACCAATGTATAAAAGATTAATTAAATGATGAGAGACGGGAGCACAAAGGAGAAATGCAACGCTCTGAAATGGTTGGCTTCCGCAGTAAGCGACTGGCTAAAGCCAAACAGTCGTGGGAGCATAAAGAAGTTATTTTCTGTGTCTCTCTGGGACAGGTTAGCTATGCACATGCTGCATAAAGGACCACTTGTACCCAGCTGCTTCTGTCAGTCAGCCAACAGCTTGGCTGGGGAGAGAATATTCCTTGTCCGTGGCCCATGCAGGCAGCGATACCAGTTTCACAAGCATTGAATCTACTTGGTTAACTTTCCTTCTATCCAGCCATCTCACCCTTGCAGACATTTTTAAATAGAAATATATATTTGCGGTAAAATATTTCTTATTGTGAGATTATTTTTGAAATGCACAGTTTTTAATTAGTTCTTGGCCATCAAGGTGAAGGATATTAGTACTAGGGACAGGAACATTTTTTACTTCTTTGAATTACTTGCAGGGTAAATCTTCCACAAGCACCTGATTCCCAAATTCTGACAGGCGTTCATAGAGTGCTTCATCAATATGGCATTTCTGTTTTCCACAGAGCCATGTTTGTAGCTTTTGACGGAATGAAGTTGCAGTTTAGTATCAAATTATGGTACGGATTTGTAGAGACCGGGAATTAATCCAAGTTCATCACATAGGACTACAGCTGCCAAAAAGAAACTTTCATCCCATTAATCGGGGACTGAGTGAAACCCAGGTCCCAGAGGTGGACGTACACGGTTTTAAATCACTGCATCACCCAGTCCCATTCTGAAATGATTTAGTTGTTTTACAAATCCTATGGAAGGTCTGTTAGTTTCTAAAATCGACATGAGGTCTGTTTACTCCACATTCTGATCTCCAGATTCATTGAATGAGAGCTTTGTCAAATTAGCTAATCTGAAAGCTGGTTTAGCAATAGAAAACTAAATGCAATGATAAATGGGAAAAAGCTGTGCCTGGGGAACTCACTATATATTAAATTACATTTCAAGATAGCAAGATAATTATGAATAACAAGGTCATTTGACCCACTTTAGTTCATTCACCCTGAATGAGGCTACATTTTTCTAAAATATTTTCGGGGTTTTTGCCTCCACCACTCCTACCCGGATGGTCCTTGCATATGTTGTGTTGGGGGTGGTGTGTGGGTCAGCTTCCCCTCTGACTTCTGAGCGGTTCGAATCGCTCCCACTCCCTTGATTCTAGACCGTGGGCTTATTTGGGGGTTGTGACAAAAGTGCAGCAGACAACTGGTTTTGGTGCAAGAAACTTTGATCTTTATTCAAGAAAGAAAATATAGCACAGCAATCTTCTACTCTAATAAAAATGGGGAACACTTCGATAAATACGAGGGAAAATACAGTCGAAAAATACTTCACCCCTCCCAATCCCACTTCCTAGCTAACTTGAACTCTAGAGGACCAGGGATAATGCTCACCAAAACGAATCCTTGACATTTGAGTTGGTTTGCGCTTTCGAGTTTGCTAGATGTGTTGGTCGGTGTCTGCCGTACCCCGTACGCGGTAGAGGACTTCGACGATCTGCTGGTCAGTCTTCGCGAGTCTGCTGATGCGGTAGGGTGCGCTTTGGATCTATGGGGTGAGTACCCACTTTTCTTCGGTAGAGATTGGGTTTAGAGTTCCTTTTTAAGTAAAAATCTTACCCAGGGTAAGTCAGGAATAGATTGTAGAGTGGAAACTTTCGAATCTTCGGTTTTTCTCCTGAGTTTTTCTTTGGTCACGGTGGCTCAATATTACCGGATTGGTTGGTGGTAATATTTTGTTGGTAGTTTCGTAAGGCTCTTGTTGCCATGGAGTGTCCAATGATGTCCTGAGTCACTGAAGCTGTTGAACTTGGGTGTACGGTAGAATGCTGCCCCGTTTCGATGCTTCGGTTTCTCTTGTGTGTTGCTTCTGGGGCGACCTTTCTGAGAGAGAACTTCTTGAGTTGGCTTGAACTTCTGGAGAGTTTTTTCTTTTGAAAACTGGCCTTTAATTATACTAATTGGGGCCTCCTAATCTGCGTGCCAAATCAGTCCCGGTTTATTGTTTGATTTGGGCAGGCTCGTTAAGGTTACTTGATTTTAAAAAAAATGTGAAAAATGGTTTCGGGATGTTGTACTGTTTAGTCAATGAGTTGTTGATTGCCTAGTTCATTGTCATAGTTATATTCAGGTTTCGAGTATCCTGTCTGAGCCGGAGATTTCTATGTAGGTTGGCGAGGTGATTTGCATTATGCATGTTTTGGATGGGTCCTGTGTTTTGGGTGGGGACTGCTCCATCGTGGATCAATTGTTAGGATGAATTGAGGCTACACAGTTCCCCAGACAATTTGATTTTACTCCAATATCCAAACTGTCTTTACAGAGGTTGATCCCATTTCTTGTCGTAGCCTTTTCTCCCTGTACAGGTCCAAACATGCCTTTTTATTTTATCATCCTGAAACTTGTTTAGAAAGAGTCCAAAGTCATTTTCCTTAGGGTTTTCTTCTAGCTTTGGGGGATCTGTGAATTTTGAGAATCTTACAATTGGTTGTAAAGAACTTCCTGAATATGCCTCTTGAGAGTATTGTGTCATCTTGTCCTATCCTCACAATTTAGTTTGAAGTAATTTTCCAGATCTACCTCTTCCATGCAGTTTATTATCTTGTGTATATCTACCTCTCAAGCACATCTGTGGTGATGCGGACTCGATGGGCCGAATGGCCTCCTTCTGTGCCGTTATGACTCTGACTGATGCTACATCTCCTGAGCCAGGAAGTGCTTTTGTGGTGATGATGTAATAGAATTAATCACAGATGCCATGGTATCTGTGCTGATGCTTAAACAGAGTGACTGCTGCTAACGACCGGAAGCTGTGTTGGTTTAAGGATTAATGTATAATAATATGGCAGGAATCTGTGGAGCTCTGGGTTGGTTTATTCATAATAATAATGTATAATATTGCGGGTTGGTTTTAAGTATTAATGTATAATAATTTCAGGGGGAGGGTTGCAGAGATTTATTTGTTTGGAGCGCGAGCTCTGTGTGATGGGAAAGGAGAAGAAAATTGGTAAAAATGTGTGTTTGCTAGCGCAGATTTTCTTTTACTGACGCGGCTCTGTTTGGCAGTTGCGACGCTGCCTACCCGCTCGATGCAAAAGTGGGTTCTTGGTTCAGGGCTTGAGGCCTACACTGCTTGTTGACAAAGCCTCCCCACCGGTTCCATTGCTCCCCTGTGCCCTGCCGCCTCCTCTCCGCTTCGGAATCTTCTCTGCGTCTTCCATCTCCATCACCCGCAGGACTCGGCGGGGGCGGGGGGGGCCCCAGTGCCGAGCCTTCTCCGCGCACCAGGCCCCTGCAGTATTCATAGGGCCTAATTAATCGCTGGGAGTGTTCTGGGTAAAAACCACTGCCATTTTCAAACTGCGCATACGCAACGACTTCAACTTCGTTGGCAGCAGATGCTGCCCTGCTTTAAAATACCAGTGCATGTACTTTGTGGCATTGCTTGTGCTTTGTTTAGTGTTTGAACTCCACATTTATGGAGAGAAGCTAATTATTAGGTTAGTAATGCTTGATAGCACAGTGCTTGTCTAACCACCGTCTGCAGCTATGAACAAAATTAGTTTATCAGAAAATTACTGTATTGAATAATGAATTACATTCTGTATAGTCAACTGTTTTAACAGTCAAATTTTCTTACATGTACAAGAGGCACATGTGTGGGAAAACAATTACCAGACACTGGTGTGAAGATATTTTAATCCTGACATTTGTCTAAAATCTCAAGGCTGGAAAAACTGCACCACGTTACTTTGAACTTGAGAGCTCAAGGGGTCCTGTGTTTCATCACATTAACACGTGCCAGAAAATATAACTGATTTGAATTGTTCACTTTGTCCAGTGAAACTCTGGGGAGTTTTAACATGGGTGAGTGGGTACGGGTGGAGGGTTAAATGGGTAAAAAAATCAAAGTGTGTGGGAAAGTCGGCTCCAACCCTCCCACTTCTGGATTTTACTGAGGCGGAACGAGGGGCAGGCAGCCTACCTGCTTCCAGGAGGTGGGCTGGCATTTTAAATGAGGCTGGAAGCCTTGGATTTAACCTGCTTTGCAGGTTTTACTGTGGCCGGCCAGGTTTCCCGGTCGTTGGGAAACCCGGCAGCTGCAGCGAGGTGAGGACAGCCTCGGGGAGCATTCCTTGTGGGCCAGAAGAAGCTGGAGTGTTTCCTCCCAGCCCCCCAAGCCCCCCCCCCCCCCCACCTCCCGGGATCGGATGCCTCCCCTCCCCCCCGGGGTCGGGAATCTGACCCACCTGGCCCTGCGGCCTCCTCTGGAATGCTCCCCGTCCGACTGGAAGCCAGGCCTGTCAATCAGGCTGACATCCGAGTGGTGAACCTGTTAAAACTCCACAGTGTGCGGGGAAACCCAGATTTCCGGGTTTCCCGCGCTCTACTGGACCCTCCCACCCCGCTCCCAGCGCACCAGGAAATAAAAATTCCCCTCTCGGTCACTCTGCATTGTTGCAGTGACATCAGTGACCACACAGTATCACTGTCTGATGTCCCACTGTGACATATCTGCATATTGTCTCTGTGCCGCCACGTGTTAGAAACCACCTTCATTCAACGTGGCTAGATTATGATGCTATCTATCTTGATTGCTTTTGAAATCAATTTTATCGTAGGAACATTGCCAAAAGTTGTATTTCATAGTGAATGCATTGAGAAAATCTGTTCCTGAGCTTTTGGTAGACACTGCTTCCTTTTTAGACTCTAAGGGGAAAAAATTCAGTTGCTTTTTGCGTCTCCCATTAGTACCCCGAGGGGGCGCTAATGGGGCGCAAAGCAACTAGCGCCCGGGTGCGGCACTGCCAACGCCTCCCGTGAAATTCAGCGGGAGGGTAGCAGCAGTGGTAGCTGGTAGCGCACCCCGGCCGCAAACTTGGCTCGCGTCCCCTGACCTATCACCGGACGATATGTCCGACAGGGTCAGGGTGGTGTTTTTGCGGCTGGGGCGGCAATACTTAAAGGGCAGATGCCGGGCGGCCATTTTTTTTGGGCCGCCTGCCAGCACCTGACCTCTCTGGCCTACCGGGGAATTACAGACCGGTAAGCCTGACATCGGTTGTGGGGAAAATGCTAGAGTCCATTATAAAATGTGCCAGAGGACTGGAGAACAGCTAACGTAGTACCATTATTCAAGAAGGGTAGTAGGGATAAACCAGGGAATTACAGGCCAGTGAGCCTAACATCAGTGGTAGGGAAATTATTGGAAAAAATTCTGAGGGACAGAATTAGTCTCCACTTGGAGAGGCAAGGATTAATTAGGGATAGTCAGCATGGCTTTGTCAAGGGAAGATCATGTCTGACCAATTTGATTGAATTTTTCGAGGGGGTGACTAGGTGTGTGGATGAGGGTAGTGCAGTGGATGTGGTTTACATGGATTTCAGTAAGGCTTTTGATAAAGTCCCGCATAGGAGACTGGTCAGGAAGGTAAGAGCCCATGGGATCCAGGGTGCCTTGGCACATTGGATCCAAAACTGGCTTAGTGGCAGAAGGCAGAGGGTGATGGTGGAAGGTTGTTTTTGTGACTGGAAGCCTGTGTCCAGTGGGGTACCGCAGGGATCGGTGCTGGGTCCCTTGCTGTTTGTGGTCTACATTAATGACTTGGATGTGAATGTAAAAGGTATGATCAGTAAGTTCGCAGATGACACAAAAATTGGTGGGGTGGTAAATAACGAGGAGGGAAGCCTCAGGCTACAGGACGATATAGATGGGTTGGTCAGATGGGCGGAACAGTGGCAAATGGAATTTAACCCTGAAAAGTGTGAGGTGATGCATTTTGGACGGACTAACAAGGCAAGGGAATACACAATGAATGGTAAGACCCTAGGAAAGACAGAGGATCAGAGGGACCTTGGTGTGCATGTACATAGATCCCTGAAGGCAGCAGAACAGGTGGATAAGGTGGTTAAAAAGGCATATGGGATACTTGCCTTCATTAGCCGAGGCATAGAATATAAGAGCAGGGAGGTTATGATGGAGCTGTACAAAACACTGGTAAGGCTACAGCTGGAGTACTGTGTGCAGTTCTGGTCGCCACACTATAGGAAGGATGTGATTGCTTTGGAGAGGGTGCAGAGGAGATTTACCAGGATGTTACCTGGGCTGGAGCGCTTCAGCTATGAAGAAAGACTGGACAGGCTGGGGTTATTTTCCTTGGAGCAGAGAAGGCTGAGGGGGGACCTGATTGAGGTATACATAATTATGAGGAGCATAGATAGGGTAGATAGAAAGGAACTTTTCCCCTTAGTAGAGGGGTCAATAACAAGGGGGCATAGATTCAAGGTAAGGGGCAGGAGGTTTAGAGGGGATTTGAGGAAAAACTTTTTCACCCAGAGGGTGGTTGGAATCTGGAACTCACTGCCTGAAAGGGTGGTAGAGGCAGGAACCCTCACAACATTCAAGAAGCATTTGGATGAGCACTTGAAATGCCATAGCATACAAGGCTACGGACCAAATGCTGGAAAATGGGATTAGATTAGACAGGGCTTGATGGCCGGTGCGGACACGATGGGCTGAAGGGCCTCTTTCTGTGCTGTATGACTCTATGACTCTAAAAGATGTAATAGCAGAGCACTTGGAAAACAGTGACGGGATCGGACAAAGTCAACATGGATTTACAAAAGGTAAATCGTGCTTGACTAATCTACTGGAATTTTTTGAGGATGTAACTGATAAAATAGATAAGGGAGAACCAGTGGATGTGGTGTATTTGGACTTTCAGAAGGCTTTCGATAAGGTCCCACATAAGAGATTAGCGTGTAAAGTTAAGGCACATGGGATTGGGGGCAAGGTATTGATTTGGATAGAGAACTGGTTGGCAGATAGAAAGCAAAGAGTTGGAATAAATGGGTCTTTTTCCGAGTGGCAGGCAGTGACTAGTGGGGTACCGCAGGGATCGGTCCTTGGACCCCAGCTATTCACAACATATATTAATGATCTAGACGAGGGAACTAGATGTAGTATCTCCAAATTTGCAGACGCCAAAAAGCTGGGTGGGCGTGTGTGCTGTGAGGAGGATGCCGAGAAACTACAAGATGATTTGGATAGGTTGGGTGATTGGGCAGAAGCATGGCAGATGCAATATAACGTGGATAAATGTGAGGTTATCCACTTTGGTGTCAAAAACAGGAAGGCAGATTATTATCTGAATGGCAATAGATTGGGAGAAGGGGGAAGTGCAACGAGACCTGGGTGTCCTTGTGCACCAGTCGCTGAAGGTAAGCATGCAGGTGCAGCAGGCGGTTAAGAAGGCAAATGGTATGTTGGCTTTCATAGAGAGAGGGTTTGAGTACAAGAACAAGGATGTCTTGCTGCAGTTGTACAGGGCCTTGGTGAGACCACACCTTGAGTATTGCGTGCAGTTCTGGTCGCCTTATCTGAGGAAGGATATTCTTGCCATGGAAAGAGTTCAGCGAAGATTCCCCAGGCTGATACCTGGGATGGCAGGAATGACGTATGAGGAGAGATTGGGTCGATTGGGCTTGTACTCGCTGGAGTTTAGAAGAATGAGAGGGGATCTCATTGAAACTTATAAAATTCTGGCAGGACTGGACAGACTAGATGTAGGGAGGATGTTCCCGATGGTTGGGGAATCCAGAACCAGGGGTCACAGTCTAAGGATAAGGGGTAGGCCTTTTAGGACAGAAATGAGGAGGAATTTCTTCACCCAGAGAGTGGTGAACCTGTGGAATTCTCTACCACAGAAGGCAGTAGAGGCCAATTCATTAAATATATTCAAGAAGGAGTTGGATATATTTCTTAAGGCTAAAGGGATCAAGGGGTATGGGGAGAAAGCAGGGACAGGGTACTGAACTTGGATGATCAGCCATGATCGCATTGAATGGCGGAGCAGGCTAGAGGGGCCGAATGGCCTACTCCTGCTCCTATGTTTCTATGTCCTGCGGGGTGCCGGCCGTGATCGGTCAGCCCGGCACTCCTCTTGAGTGCTGGGCTCTTTTGCTGGCGTCCCGCTCCCTGGTGGTGCAGCAGGGCCCCGGTGCATGCTGTGCTAGGCCCCTCCCCTTTAATGAGGGGAGGGAGTAGCGCGTGGCGCTGCTGCACATAGCGCCGCGATATTCAATGGGAACGCCCCAAGAGGAAGGGGGAGTGCTTCCAGTAGCGCCCCGCCTCCTGCTTGGGGCGCTACCATTGAATTGCGGGTGCGGGGGTTGTAAAGTCTGTGGGTTGTGCAGTTAATAAATACACAGACTTCAGAAGTAACAAACAAACAGGTCTTTACTATTCGAAGGTCAGGGCGAATCTGCCCCAGCAATCCTGCCACAACACTTATATACTGGTGTGGTCACTATCGGTATTACAGTATACAGAAGCCAAACAAATAGTGCCACACCTAAAGTAGTTCTCTTAAAGGTGAACGGTTACATTCAATAGTTCCCTTAAAGGTAGACGGGTACATACACTACAGTCCTCCCTTTTTAGCTTATTACTTAGAGTCCCCGTTAAACATACATATCTTCAACTTCCTATAAAACAAATTACAGATATAATCTCGGTGGAGTCAATGTCATATAAAACAATTTACAGATATAATCTTGGTGGGAACAGTTCACAGGTTCAGTCTCTGCGGAAACAGTTCATAGATTCAGTCTCTGATCTTGACTCGTTCCAAACAACATCTCTTTGGTGTAGTCGGTTCACATGGCTAGCGTGACTCCTCCATAGCCTTTTTCTTGACGTAACAGCTTGAACTTTCGTCCTGTTGAACCAGCAGTGCGGACCTTTACAACCAACTGGCTGTCTTGATATTTTCCAGTTTTTCAACTAATTTAGTTCCTTTCGTAGTGTCCCGCCTGAGATGGTAGAAGTGCTAATATTTTAGACAGTTATTATCTTCTGCTTCTTCTTTTTCTTTTCTGCCTTTTTGACACTCTCGGAGATCCTTTCTCGGCTGCCAGCTGTAGCGCCACCAACTCTCTATGTTCCTTAGACCTTAAGTGCTTCATCCGGATTTCAGCACTTTGGGAGTTTTCATCACAAACTGAGCAGACCAGATCCTCGTAATATTCAGTGTCACTCAACAGGTCATGGTAATATTCGGGGTCGTCCTGAGTTAGGCCAGTGAGAGGCCCTTCTACTTCCTTCTTATCCATCTGGACGTTAGCCGACGGTGGTTCCTTCCCTAACCATCTTTCTTGAAAAGACTTCTTCAAACATTCATATTCATTCCGCTCTTCCGGGGTTGTCTGCCATTCCTTCACTACTGGCCTCATTTGTGAGTTCAATACCTTCCCTTCCATCGGGGATTTCGTTGTCAGGCTATTTAATCCTTCTACTGGAGTATCTGTTTCCACCCCCTTCTGTTCCCCTTGACGCAATTCAGCGTACTTTTGGCATCCTTGTAAAAGCTGTGTTGCCCCCTCCGCTATCTCCGTGACTTTTGGAAGCTCCGAATTCTTTCCCTTTGAACCCTGAAACTCGTGTTCCCATTTTGGAGTCTTGTCCCTCAGCGTGTGTAAGAGTTGGCTGGCCGTTAACTCTTCTACGGGAACACTGTGGATTAGAGTCTTCTCCATTTCATCCACCTTTCCCTCCAATGTTTTCACCTTCCTTTCCTCCGGTACTTTGGTTTTAAGCGCTCGAAGAAGTTGCGCCTTGATGTTCTCTAACTCCTGTTCAGGGCCCATTCCTACAGTCTCTGTGATCCTTCCAGTTGCCTTTCCTTCCACTGCCCGGATTCCGAGTTGAATCTGTTCTTCAAGTTGTTGAACCTCGGCCATTGCCGCCTCATATTTGTCCTGGGTTGCCTTCAATAATTTAATGAGTTCTTGGACATCTTGAATTTCATGTTCTGCTATGTCTTCCACCTCTAATTTTTCATCGATGGATGGAATCTCTACCGATGAGTCTGTCTTGGCCTGGAGCTCATCAAACATTTCCTGCAGCCTTTGTAATTCTCGCTGATGTTCAACCTTTAGCTGTTCAGATGCTTTCACTAAAACTAGCTTTTCGGAGGTTGCCGAATTAACCCCTTCCAGGATTGTAGTCTGGGCCTGTTCATACTGTTCTTTCAACTTGTTACACTCTGCTTGCAACGAGTCGTAGAGATGAACTGGGATAAAATCCTGGCTTCCTGAAGATTCCTCTTCCTTTGGTTCGTTCTGTAAATATTCTAGTTCCTGAACAGCATCAGGGGAATGTGATTGGTATTTGGCCACGATGGCTCTATGGTCGCTCTCTGCTTGAGCTAGCTGTCTCTGTTGTCTTTCCAGGTTCTCCCATTCGGTGTCCCAGAACTTTTCCATATTTTTCATCTCTTGTACGAGACGGTCACTCAACTGTTCTAATTGTTGTCGTACTTTGACATAAGTTTGAGTCCGAACTCGGTGTTCTTCCGTCGTGGATGAATCCTTTGCTTGAACAGGCTCAGAATTCTCTGTCAACCTGGAGTTCTGCTCTGCAGCTTTATTCTTCTTGGTAACATAAGTCCTTCTGCATGTCTTCGTTTCCTTCCCCATCGTCGGCAAGTCCCTTTTAGCCTTGTCTTCCATATTTGAGTTGGTCTTATCGTCATCCATTTCAGAATCTGAGCTGATAGCTTGCACCGAGTCCTCCCTCATTATGGCTTTTAGGTAGTGCCATTCCATATCTATTTTCTTAATCCACTCCCGTCCTAGAAGTGGTGGTCCTCCTTCAGGTAATACGTACAAGTTCATTCTTGGGTGTTCTTTACCCCTATCTCTCACCTTGACTCTTATTTTCCCCATGGGGTATACGTTATGCCCCGTGTATGTCTGTAATACGAACTTGGTATTTCTTAAAGGTATGTGAGAGAATAGCCGGTGGTAGTCCCTTCGGTTGATGACTGATAGAGCTGATCCAGTGTCCAGCTCCATCCTTACTTGGACTCCAGCTATTTTTAGTATGACCCAGATGGTTTGTAGATCCGTTTCTTTACCCACATTGTGGATTCTCAGACTACCCAGCTCCTGGTTGTTTGGGTCTGAGTCTGAATTCTGTTCATCTGAACTCTTCTCAGCCACCTTGTGTACCTTGTTGTACTTTTCTTGTGGTGGCTTCCTTTGATTGTTGGTCTTCTTCCCTGACCGGCATACCTTCGCGATGTGACCCAGTTTGCCACATTTCCTACACTCTTGGTTCTTAAACCAGCATTGATTCTGGTCATGCGTTGTCTTCCCACAACGGTAGCATTTTGTTGTGCTTGAAGTAATTTGGTCCACCCCGAGTGCCGCCGCCTTTAGTTGCATTTCCGCCGTTCCTTTCGCTGCGGCTTCGTGCGATGCAGCTATAAGGACAGCCCTGTCCAGTGTGAGGTCGTTCTCTTCCAGTAGTCGCTTCTGCGTCCCTTCTTTGGACAATCCGCATACGAACTTGTCCCGCAGTGCTTCTGTCAGATTCCCTCCGAACTGGCAGTATTTCGCTAGCCTACGCAGTTCGACCAAGTACTCCGCATTGCTTTCGTCTTTCCTCTGCGTTCTTGCGTAGAATTTGAATCGTTCAGCCAGCATCAACGGTGTGGGGTTCAAGTGGTCCTTCAGCACAGCCACAATCTCTTCGAAGGTCTGATCCGCTGGTTTATCTGGTGCTATTAGATGCAAGAGCCCGTATGTTTTTGCCCCCATCGAGTTTAGCAATGTTATCGCCTTGTCGTCTTCCTCTATTTTGTTGGCTTCGCAATAGATCTCTATGCGTTCCACGTACGTGGCCCAGTCTTCTATTTCAGAATTAAAGTCGTTAATATTCCCTCGCTTAGGCATCTTTCTTCCCTTGGGAGCAGCACCAGTATTTCTTTAAGTATTCTTATTTATTTGTTTATTTCTAAGATGGCGGTTTTCCCGTGAAATCGGCGGTTTCCCTCTCTTTCCTTCTCTCCCCGCCCACTTCAATGGCGGTATGTCAGTTAAGATGGCGGTTTTCCCGCGAAAATGGCGGTTTCCCGCTCTTCCTTTCTCTCCCCGCCCACTTCAATGGCGGTTTCCCGCTTCTGTCGTCTCCTCCGCCTAATGGCGGCTTCCCGCGTTTCTTCCTGGTGGAAGGGGTACGCTTTCCCCACAGCGGACAGGTTCAGCCGCTGGGCTGGCTCTCGCACAGCTCCCCTTACTCGGCTCTGTCTTTTCCTCCCGCCCGCACGGCTCTACCGGCACTGGGTACACCCCGTTAACGGAGGACAGTTCAGCCGCTGGACTGGCTCTCGCGCAGTCTCTCCGTACCCGGCTCTGTCGCTCTCTCTCCCGCACGTTCGGTTCTACCGGCCCTGGGTACCCCGTTGGTGGAGAACAGTTCAGCCGCTGGACTGGCTCTCGCACAGTCTCTCTCCCCTTGCTCGGCTCTGTCTCTCTCTCCCACCCGCACGGTTCCTGTTCGCCTCCCAGCCCTCTCGCAGACCGGTGTTTCCCTCCCCGGCTGAAGCTGGGTTTCTCTTCCCGCGCCTACTCCCAGTCTCAGCGCTTCGTGGCTGCGGTCGCTGCCCGGCTTTTCCCGCCGATCGAGGTCCGACTGTCTCACGACGCCGCTGGACCCGACTTTCTGACCGGCTCCGTTCCCCCTCGACCGTGGTCGAGTGCACAGCCCTTATCCTCCGGATATTCTCTACACCTTCCCCTACTCACAGTCTCCGCGGCCGCCTTGTTTCCAGCTGATCGGCTCACTCCGCACCGTGGTAGAAGGGTAGTCAGTGCCTGTTGCAGATGGAAGCTTTTGTTGCTAAAGTCTTCCTCCTTCCTCCTGCTGCAGCCTCGTGTTTTCTTTCAGCAGCACGACGAGGGCGGTTGCCTCTCTTCGACGCTCTTCGTTGCTTTGGTAGTCTTGCCGCAGGGTCCGATCGGACTCGTCGCCACTGTAAAGTCTGTGGGTTGTGCAGTTAATAAATACACAGACTTCAGAAGTAACAAACAAACAGGTCTTTACTATTCGAAGGTCAGGGCGAATCTGCCCCAGCAATCCTGCCACAACACTTATATACTGGTGTGGTCACTATCGGTATTACAGTATACAGAAGCCAAACAAATAGTGCCACACCTAAAGTAGTTCTCTTAAAGGTGAACGGTTACATTCAATAGTTCCCTTAAAGGTAGACGGGTACATACACTACAGGGGTGCTAACTTTTTCGGGGCCTCAGTGAAATTATTGCTCCCCAAAGGGGGCGTGAGCCAATTTTCCCCCCTAAATATTCCATTTTCTAAATCTAGGGAAGTGGAAAAGTTGAATTGATGATAATCAGTCCTGTTGGCTTTATGTCGAGCAGAAATTATGGCTGGCAGCCCATAGGATATAACTGTGAACAGAGTTGTATACAATATTATTGCAGTTATTTTGGACCGATGCTGTGTCTACCAGTCACACCTTCACTCATGACCTTTAGAATGTGCTGCAGTCGTATTTTTCTGCGAACGTGCTTAAGAACATAAGAACACAAGAAATAGGAGCAGGAGTAGGCCAATCGGCCCCTCGAGCCTGCTCCACCATTCAATAAGATCATGGCTGATCTGATCCTAACCTCAAATCTACTATTACTTGGTCTTTACTGGTACATGTTTCTAATTCTTTACATGAAAACATTTTCAAGGGATGCTTTAATTGGGATTGGGTGGTCGAGATGCACTGACAATTTGCAGGTTGCCCTGATTGGAATTTAGCAGTCCAACTGCTTTGGTAACTATAGAGATTGGGCGCTCTGATTTAGGTCCAATGGTCCAGCAGTTCTGATGGAAGTTTATTAACTTAAAACATGATTACAGTGTTCAGAATTTAGTATTCAGTATTCTGTGAGTCTACTGTCAGTTCTTCATTCTTTTCATTACCTGGTGGTGGAGGCGGTATCATTATGACATGGAGAGTGTTGCTATGGCTACACATTGGGCTTAACATCTTACGCAGCTGAAACTGGTACTATTAACTCAATAATGATTGCCTTGAGTTGGGATTTTCAATAGCAGATGCTTTTAAAATTTTACTCATAGAAGATGCTGAATCCTTTGTATTCAATAGATAATATGCTGGCAGGATAGTTCGTTTTCCTTGCCAATTTTCTACCCTCCATTTCTCTCTTGAAGCTGTTCACTCTTTGCTAAGGTTTGGTTCCATGTGTGCTGGTTCCCCTCCAGCACTTTGGCCAAGTGACTATCCATGTCTCAGTCTTGACAGTGATTGTTTGTTGGCTATTAAACCATGGAGCTATCGTAGTTGAATCTGATCCTGTCCCTTGCTGACATCCACACACATGTACTTCCAGTAGGGGGTGACATTTGGAGCACGGATCCTGGCTGTTTTCTTTTTCTCTCTCCCTACCCCAGCCTCCCCAGCACAGGGGATTGCAGCCAATTGTAGCACCCCCAATGCCCTTCCAGCTGAGCTCAGTGAACTTGGCACAGACAGGATATTTCTACAGCAATAACTTGCATTTACATCGCATTTTAGCACAGTAATATATCCAAGGTGCTTCATATAGGCATAATAATAAGAGGTGACCAAAATCCTGGGCCTTAAAGGAGGAGAGGTAGACGGAGATGTGGAGGCTGAATGAGAGAATTCCAGTGCCTGAGGTGTAGGTGGCTGATGGCAAGGCCGCTAGTGGTGAAATGAAGGAGTGGGGGTGGGGAGTGGTGGAATTTAGGGCTGGAGGAAGTTACATAGAAAGGGAGGGGTGAGGCCACAAAGGGATTTAAACATGAGGGAGAGAATGCTAATTTGGAGGCATTGGGGAACCAGAAGCCAATGTAAGATGGGCAGCAGAGTTAAAGTTTATGAAGGGCAGAGGATAGAAAACTGGCCAGGAGAGCATTGGAATAGTCGAGTCTGGAGGTGACAAAAGCATGGATGAGGGTTTCAGCAGCAGATTGGTTTGAGGGCAGGAGCAGAGGTGGATAACGCAGTGGAGGTGGAAGTAGGCAGGCGGTCTTTGTGATGGAGTGAATATGGGGTCGAATAGGATGCCGAGGTTGCGAACAGTCTGATTCGGCCTGAGCCAATGGCTGACCAGATGGATGGAATCGGGGTCAATGGTACAAAGTTTGTTGCGAGGACATGAAGCTGATGGCTTTGGTCTTCCCAGTATTTAACTGCAAGACTGGATATTGGACAAACAGTCGAACAATACAGAGGCAGTAGAGGGATCGAGAGAGGTGGTGGAGAGGTAGAGTTGGGTGATGTAACTTTTTAAAGTTCCACTGGAAGGCATAGACTGGGATGGATGCCCTGAATACAATGGGGGTGAAATTCGATTTGGCCTGAAAACGGGCGTGGGCACCCCGATGCGAGATATACCCGCACCCGTTCAGAAAGCACAGGCATCATGTCAGTTTGGTGTTGCCTGATGATTATCATGATTGTAGCGTACATCCTAGTGACTAACATGCTGCTGACAGGCTGTGCGCTCAGCAGGGGGCCCAAGTTCGCGTCGCTGCAGTGAGGCTGGATTTACTTAAAGCTAGCCTGCGTCTTTTCAAGGCAGCCTGCAGCTCTTAAAGCTGACTGTCTTCTGCACATAAAATTGCTAAAAGTCCTTCAGCACTAACACAAATGATTCAACAGGCCAGAGAAAGGGCATGCAAGATCTTGGATGCAGCACTCAAGCTTTGTGCAGAGGTCAACACTGGAAGAGAGGTCCTCTACCCACAGGGAGCCAGGAGACCCTCCAGAAAGTAGGATGTGGGACCAGATCACCAAGGCCAGCAGTGTCACCCCCAGGACCTGGCTCTAGTTCATGACCTCAGACCAGTGGTCAAGGTCAGTGAATGTATCTTCAAAAGCCATCTCCTACCAACTGCACCACTAGCCTCACACACTGTTCAGTGCCCCACCCATCAATCACCTACCAACAATCTCTACCAAACACCTCACATTCCTTACCTCACCTCACCCCCATGGAGGAGATGGTGCTGGCCATTCTTGGCAGGGGCATGGCTGAGCCCTTGTCCAGCAGTGGGGCTGAAAGAATACAAGATGCCGGTATCCTCATACGTTATCCTCCTTACCTCACTTTCCCCCTCATCCCACAATATTTTCTGACTTACAAGCTGCACATCGCGTAAGCATGCACCTCCCTCCCCTCACCATAACCCTACCCATGTGCCTTCCTCATTTCAGACACCCAAGAAATCCAGCCTGCCCAGCCAGTGGATGAACAAGAGGAGAGTGAAGAAGAAGAAGAAACACCGTTACTCAATTTCACACTCCCAGCTCCTCGAGGTCGTCCTGCGAGGCCATCTGCAGTGTCCCCCACTGAAAGTCAGCAGCCATGCTGCAGCCACTTGGGGTAGTGCTGCGTGACATCACTAGGATAAGCAAAGGCACACGTAAGGCGATTGGCCTTAAGGGAATGCGCAAGGGTGATTAGTGGATAAAGTTGGATTGGAAAGTTTGCTTTGTGTTGGGTTTTATTTCAGCATTGTGGTCAAGAGGATGCTGTGATGGTCAGTAACAGTGGGACAGATGTTGAAAGGGGAATTGGGGTTGTGATCACTGCTACCGCAAGTGGATGATTTGATCCCGGATATCCCGGCCAGAAAGGGGCTGTCAGGGTTGCATCCTTCTTTCCGCTTTTTCCTCTTCTGTTTTTTCATCTTCTGCTTCCTCCTCCCTCTGCGAGCAGCTCATCCCCTTTGCTGCCTCTGCTCCCTCGTCATGTGATGCTGCAGCCCAAGGGGGACTGCAACTCGAGCCCCCAGGACTGTGAGCAAGTGGTCTTCTCATAGGCCTTCCTTTAACAGCCAATGCCTTGCAAACATCCAGCAGCACTCCCTGCACACTTTAACAACTTTTTAGATATATTGCACCAAGCCACGACTCCAATAAAATGGGGGGGGGGGGGAAAAAGGTCCAAAAGCAAAAATCTAAACTTACCTGAAAGATGTGTGTGTCCCTTTAAGAAGCGCTAGCAGCGTCACTGTTGTGCTGCTGCACGCACTGACTTCCATGCGTGGTTTGGAGAGGGCGGTATGAGCGGTGACATCTAAAATCACAGATCATGTGTCAATTCAGGAGTTGAATTTCGATTGACGTCACGATCTGCATCATTTAAATGTGGGTGACGAGCGCAGGCAATGGCAGCGCTGCCGACCTGCCCAAAATGGTGGCCGCCGCATTCCATGCCGGAAGCGAGGTGGCTGCCAATTTTTCAACAAAACTAGCCTTAATGGCCGGTGCTGCACCTCCCAATTTCGCGGCCAATGTGTTTTCCATGTTAGCAACTATGTTAATATATAGCTTCATTTGATTAAATAAATCTTTAATTTTGAATTTCAAATAGTAAACATTACAAATTATATTTTGCTAGTAGTGTACACTCTGGGCTAACATTGTGACGAATGGCTCCAGTGGTGGAACTTCAGTATATGGGAGCTTGGGTTGGAAATAGAGCTATAACACTCTAGAGCCAAATCTGTGACTCTCACTCCCATTTAATGAGGCTCCATGGAAGCAGAGCCTTGCAAAATGACCAAATATATATTCTCCTCTGTGCAAAATTAAAATATTATCTCTCTTTAATCCTCGCATTTACCTTCTATTTCTAATTGTAGGCAGTGTCAGCCGTGGCTCTTGCCTCTGAGTCAGAAGGTTGTGGGTTCAAGTCCCACTTCAGAGACTTGAGCACAAAAGTGTAGGCTGACACTCTGGGCAGTATTGAGGGAGTGCTGCACTGTCTTTCGGATGAGACGTTAAACCGAGGTCCCGTCTACTTTCTCAGGTGGACGTAAAAGATCCCATGGTACTATTTTGAAGAAGGGCAGGTGAGTTAGCCCTGGTGTCCTGGCCAATATTTATCCCTGAATCAACATCACTACAAAAAAACAGATTATCTGGTCATTATCACATTGCTGTTTGTGGGACTTTGCTGTGCGCAGATTGGCTGCCGCATTTCCTATATTACGACAGTGACGACACTTCAAAAGTACTTCAGTAAAGTGCTTTGGGATGTCCTGAGGTCCTGAAAGGTGCTATATAAATGCAAGTCTTTTTTTAATTTTTCCAATTTTGTTTTCTCCATATAACCATATAATTATATTTACAGAGTAAATATGGTGACACTGTTTCCACTGGCAGGTGGGTCGGTAACCAGAGGACACAGATTTAAGAGATAATTGGCAAAAGAAACAGTGGGTAGATGAGAATTTTTTTTTACAGTGAGTTATGATCTGCAGTGTACTGCCTGAAAGGGTGGTGGAAGCAGATTCAGTAGTAACTTTCAAAAGGGAATTGGATAAATACTTGAAAAGGAAAATGTTGCTGGGCTATGGGGAAAGAGCAGGGGAGCGGGACTAATTGGATTGCTCTTCAAAGAGCCGGCAGAGGCACGATGGGTTGAATGTCCTCCTCCTGTGCTGTATCATTCTATGATTCTGTGATACAAAGAGGTTTTAAAAAAAAAAAAAAATTGCCATTTTTCTTGATTTTTAGAACCACTGTCCTTCCCATTTTTTAAACTTGTCAAACTATTTTATGTGGAAGTTAATGCAGTGCTCCATGATCTGCCCACTTCGCTTATAATTCTGGGAGTGGTAGAATGGTGGACTCCATTTTCATAATTAAATTCTATTTGTGTTAAATCTTATAGAAATAGATAGCATGTTTGTTTTGGTCATTGAGTCTGAGATAAGTAGTGCTAAATTATTGTGCAATGTTTTTAAATGGTTTAGTTTTAATATTTGTCTCAGACTTGTGTTAATTTACAGAACCATTTTTGAGTGTGAATTTCCTGATTGTACTCCCAGCAGTCTGACTGCTGTACTGACCGTTGAGTGTGACGTGTTCCAATTAGGACTCAAGCTGAAAGGTTGGCTAGCTTTGATATAAGCACTGACGGTGCGACAGAGTACCACATGTACAGTATATGAACCAACACACCTAGCCACCTGCTCATTTATACGCAACCAGCCAATGTGACACACACACACGCTCCTCTTGTCTCTCCCTCTCTCTCTTATTTACTTACTTGGATACATAATGGCCCATAATTTGCGGCCCCTACGGGCGCGTACGAGGTGCGTACGCACCTGTAGGGTCCGCGCAAGTTCCGGTTATTCGCACGCAAAGCGCATGTGCAAAAACCCGGAACCTTGCGATCTGTCAAGAATCTTTTTGACAGATTATCCGCAGGCGGAGAGTTGTGCTATTGCCCAGCGAATGCCCATGAAATTCTCACGCCTGGTAAAGGCCGGCGTAAGGCCTGCATTTACCAGCGTAAGAGTTTAAAAAAACTGAAAAATATATATTTTTTCAATCATTTAAAGATTAAAAAACATGTACAATAAAGTAAGGTTATTTTTAGCCCCTTTGAAACATTTAAATATATTTTTCAAAAAATTAAATTTTTGTTTTAAATATTTAATTAAATAGCATTTTATTTAATTTTAAATATGTAATTTTTTAAAATTTATTCGATGCGTAGCTGTATTTTTGGGGGTATTCCCATTCATGCTTATGGAGATTCCGTACATACAGAATCCCCATAAGCATGAATGGGGATTTGCTTCTTTCATTCATTGGGCCGGCCCACGTGATCCATGGGGTGCTTGCGAACCGCCTGCGCCCCTGGGATGCATGGGCCTCTACCCGCGTACCCGGAGAGGCCCAGGACCGCGAGTCTCTGTACCTCCCGGACCATCAGGTATGCGGGCATTTCACTTGTGGATCGGAGGCTTTTCCCGGCGGGAAGCCTCTGACCACAAACTCAAGGCCAGTGTCTTTTCAATAGGATTCTGCCTTTGTAGGTAATACAGAAGGAATTTGGGGAAAAAAGAGTTGCAGAGTCAGTGAGATACAATAGAGTTTGGAAGGAAACATACTGAGGGACAGCAAAAGCAATGTGCATAACCGTGATAATGAGAAGTTCTAAAATGGATCAGAGTTCTTAGGAAAATGGGAAGAGCATGGTAGGGCTTAGATCACAGTACAGCAAGATCAATGGGATACATAGAGTCATAGAGTTATACAGCACGGATAGAGGCCCTTCGGCCCATCGTGTCCATGCCGGCCATCATGCCCTGTCTAATCTAATCCCATATTCCAGCATTTGGTCCGTAGCCTTGTATGCTATGGCGTTTCAAGTGCTCATCCAAATGCTTCTTAAATGTTGTGAGGGTTCCTGCCTCCACAACCCTTTCAGGCAGTGAGTTCCAGACTCCAACCACCCTCTGGGTGAAAAAGTTCTTTCTCAAATCCCCTCTAAACCTCCCGCCCTTTACCTTGAATCTATGCCCCCTAGTTATTGACCCCTCTACTAAGGGAAAAAGCTCCTCAGCATCCATCCTATCTATGCCCCTCATAATTTTGTACACCTCAATCATGTCCCCCCTCAGCCTCCTCTGCTCCAAGGAAAACAAACCCAATCTGCCCAGTCTCTCTTCATAGCTGAAGCGCTCCAGCCCTGGTAACAACCTGGTGAACCTCCTCTGCACCCTCTCCAACGCGATCACATCCTTCCTGTAGTGTGGCGACCAGAACTGCACACAGTATTCCAGCTGTGGCCTAACCAGTGTTTTATACAGCTCCATCATAACCTCCTTGCTCTTATATTCAATGCCTCGGCTAATGAAGGCAAGTATCCCATATGCCTTTTTTACCACCTTATCCACCTGTTCCGCCGCCTTCAGGGATCTGTGTACTTGCACACCCAGATCCCTCTGACCCTCCGTCTTGCCTAGGGTCTTACCATTCATTGTGTATTCCCTTGCCTTGTTAGTCCCCCCCAAAGTGCATCACCTCGCACTTTTCCGGGTTAAATTCCATTTGCCACTGTTCCGCCCATGTGACCAACCCATCTATATCGTCCTGCAGACTGAGGCTACCCTCCTCGCTATTTACCACCCTACCAATTTTTGTATCATCCGCAAACTTACTGATCAAAGCTTTTACATTCATATCCAAGTCATTAATGTAGACCACAAACAGCAAGGGACCCAGCACCGATCCCTGTGGTACCCCACTGGCCACAGGCTTCCAGTCACAAAAACGACCTTCGACCATCACCCTCTGCCTTCTGCCACTAAGCCAGTTTTGTATCCAATGTGCCAAGGCACCCTGGATTCCATGGGCTCTTACCTTCTTGACCAGTCTCCTGTGCGGGACTTTATCGAAGGCCTTACTGAAATCCATGTATACCACATCCACTGCGTTACCCTCATCCACACACCTAGTCACCCCCTCAAAAAATTCAATCAAATTAGTCAGACATGATCTTCCCTTGACAAAGCCATGTTGACTATCCCTGATTAATCCTTGTCTCTCCAAGTGGAGACTAATTTTGTCCCTCAGGATTTTTTCCAATAATTTTCCTACCACTGATGTTAGGCTCACTGGCCTGTAGTTCCCCGGTTTTTCCCTACTTCCCTTCTTGAATAATGGTACTACATTAGCGGTTCTCCAGTCCTCTGGCACATCCCCTGTGGCCAGAGAGGTCCTGAATATATGTGTTAGAGCCCCCGCAATCTCTTCCTTTGCCTCACACAGCAGCCTGGGATACATTTCATCTGGGCCTGGGGATTTATCCATTTTTAGGCCAGCTAAAACCGCCAATACCTCCTCCCTCTCGATGTTAATATGTTCGAGCATATCACAGTCCCCCCGCCCTATTTCTATGTCTACATCGTCCTTCTCCATAGTGAAAACAGATGCAAAAAATTCATTTAGAACCCCTCCTACATCTTCCGGCTCCACACACAGATTGCCACTTTTGTCCCTAATGGGCCCTATTTTTTCCCTAGTTATCCTCTTACCCTTAATATACTTATAAAACATCTTAGGATTTTCCTTTATTTTGCTCGCCAGTGTTATTTCATGGCCCCTCCTTGATCTCCTAATTTCTTTTTTAAGTATCCCCCTGCACTTTTTGTACTCCTCTAGGGCTTCCTCCGTCTTTAGCCTTTTGTATCTGCCAAAAGCCCTCCTTTTTTTCCTAATCCATTCTCGTATATCCCCTGACATCCAAGGTTCCCTGTGGTTTTTGGAACCACCCTTGACCTTTACGGGAACATGTTGCCATTGTATGATCTCGATCTCCCTTCTGAAAGCCTCCCATTGCTCCGATGCGGATTTTCCTACAAGTAGCTGATCCCAGTCCATTTTGGCCAGATCCTGCTTTATCCTATTAAAATCAGCCTTCCCCCAATTTAGAACCTTTATTTCCGGCCCATCCCTGTCCTTTTCCATGACCACCTTAAATCTCACCATATTATGGTCACTGTCACCAAAGTGCTCACCTACTAGCACTTTTTCCACTTGGCCGGCCACATTCCCTAGAATTAGGTCCAGTACCGCCCCCTCTCTTGTAGGACTTTCTACATGCTGGCTCAAAAAGCTCTCCTGGATGCACTTTAAGAATTCTACACCCTCTGAGCCTTTCACACTCTGACTATCCCAGTTAATATTGGGGAAGTTGAAATCCCCCATTATTATTCCCCTATTATTTGCACATTTCTCTGAGATTTGCCTACATATCTGTTCCTCTATCTCCCCCTGACTGTTTGGAGGCCTATAGTACACTCCCAGCAAAGTGCTTGCCCCCTTTTTGTTTTTAAGCTCCACCCATATGGCCTCATTAGAGGAACCTGCTAATATATCATCCCTCCTTACTGCAGTAATTGACTCCTTAATTAATATTGCGACACCCTCTCCTCTTATACCTCCCCCTCTGTCTCGCCTGAAGATTCTGTACCCCGGAATATTGAGCTGCCAGTCTTGCCCCTCCCTCAACCATGTCTCCGTGATAGCAACAATATCATACTCCCATGTGTTTATCAACACCTTCAGTTCATCCACCTTATTTGCAAGACTCCTTGCATTAAAATAGATGCCATCCAACCTTGCCCTTATATATTTGCCCTGTCTACCAAGCTGACTTGTTTTTTTCTCTATAATTGGCAGCACATCCCCCCCTATTTCAGCTCCCCTCTGTATCCCATCCCCCTGCCAAGTTAGTTTAAACCCCCCCCAACAGTGCTAGCAAACCTCCCCGCAAGGATATTTGTCCCGCTCTGGTTCAGGTGCAACCCGTCCGACTTGTACAAGTCCCACCTTTCCCAGAAGCAGGCCCAGTGATCCAGGAAACTAAAACCCTCCCTCCTACACCAACTCTTTAGCCACGCATTCATCTGCACTATCCTCCTATTCCTATATTCACTAGCACGTGGCACTGGGAGTAATCCAGAGATTACAACCTTTGAGGTCCTGCTCTTTAATCTGTTACCTAGCTCCCTAAATTCTTGATGCAGGACCTCATCCCCCTTCCTACCTATGTCGTTGGTCCCAATGTGGACCACGACCTCTGCCTGCTCACCCTCCCCCTTAAGAATGCCCTGTAGCCGCTCAGTGACATCCCTGACCCTGGTCCCAGGGAGGCAACAAACCATCCTGGAGTCACGTTTGCGGCCACAGAAACGCCTATCTGTTCCCCTTACGATAGAATCCCCTACCACTATTGCTCTCCCACTCTTTTTCCTCCCTTCCTGAGCAGCAGAAGCGTCCCTGGTGCCAGGAAGCTGGCTGCTGCTGCCTTCCCCTGGTGAGTCATCCCCCTCAACAGTATCCAACTTGGTATACCTGTTTGAAAGGGGAATGTCCGCAGGGGTTCCCTGCACTTCCTGCCTGCCTCTGTTGCTCCGCCTGATGGTCACCCACTTTCTTTCTGCCTGTGCAGCCCTACCCTGAGGCGTGAACAACTCGCTAAACGTGCTATCCACGACCCTCTCAGCATCGCGCATGCTCCAAAATTCATCCACCCGCAGCTCGAGCGCCGCAATGCGGTCTACAAGTAGCTGCAGCTGGATGCATTTCCCGCACACATGGTCGTCAGGGACACTGGCAGCGTCCCTGACTTCCCACATGGAGCAAGAGGAGCAGAACACGGGTCTGAACTCTCCTGCCATGACTTACTCCTTTAATTAATTTAAAAAATGTATTCAATACCCCAGTTACAGGTATACTCTAGGGCGCTTTATTTACCAACTGTCCCCACTACACCACAGAGACCCTAGAAATTTAACACCACAGAATTCAAGCTTGTATTGAAAAGAGAGAAATACTCACCAACCAATCACTTACCTGCTCCCTGGTGACGTCACACTTGGATTACTTTTTACCTCTCTCCCGGAACCTGGATTGGTATGCCTCTGACTGCTCCCTCTTATACTCCGATGCCTCGGGCTGCTCCCGCGCAGGTCTGCTGCTTCTCCGGTCTCGGGGCTGTGGGCCTCGGTGCCTCTGACTGCTCCCTCTTGTACTCCGACGCCTCGGGCTGCTCCCGCGCAGGTCCGCTGATTCTCCGGTCTCGGGGCTGTGGGCCTCGGTGCCTCTGACTGCTCCCTCTTATACTACGACGCCTCGGGCTGCTCCCGCACAGGTCCGCTGCTTCTCCGGTCTCGGGGCTGTGGGCCTCGGTGCCTCTGACTGCTCCCTCTTATACTCCGACGCCTCGGGCTGCTCCCGCGCAGGTCTGCTGCTTCTCGGGGCTGTGGGCCTCGGTGCCTCTGACTGCTCCCTCTTATACTCCGACGCCTCGGGCTGCTCCCGCGCAGGTCCGCTGCTTCTCCGGTCTTGTGCTAAACGTTTGAAAGATAGATAAATCAAAGGGGGGGCAAACCGGGAGAAAAAGAACCTGCTGCCAGCACATTAACAAGGAAAAGGTTTCTAAAGCGAGATGGATTAAAAAGATAGAGGCCAGCAAGTACAGAAATGGATTGAGTGGAAGGATATGAAAGACAAGTAGAGAACACAACAGAAGAAAGTACAATGATAGAAAACGCTGAATTACCCGCTGAAAGGAAAGAGGCAATGGAAGGACAAAGGGAGATAAGTATGAGGAAGCTAGAAAGAGAAAGGCAGATAAGATTTTAAAGGGTTGAAACCCTTTTGAGTGTGCCTGCAGCTAATAGGCAAATTGTTAAAAGGATTTGGAATTGACCATACCGTACTTCCCAATACACCATCATGTGTGAATAAGCAATATTCTGCAGAGATTTCGGAGTACGTAAGACAGTCACGTGGAAAGTATCTCCATGTGGGGAGAGATAATTGCTCATTTGCTCTATAGTTAAGCTCATCCAAAGATACAAAATGTTGAAAACTGCTTGATTGTTTGGAAGAACTTTCCTCATCAGTTTATGTATGAAATATTCTACTAGGTTCCACCAATGAATGAATAAAGTCAACCTACAGTTTAGTGAGCAGGTTGTATTTATTTCCAGCTGTGAGACTCAATTAAGTACTGGTAAGAAAATCTAAATTCCAAGCAACTTTTGTTTTGTGCAAGCTGCGAATGGAGCATCGAAGTGCCTTTGTTTGAATCTGAATTCTAGCTGAATTCTAGTCTTTGTTTAATTCACTAAGGAGAGCAATTGGTTTCTATATCAATACAGAAAAAACTGATTTAAAAACCTTGAAGCATGGTGGAAAAATTAAAAAAAATATGGCTGCAAAGTCTATTCCAGTTTGTTGGAGACTAGGGAATTTTTGACCTTTACTCCTGAAATTTTTACCATTTGTTTTTTTTTGTAGAGGCTTGTTACCACGGGATTTGTGTAGGTGCATAAAATACACTTTATGTGTAAAATACACATGTTCTTTGTGCTGAGAAGACTTACAAAATTGGTGAGTCAGACATGGGTTCTTAATGGATTACTTTGCCTACACTTTCACTGCACATGTTACTTGGCAGCTCACTTTTACGATTTGGGGTATTTAAGTGTTTGAATTTCCCTGGCATGATTAAAATTCTCCCCAAGACCCTGAACAAATCCCGACAATTGAAGCAGTTGGGAGTCCTGAAATCTGCACATGTTTTACACCTGACTGGTACTCGTAGTTCTCTCTCTCTCGACAAAGTTCTTTACCTTTGGCCCAAAATGGTTGTTGGATAGTGGGAATTGGCCTGCTGCCATACATGCTGTGGTAGTAGTAGTAATAATTGTAATGAAACCATGGATTATTATTGAGGAGATGAAACACATTTTTATAAACTGACGACCTGATCATAAAAACAGAAATTGCTGAACGTACTCTGGTCAATCAATGATCGTTAGAAAGAAAAAGATTGATTCATATTACCAAAGGTATTGAGGAATATGGGGCAAAGGGATATGGAGTTAGGTCACAAATCAGCGATGATAAGAACATAAGAAATAGAAGCAGGAATAGGCCACTTGGCTCCTCGAGCCTGCTCCGCCATTCAATAAGATCATGGCTGATCTTGGGCTCAAAGCCACTTCCCTGCCCGCTCCGCATAACCCTGCACTCCCTTATCTTGCAAAAATCTGTCTATCTCCACCTTAAATGTATTTAATGACCCAGCCTCCACAGTTCGCTGGGGCAGAGAATTCCACAGATTTACGACCCTCAGAGAAGAAATTCCTCCTCATCTCAGTTCTAAAAGGGTGACCTTTTATTCTGAAACTATGCCCCCAAGTTCTAGATTTCCCCATGAGGGGAAGCATCCTCTCTGCATCTACCTTGTCGAGCCCCCTCAGTGTCTTATGTTTCAATAAGATCACTTCTCATTCTTCTAAATTCCAATGAGTATAGGCTCAACCTTTCTTCATAAGTCAATCCCCTCATCTCAGGAATCAACTGTGTGAATTGTCTCTGAACTGCCTCCAATGCAAGTATATCCTTCCTAAATAAGGAGACCAAAACTGTACGCAGTACTCCAGGTGTGGTCTCGCCAATACCCTGTACAGTTGCAGCAGGAGCTCATTGAATGGGGAACAGGCTTGAGGGGCTAAATGGCCGCCTCCTGTTCCTATGTTCCTATTTCAGGTGTGATCCTTCATTAGAACTTTAGGAAGGAATAGTGATGTGAAAAAGAGAGAAACCTCATCCAAATTATAATTATTCTACTGGAGGACACTGGCTAGTTTAGCGTCCTAAATTGTAATAACCGTGATGGAAGATAGATCATATTCATTTCTGAGCAGACTGTTTACTTGTATGACAATGATTGATCCCAAAAGGCAGGAGAGATTGAATAAAATAAAATTCAGCTGGATATCTACTTTTAAAATTAAATATTTCAACCAATGAACTTGTAGCGAGAATGATACTGATAAGATAATATAACTGGCAATTTAGAATGGGTTTACAAAATATTTTTAAAGGATATTACCTGTTACAATTTAATTGATTGCCCAGTTTGACATACTTTCTCCTTAAATTGGCATAAAACTGTGATATGAGTTAGATACAGCAGGGAGAGGATATTGGAGGGTACCTAGAGTAACGCCTTGCAACAGGAGTGAGGGGTCAGTCAGGAATAGTTGCCTTTGACTTGTGGCATATCTTTATTTCATTTGGTTAATCCTCCCAGATGCACAGCTAGTGTTGTGGAAAAATTATGCAGTATTATGTTAGGAAAATACATTTTGGAATGAAGTGGTTTGCTTTTCTATGGTGGTGCACAGTAATTTTATTCACATAGTGTTGCTGTTGCTGCCATATGGAAGCATTGAGTGCGTTTTCACTAGTCCCCTTGTTGAAATGTGTTACTCAAGCCCTAGAGGTTCCGAAATAGCCAGTTACCATAGCAATATCTACTTACTGTAAACTAATTCATGATTTTGTTTCCATGAATGTCAAAACTTAAAAAGGAAAACACTATTAATTAGATACGTTTTTAAATCTGCTATGAGGTGGGGGGAGGGTTGTTAACCTGTCACTTTGACTGCTAGGAAACTGTTACTTATAGTTAACACATTTGCATTTCCCCTGCCCCCTAACAGAAAAGGCTTACACAAATGCAAGAAAAAGTGTTAATCCAGCAGACTGGGAGAGCCATAAAAAGCAACAAAAGGATAAAAAGATGTGCTATAAGAGAGTATGAAAAATACTTGCAAGGGATCTCAAAGCTAATAGTAGAAGGTTTTAAACAAATATATTCAGAGAAAGCGTGTTAAGGGGAACGTGGGCCAATTAAAGACAGAAACAGGTGATACAATAATGGATAATCAAGAAATGGCAGACTTATTACTTTGTATCCGTTTTCACAGTAGAGAAAGAGGACAAAATACAAGCGTTACAAGGAACCTAAAAGTAAGTCAAGGGGAGGAACTTATCGGATTTTCATATAATTAAGAAAATGGTAATGGAGAAAGTAATGGGGCTTAAGATATTTTTTCAGGACCTGATGGTTTCCACCCTAGGGAATTAAAAGAAACTGCTGGGGAATTTGACGATGCCTCAGTCATAATTTTCCAAAGTTCTTAAATTCTGGAATTGTGCATTTGAATTAGAAAATGGCAAATATCACTCCATTATTTAAAAAAGGAGGGAGGGAGAAACCAGGAAACTACAGGCCTGTCAGTTTAATGTCAATTGTGGGGAAATTACTGGAATCTATCAGTAGGTACAGAGTGACTGAGCACTTTGATAAGTATGAGCTGATCAAAGAGAGTCAGCATAGATTTGTGTAGGATAGGTCATGTCTGACTAATTCAGTTAAATCTTTTGATGAGGTCACTCACATGGCGGACTATGGATGTTGGCTGTATGGACTTCAAGAAGGTATTAAATATGGTGCTGCACAAGAGATTATTATCAAAAATAAATGCGCAGGGATTTGAGGCTACCTTGGGTTGGTAATTGGTTAGGAGACGGGGAGTAGAGATAAAAATGACCCTGATTGGGAGACGTGACAAGTGGCGTTCCCCAGGGATCTGTACTGGGGCTTCCACATTTCACCTTGTATATCATTGACTTGGATGAAGGAGTAGAGAGTTGGATATCCAAGTTTGCCGATGACACTAAGTTAGGAAGCACTGTAAATTGTGTAGATGGGAGCAGGAAGTTACAAAGAGACATAGACAGATTAAAGGAGTAGGCAAAACTGTGGCAGATGGATTTGAATGTGGGGAAATCTGAGGAAATTCACTTTGGATCCAAGAAAGACAAATCCGAATATTTTCTTACTGACAAGAGACCAGGAACTGCAGAGGAACGAAAGGATTTGGGTGTCCAGTGCACAGGTATAAAAAATAATCAAAAAGTCTAATGGAATGTTGATCTTTATCTAAAAGGGGCCGAAGTACAAAGGGCAGTAAGTGATGTTTCAGTCGTACAGAGCCTTGGTCAGAAGGCAGTTGAACCAGTAATGGTAATACATTGGGGCCCGTAATATCATGGCTCACATGTTGGAGGAACTTAAAGAATATAAAAATATGTTAGATAAGTTTAAAGTGAAGAGTTAATAAGATGGTGGTATCTGAGTTATATTCTTAGGGCACAGGGAAAATAATTGACTTGAATGACTGGGTGCTAAAATAGTATGCACATGAGGAAAATGACTTTGTCGGTGTCTGGAAAGTTTTGGGGACAGGAGGAACCTTTAGGAAGGATTTCCACATAACCAGATGGGGAGCTAAGCTGTTTGATTAAAACAGAACAGTAATTAGTATGGGCTTCAGCTGAATTTGTTGTGGTGGGATAGCTAATGTTGTACTTGCGTTGTTTTGCAGCATTGCAACTGATGACATCACTGACTTCAGCGGCAGTGCAGATAAAGCAAACAAAGTTGGGCTGCTGCCTTCGGAGGCTCCATGACCCACTAAAGAGGTCGATCAGAGATTTGTCTTGTTTCTCTTTATTGGGTGACATATATGTTCGCTGGCAGAATCCCCTTCGAAGGGGTGTCAAGGTGGATTGTTTAACAGCTATCACAGATAGCTGCTCTTCGCTGAGGCTGGCTATACCATCAAGATGATTGTAATGTTTCACAGGTGTAAACAGGCAATTTCTGTGTCCATGGCTATTTGTAAAAGATATCTTTTTGATATTCTTTTGTCTTCATTAGGATTTGAACATGTAGAGTGAACATAACTTACGCTGTACCTAGGATCTTTAGTAAATTTCTGATTTAGTAGGCAACTGATAAGATGAAGCGAGCGGAACACACTTTGAAATATTCAATTTCTTGTATAAAATTACCATCACAGAGGTCCAAACTAAGAGTGTTACTTTCTTGAGTTCTGAGACATTTTCCAATTTTGGAACGGGGACTGTAATGTCAAGTTTTGAAAACTATTTCAAAGCTAGTGTGTTACTTCAAAAACCTGCTGTTACTACTTGCTTCTGTAAACGACTATCTGTGAATTGACCTGTCTTGGTACTTTAGTTTGTTACAAAAGTGTATGGTGTGCCTGTGTACCTCACTTCTTGCAGACCAGAGACGGGTTTGAACTGCAGGGAGCGAACTCTCAGTACTAATTAATTCAGTTTATCAATTCCCTGCTCCAAGTGCGATTCTTCCCGGCACCGATCTTAATAGGATCCGTTCTCCGATTTTGGAGCTTAATGGTAGTTGCCCTTAACCAGAATAAACCGCATCCATTTTAGAGGCTCATTATTTGTTGGTTGGTGAATGTAGTAAGTTGTTTCTCAACAGCACTGAATATACTTTTAATAAATGTCATAGGAAAATGTTACATTTCAAGAAAGAGAATTTCAATTTTTTTTGTAGAGGAACATGTAAATATACTCTTGGGAAAAGGAGGTAAAGATTTACTTCATGAGACTGCTAATGGCTTCAATGGACAAATGAGCCGATATTTAGAAAAAGTCAGATTGTTCTCCGTGCTGTGATATCTGAGTCTTTATCCTGAGCCCTCTTCTGGTGTCACAGTGACTGACTTTGTGAGAGGTAATTATGGGAGAGAAAATTCCCATCTTCAAAAGTGCTGTTCTGTCCAAATTTGATTGCAACTTACTGGGATGTTTTCTACTTTTAGAAATTTAAATATTAATCTTGTCACTTTTTTATTTTAATGATAATTAATACAAATACTGACTACTTTAATTTCTGGTGGGTTAGTGTGGCCTCGACTATTGGATTTCTTCAGCCTTACCAGCTGAAATCTGGCCAATCGGGACTCACCTGCAATAACATTAATTTTGCCTTTCTCAAGTGGTTTGGCGCCCATTTAACTATTAACATCACGGCCAAGAATGTTAATCCTGCCCTGAATAGCAGGAAATAAGTTAAGCATAGCATTGAAAGTGCACAGCTTGATTAACTGACAAAATCGTTTCTCTGATTTTGAAAGACCATTTTATTGGCCCATAAATTCCGTTCCCTGTGGGTGTGTACGCGCTGTGTACTCACCCGTAGGGCCAACGGAAATGCCAGTTTTAGGCATGCACTGCACATGCGCTGGAAACCGAAACTTCCGATCTTTGAAGAAAGGGCTTGACGGGCCAAACGCCTGCGCCGGATAGGCAGCGCGTACGGCTGAAACTTCCGTTTTTTCCAACAGTTGCTTCAGTCCAGGTAAGTCTGAAACAGCTGCGCCTGGAAAAGCAGGCGCAAGGCCGGCAGCTGAAGAAAGTTAAAAAAAAAAAAAAAAAAAAAAATTCCACTGATTTATCATTTTAAAATACTTTAAAGAAAGGTAAGTTTATTTTTAGCCCTGTTGAAAACATTAATTATTTTTTTCAAAAATTTAAATTTTTGTTTAAAAGTTAATTTATGTAATTTATAGTCATTTTAAAAATGTGATGGTTTAAAAAAAAAAAAAAATTATTTGAAGTTTTACTTATGTTTTGGGGCTGATCTCTATTTATAGATTTGTCAAATCTATGAATGGAGATTCCCTGCTCTGATTGGCTATCCATGGCCCAAATGATCCCAGGGACGCTGCGAACTACCTGTGCCCCTGGGATACGTGTGCCCTACAGACCGGTAGTTTGAAGAGGCACAGCAACGGAATTCTGCGCCTCCCGGGAGCCCTCCGGTCCAGGCGCAGATTTTTTCCAAATCGCAGCCCTCCGCCCGCGGGAGGGCTGTGAACGGAATTTCTGGGCCGATATCTCGGGTGCTAGGCTCCAAGTATTTACTCTCGTGTATTCAAAGTCTTGAGTTTTGAAATCAGAAACAAACATTAAACTATAATCCAAGCTTTACAAATTGTATGCATCATCTGCTTGTGTAGGTTACATTAAATTCTGTAGGCTAATAATGCAATATTAATACTGTGGCTCAGTCGGTAGCACTTTTGCCTCTGAGTCAGAAGGTTGTGGGTTCAAGTCCCACTCCAGGGACTTGAACACAAAAATCTAGGCTGACACTCCAGTGCAGTGCTGAGGGAGTGCTGCACTGTCAGAGGTGCCGTCTTTCAGATGAGACGTTAAGCCGAGGCCCCGTCTGCGCTCTCAGGTGGACGTAAAAGATCCCAATGCACTATTTCAAAGAAGAGCAGGGGAGTTATCTCCGGTGTCCTGGCCAATATTTCTCCCTCAACCAACATAACAAAAAAAAACATTATCTGGTCATTATCACATTGCTGTTTGTGGGAGCTTGCTGTGTGTAAATTGATTGCCGCGTTTTCCACATAACAAAAGTGACTGCACTTCAAAAGTGACTGCACTTCAAAAAGTGACTGCACTTCAAAAAGTATTTCATTGGCTGTAAAGCGCTTTGAGACGTCCGGTGGTCATGAAAGGCGCTATATAAATGCAAGTCTTTCTTTTCTTTTATTGGAAAGCAATGTTTTGAAGATTGTGTTCAATTTTGTGTGGGCTACCTTCAAAAACACATTACCTTGTAGAGAGTTCAGCCAATGATCATAATCACATCAAAATCTTTTATCATCTTTCGCTTTTGTTATTGGAGCCATTTAGAATAAGAACCAGTTTTGTACTCTGTTCCACTAATTGTTTATGGAATGTGGGAGCGACTCTGACATTCAGTATGCACAGCAGATGCGGGTTGCAGCACAATGGAAATTAAAGGAATTTATTTGATCTTGTATCTCTGTTTTTGACTTTTGTTTTTGTTTCCTTTCAAATGTCAAGATGTGCCTCGGCCTGCCTAGATTGCTCATGTCCTGTTATATAGGTCGCATCTTCTTTAAGGACAGAGACCTGTTTAGAAGTTCTCAGCCTCAGTTTTTCAGGTCTCTTTCTGACTGAAGATTAAAGCTGAAAAGGAACCAGCGTTGTGTGTGACTCGAGCACAGAGAACCAACTTTGTTATTGCAGCCTGGATTCAGGCGGAGTCAAAATTTTTGTTAAAAGAATATGAGGGCTTTGCGATGGCAATGCTATATTGTGGGCCAACATGTACTGAAGCCATGCTAGCAAAATATTTGCATTATATGGTAATACTAACACACATTTCCCACTTGATAATTGTCACGTCTAACATAATTACTGCCAATCTGAATTTTCCGCATTGATCTAAATACAGAAAATATAAATAAGCACACATTAGGCCAGGCTTTGCCGCATTGGCGATTTTGGCATAAATTAAACCGTTGTGCGCCCCGAGACCTCAGTGGTGAATTGCTGCCAAATTTTACTGGAAAACTGATTTGAACATGCCACAGAAATGTGGCAAATCAGAAGCTGCAGCCAATGGCTGATAGAGATTTAGTTTTACTGAAGAGAACCGATGATGGCAATCCTTATATTTTTTTTAAAATCAAGCCCGTATGAAGAAAAGTATCATGTATGTAGAATTATGTTGAAGCTGAACCAGAATCTACAGGTTTACATTGGAAGTTGAACGAATTGATCACCGGGTTAATTTTTTTGGATTGAATTTTGGATTGCAGTTTTCCGTTAAGCTGCTTCACTTTTTACAAATGGGGAAAAAAAAAATCCAACTTTGAATTTTGAGCCTTGCTAGTTCTGCATGTCATCTATTCAGCTTAATTTTCATTGAGCAATTGTGAGTTTTATTTGAGCTATGAGGATGTTGAAATCTCAAATTCGTGCTTTTCTGTACCTGTGTTTATACTGTCTGTAGATGATTGAAGGGAGGATATTTCTTGTACTATAAGTACAACATTTTCTGCTGACGAGGAGCCATGTGTCTAGGTGCTGAATATAAGAGAGATGTGAAAGCATTTAGAAATGGAGCAGAAAAGGATTTAGAGGCGACCATTGACCAATTCACTATTCTATCATGGTTATGAATAAAGTTGATCGGGTACTGGGATGCAAATCTATTTAATTATAAATTATTCTGACCCTGTATAGATTGGTAGGTAGGCCACACTTGAAATAATAGAGGCGATTCTCTATTTCAACATTCCCGGCACACAGTGGCATATATATCAGGAACTTGAATGCTCCAGCCCATGATTTTCCATCCATTAAAATGAATAGATGGAAAATCCTGGCCTGGCATGCACAATTTCCAGATGTGGTCCCACTGTGTGTCTGGAGTACCAAAAATGGAAAATTTCCCTTATTGTATGAAGTTTTAGGTGCCTTCCTTCAAATGAGCATTGGTATATTGGAGAGAGTTCAGGGAAAAGTTACTAGGTTAATTCCAGGCTCAGTTTTGGAGAGACTAAACATTTTCATCACTGAAAGGAAAATAAAGAGGAGACATGTTTCAAGTTTTCAGTAATACTGAGATGAATGGAAGATGCAAGCGCAAAATAGTTAATTATCTTGGACTGTGAGTAAGGTGTCAGCCTTCGCTCAGTAGAAGCACTCTTGCCTCTAAAACAGCGGGTTGTGGGTTCAAGTCCCACTCCTGAGACCTGAGCACATAATCCAGGCTGACCCTTCAGCGTAGTACTGAGGGAGTGCTGCACTGTCGGAGATGTCGTCTTTTGGATGAGACGTTAAACCAAGACTGCCCTCGGGTGGATGTAAAACATCCCATGATACTATTCGAAGAAAAGCAGGGGAGTTCTCCCTGGTGTCCTGGCCAATATTTATTCCTCAATCAACATCACTAAAAGCATCTCTAACTTTTTCCAGTTCTGACAAAAGGTTATCGACCTGAAACATTAACTCTGTTTCTCTCTCCACAGATGCTGCCTGACCTGCTGAGTATTTCCAGCATTTTTTGTTTTTAGTCACTCAAAGCAGATTACCTGGTCATTATCTCATTGTTGTTTGTGGGAGCTTGCTGTGCGCAAATTGGCTGCCACGTTTCCCACATTACAACAGTGATTCCACTTGAAAAGTACTTCATGTAATGTATTTTGGGATGTCCTGAGGTTGTGAAAGGTGTGATATAAATGCAAGTCTTCCTTTGTTATTATACAGTAGAAGACATGAGTATAAAATTAACAAGCCTTAAGCGAGGCTTCATTTAAAATATTTTTTTGCCCCACAGTTGTGATTTTGTGGGATAGACCTCCACCTAAAACTGTTGCTCCTATGCCAGTTAACAGTGCTATATGAGTATCTAGCTAGGAACAGGATTGTTCATTATAAGGACAGGTCATAGATAGAGCTGCCTGACTGCTGTGTGGAACATAATGATTCCTGAAAGTCTGGGAGTCAGTTGATGTCGTGTTAGTAATCCTTTGTATTCCTATGTTGCAATTTACTTCAGGATATTAAATAGGTTGAGTTGAATCCATGATGGAGTGGATTGTACGAGGGTAAATTCAGTAAACCTGTGGTCCCAGCAGGTAGTCACACTCTCTAAGGGAGAAGGGCCTCCAATACTAAGGTGTTGATTTCCCGACCCGCACTCCCTGTAAGAATGGAATTGGAGGATTGTTGATTTACAGTATGGTGTGTGGAAGGAACAAACTCAATGGATTAACTTGCCTTTTCTTATTCCATGCTTTCATGTATTTATTTGTCTTGATATTGTTGAAACAAATTCTGATATTCTGCCAGAATCTTTTATTGTTACAGATCTTGTCAATTTAACACCCTCAGCCATGTTTTTTTTCTGGGTTTGGAAATTCATGATGGTATAAATATTAGATGCTTATCTCATCTGTACCTCCTGCATAGTTAAACCTACCTTTTAATCAATATGGATGGAAAATGTTGGAAATACATAGCATCTGTCAGCATCTGAAAAAAGAAAGGTAGATTTTTATCCAGAACATTAACCTATCTACTCTTTTCAGATGCTGATGAGCTTGCTGCACATCTCCGGTACTTTTTGATGTTTTTGGCAGTGTTTGCAATTTCTTTTTCTGTATATATCATTCAGTAAATTTTAGCTTCCTGAATTTCTCTGCTAAAAATGGTTGGTTAAATATATACATTCCATAATAGGAATGTATCTAGTTTAGGCCGGTGATCGAAAATGTATTGTGAATTGGTAACAATCTGCTATTGATGAAAATTTGGCAGAAAATATGATTTAAGACTTGGTGCAACAAACATGTAACATGTAGGCACAATTACTACTAAGGAAGAGATAGACCTCCATCTGTTGGACCATCACAAAGTCCTGAAGCCCAGGAAAAATGTGGTTTGAGATTTCATTGACCCAGCGATCACAAATTTGTATAGTACCCATAATGTAGAACTATATTTGAATGTTTTATAAAGGGAGAGAAGAACCCAAGCAGGAGATGATGAGGGATTTGGCAGAGGGGGCTGAAGGCACAGTTGAAGAGTTTGTTTTAAGAAAGCTTTTGAAGTGAGGGATAAAGGTAGCAAGACAAACTGATTTTGGGATAGAGTTTGTGGCAAAAAATGGATCTTTACTTGTGTTACATTTTTGAGCTTGTATTGCTGAAAACAATATAAGGGTTAATGCCCAATGTCACAGAATGCATTTCCAACTCAAAACTGACAAATGGTCTGGAAGGATTGCACAAGATGTATGTTATTTTTAAAGAGTACACACAATGGTTGTCTGAAGTGTTAATTGGTAAATCAACCCAGGGCTATGTCACCTGGCTGCAGATCAAATAATAGGCCCCAGCCTGTGGCTTTTGACAGTTCTTTGACATTTAAGGAGGAGATGGGATTGGCTGGAGTCCTCATTGTTGAGCAGCTCAGTGACCAGAGACCACTTCTTCAAGAATTAGAGTGAGAGTCAGTTTCCATCACACAGCCAACAGCTACTGTTCTATATGTTTAAAAAAAAAAATCAATGCTAGATTAGTCAGGGGAGCTAGCCTAGATTCTGCTATGGCAAGTAAATATGTGTTAAAGTCTCTGTTGAGAGAGAAAGCAATTTATATCTTTATTAATTTCTCTACTCCACTTGAGACATAAAAATATATTTCACTGTTCTATTCTTTACTGTCCATTTGTTTGCCTTGTGCAGGTAAAACCACTTGGTATAAAAAATGGTTTGTTTGGTGTGGTCAGCAGTGGCTCAGTGGGTAGCACTCTCTCGCCTGAGTCAGAAGGTTGTGGGTTCACGCCCCATTCTAGAGACTTGAGCACAAAAGTCTAGTACAGTACTGAGGGAGTGCTACACTGTCAGAGGTGCCTTCTTTTGGATGAGACGTTGAACCGAAGCCCTGTCTGCTCTCTCAGGTGGACGTAAGAGATCCCATGGCACTATTTCAAAGAAGAGCAGGGGAGTTATCCCCAGTGTCCTGGCCAATATTTATCCCTCAATCAACATCACAAACAGATTATCTGGTCATTATTACCTTGCTGGTAATAAGGTCGCATCCTCTGTCGTCGAATTACAGTATGCAGACGATGCTTGCATCTGCGCTCACTCGGAGGTCGAACTCCAAACCATCGTCAACACCTTCACCAAAGCGTACGAGAGCATGGATCTTACACTAAACATCCGTAAGACAACGGTCCTCTACCAACCTGCCCCCGCCACACAGTACTGCCCCCCCGATTATCAAAATTCATGACAAGGCCTTAGACAACGTGGACCACTTTCCATACCCCGGGAGCCTACTGTCAACAAGGGCAGATGTCGACGACGAAGTCCAACACTGCCTTCAGTGTGCCAGTGCAGCCTTCGGTCGCCTGAGGAAGAGAGTGTTTGAAGACCAGGACCTTAAACCCGGCACTAAGCTCGTGGTCTACAGAGCAGCAGTGATACCCGCCCTGCTGTATGCCTCAGAGACATGGACCATGCGCAGCAGGCACCTCAAAGCACTGGAGAGGTACCACCAATGTTGCCTCCGCAAGATCCTGCAAATCCATTGGCAGGATAGGCACACCAACATCAGTGTTCTCGCTCAGGCCAACATCCCCAGCATCGAAGCTTTGACCACGCTCGATCAGCTCCGATGGACGGGTCACATCGTCCGCATGCCCGATACGAGACTCCCAAAACAAGCGCTCTACTCTGAGCTCCGACACGGCAAGAGAGCCCCAGGTGGGTAGAGGAAGCGCTTCAAGGACACCCTCAAAGCCTCCTTGAAAAAGTGCAACATCCCCACTGACACCTGGGAATCCCTGGCCCAAGTCCGCACAAAGTGGACGAGAAGCATTCGGGAAGGCGCCGAACACCTCAAGTCTCTTCGCCGGGAGCAAGTGGAAGCCAAGCGGAAGGAGCGCACGTCAACCCAAGCACTCCACCCACCTGCCCCTTCAACCACTGTCTGCCCTACCTGTGACAGAGACTGTAGGTCCTTCATTGGGCTCATCAGTCACCTGCGAACTCATTTTTAATGTGGAAGCAAGTCATCCTCGGTTCCGAGGGACTGCCTAAGAGAGAAGAGGCTGTTTGTGGGAACTTGATGTGTGCAAATTGGCTGCCGTATTTCCTACATTACAACAGTGCCTACACTTCAAAGGCTGTAAAGCGCTTTGGGATGTCCGATGGTCATGAAAGGCTCTATATAAATGCAAGTCTTTTTCTGTCTGTCTGTGATGGACTTTGAATCCCCCCACCCAGAATACGGTCTGTGCCCTTTTTACTCAGTGCTTCTTCCAAGTGGTGTTCAACATGGAGGAGTACTGATTCATCAGCTGAGGGAGGGCGGTAGGTGGTAATCAGCAGGAGGTTTCCTTGCCCATGTTTGACCTGATGCCATGAGACTTCATGTGGTCCGGAGTCAATGTTGAGGACTCCCAGGGCCACTCTCTCCCGAATGTATACCACTGTGCCGCCACCCCGGTGGGTCTGTCCTGCCTGTGGGACAGGACATACCTAGGGATGGTGATGGAGGAGTTTGGGACATTGGCTGAAAGATATGATTCTGTGAGTATGATTGTCAGGCTGTTGCTTGACTAGTCTGTGGGACAGCTCTCCCAATTTTGGCACAAGTCCCTAGATGTTAGTGAGGAGGAATTTGCAGGGTCGACTGAGCTGGGTGTACCGTTGTCGTGTCCGGTACCTAGATCGATGCCGAGTGGTCCATCTGATTTTATTCTTATACTTCTTTGTAGCAGTTTTGTTACAACTGAGTGGCTTGCTAGGCCATTTCAGAGGGCAGTTAATAGTCAACCACATTGCTGTGGGTCTGGAGTCACATATTGGCCAGACCAGGTAAGGATGGCAGATTTCCTTCCCTAAAGGATATTGGTGAATCAGATGTGTTTTTCTGACAACCAGTCGTTTCATGGTCAGCATTACTGATATTAGCTTATTATTTCAGATTTATTTAATGAACTGAATTTAAATTCCCCAGCTGCCGTGGTGAGAATTTGGACCTCATTGATCCGGCTTGATGGTAATGGTTCTCAACATTGACTCCGGACTCCATGTAGTCTCATGGCATCAGGTCAGACATGAGCAAGGGGAACCTCCTGCTGATTACCACCTACTTAATTGCCTGTAAAGTGCTTTGTGACGACCCAAGGTCATGAAAGGCGCTATATATATATAAAATGCAAAATAACAACAGAAAATGCTGGAAAAACTCACCAGGTCAGGCAACATCCATGGACAGAAATTTGAGTTGACGTTTCGGGTCGACCCCTTCTTCAAAACTGGAAAGAAAAGATAGATCGGAGGCAGGGCTGCGATTGGACAAAAGAATAAAAGAAACAAAAGAAGTAAAAAAGAGACAATAAAAGGCCCGACCAGTCCCCATCCACCACCACCCTCCTCCGCCTGGCTGAACTTGTTCTCACATTGAACAACTTCTCCTTTAACTCCACTCATTTCCTCCAAATCAAAGGTGTTGCCATGGGTACCCGCACGGGTCCTAGCTATGCCTGCCTTTTCGTGGGCTATGTGGAACAATCTTTGTTCCAGTCCTACTCGGGTCCCCTCCCTCACCTCTTTTTCCGATACATTGATGACTGTATCGGTGCCGTTTCCTGCTCTCGTCCCGAACTTGACAATTTCATTCACTTTGCCTCCAATTTCCACCCTTCCCTCACCTTCACATGGTCCATCTCTGACTCTTCCCTTCCCTTCCTCGACTTCTCCGTCTCCATCTCTGGGGATAGGTTATCGACCAATATTCACTACAAGCCCACTGACTCCCACAGCTACCTGGACTACACTTCCTCCCACCCCGCTTCATGTAAGGACTCTATTCCATTCTCCCAGTTTCTCCGTCTCCGCCGTATCTGCTCCGACGATGCCACCTTCCACACCAGTGCTTCAGACATGTCTTCCTTTTTCTGTAACCGAGGATTCCCCTCTACCGTGATTGACACTGCCCTCGACCGTGTCAGTTCTATCTCCCGCACTTCTGCCCTCACCCCTGCCCCTCCCTCCTGGAACCACGATAGGGTTCCCCTTGTCCTCACCTTTCACCCCACCAGCCTCCACATTCAACGGATCATCCTCCGGCATTTCCGCTACCTCCAAAGTGATCCCACCACCAAACGTATCTTCCCCTCCCCTCCCCTTTCAGCATTCCGCAGGGACCGCTCCCTCCGAGACACCCTAGTCCACTCCTCTATCACCCCAAACAGCCCTTCCCCTTCGCCTGGCACCTTCCCGTGCAAGCGGAGGAGATGTAACACCTGCCCCTATACCTCCCCCCTTCCCACTGTCCAGGGCCCCAAACACCCCTTCCAGGTGAAACAGCGATTTACTTGTACTTCTCGCAATCTAGTATACTGTATTCGCTGCTCACGATGCGGTCTCCTCTACATTGGGGAGACCAAACGCAGATTGGGTGACCGCTTTGCGGAACGCCTCCGTTCAGTCCGTAAGGGTGACCCCGAGCTTCCGGTCGCCTGTCATTTTAATTCAATGTTCCATTCCCACTCGGACCTCACCGTCCTTGGCCTCTTGTATTGTTCCACGGAAGCTCAACGTAAACTCGAGGAACAGCACCTCATCTTCCGATTAGGCACTCTGCAGTCTTCCGGACTCAATATCGAGTTCAACAATTTCAGATCATAACCTCGGCCCCCATTTCATTTTTTCTTGTAATTTTTCCACTCCTTCCCCCCCCCCCTTTCCTTTTGTTTCGCTCTCATCCCTTGCCCTGCCAGTACACTTTACACCCCATCTCGTCTAGCTTCTAACACCTTTTATTGTCTCTTTTTTACTTCTTTTGTTTCTTTTATTCTTTTGTCCGATCGCAGCCCTGCCTCCGATCTATCTTTTCTTTCCAGTTTTGAAGAAGGGGTCGACCCGAAACGTCAACTCCAATTTCTGTCCATGGATGTTGCCTGACCTGCTGAGTTTTTCCAGCATTTTCTGTTGTTATTTCGGATTTCCAACATCCGCAGTATTTTGCTATCGTACTTATATAAAATGCAAGTTCTATTTACTGCTGCCCAATAACATGTGACCACGCGTTAAATATCACAGATCCAGCAATCATAGCTTTCAACGGCTCAGCAAACTTTTTGGTCAAATTTTTGCACAGAACTGGAGACTGGGAAAATAATGAAGAAAAAGTTGATAAAATATGCATTGATAAAGAAAGTGGTATAACTGGTCCTTGTTCGCCCCAGTATTCCAATCAGTTGCTTCTCACAATGAACAGAAAGAACTAGGAAAGTCCACATTCGTGGAGAGCCCACTCCGAAAGTGAGTGTGTGAAAACCACGAGGAAAGTCAGAGTTGGTTGTCTCCATGCACCTAGCAACCACAATGGTTTCTATTGAAGTTACTGCCAAGAAACAGTCTTACCCGCCTTATTCATTTAAAGGGGCGTTTTAGAAACATTTTACACATTATAAACAAACACATTAATATGCATTATAAACACAAAGCTACAAGACCAATAGGTTACTTTCATTTATAGCTGTATTTCTTTCCCTCCCCCAAAAAAAGGCTGAAGAATTTTCCAAATTATCAAAAACCTCCAAATCTTTAAAAACAATCTAAGGCACATCGCCTAGCTGGCAATCAGCTGCTGCAACAATAGCGTGGATGAGCCCGACCACCAGTGACTATGTGCTATAGTTGAATGAGAAGTTGAGAATCCGTGTGCTCAGTTTAAAAGGCGGCAGGCTTCCAAAGGCTGAGCAGGATAGTTCAGCCAATTGACGCTTCCTGCTCAAATTCAAATTCCACCAATGGACAATGATGTCCAACAGGTTCAGAATTCTGTGGATGAAAGTATTCTGTGGATGAAAGTGTTCTGCTGGCCTTACGATTGACACCTCTGATGTTGAGCATGAGGCTGAGGCGGGCAGAGAAATTGAAGGAAATGGGCAGTATGAGTTCGCATGTAGGTTCAAGTCTCCAAGGACTAACGGTTGCCTTGTGCAGAGGATGAGTGAAGCTGGAAAGAGGGCGATTTCAGTGAGGAATGCACAGGAGGACCTTGTGGGTGGCAAATGCTGAAGATCTTGAAAGAGGGATGGTAGAAGGTGAGATACTTGAATGAGAAGAAGGAGCCAGAAGAGGGATGGTAGAAGGTGAGATACTTGAATGAGAAGAAGGAGCCAGAAGTGTATGAGTATAGGTTGAGTGAGACTGGGAGATGACATCCTATACTCCCACTGTGGGCGAGAACGTGATTAAAAAGTATAGATAAGCAGGGTGGGCTCAGTAAGAGGGAAGGAGTTACCATTGATAAACCAGGTCTCAGTCAGGTGTGTGATGTACATCTGCTCCTCTAGGAGGAGGTTATGGATGTGGAGGGTTTTGTCTGAGGAAATGGACACTTTATGCAAGTGAGTGCAAGTCCAATTTTGCTGAGACCTAAAATTGGGGTTCATGTGAGAATTAAGTTCTAAACTTGATTGGATGAATTTTCTATTATTGGTTTATAAATTGTAGAAAGTAACTTTCATGAAACAAACTTTCCTGGATTTGCATATTGACGATGGAAGGCATTTAATCAGCACTAATGTATTTGACTTCTCATTTCCTTCATGTATATTTTAGACCTGGAAACCATGAGGTTTATTTGAAATCAGTCCAAGGTTTGTGTTTAATCAATGAGGAGGTAGGAGTAGCAAGAAAGCAATGGTACTTGTACACTATATATGTTGTCTCTTGATTTCAAACACTGGTGAATGTACCAACAAGTTGCCGTATCACTTTATAAGTGGTAGTGTATATAGGAATTGCAACACAAATAGACCGTTCAGCTGAACTAGTCTGTGTTAGTGTTTATCTTCCATACATGCAAACATATTGCATTGCTATCTATCTAATCGTAGCTAGAGAATCACCTGCAATGGCTTCTTGTCCTTCAACCGCACCGTTACCTCTGGTGTCTCCCAAGGATCTATCCTTGACCCCCCTCCGATTTCTCACCTACATGCTGCCCCTCAGCAACATCATCCAAAAACACAGCGTCAGTTTCCACATGTACCCTGACCAGCTCTACCTCACCACCAACTCTCTCGACCCCTCCACTGTCTCTCTAAATTGTCAGACTGCTTGTCCGACATCCAGTACTGGATGAGCAGAAATTTTATCCAACTAAATATTGGAAAGACCGAAGCCATTGTCTTCGATCCCCGCCACAAGCTCCGTTCCCTAGCCATTGACTCCATCCCTCTCTCTGGCAATTGTTTGAGGCTGAACCAGACTGTTCGTAACCTTGGTGTCATATCTGATCCCGAGATGAGCTTCTGACCACATATCCATGCCATCACTTAGACCACCTATTTTCATCTCCGGAACATTGCTCGACTCCGCCCCAACCTCAGCTCATCTGCTGCTGAAACCCTCATCCATGCCTTTGTTATCTCTAGACTTGACTCTTCCAATGCACTCCTGGCCAGCCTCCCACGTTCTATCCTCCGTAAACTTGAGGTCATCCAAAACTCGGCTGCCCGTGTCCTAATTCGCACCAAGTCCCGTTCACCCACCACCCGTGTGCTCGCTGATCTACATTGGCTCCCGGTTAAGCAATGCCTTGATTTTAAAATTCTCATCCTTGTTTTCAGATCCTTCCATGGCCTCGCCCCTCCCTATCTCTGTAATCTCCTTCAGCCCCACAACCCCCCGAGATATCTGCGCTCCTCTAATTCTGGCATCTTGAACATCCCTGATTATAATCGCTCCTCCATTGGTGGCCATGCCTTCTGTTGCCTAGGCCCTAAGCTCTGGAATTCCTTCCCTAAACCTCTCTTTCTTCCTTTTAAGACGCTCCTTAGAACCTACCTCTTTGACCAAACTTCCGCCTTAATATCTCCTTATGTGGCTTGGTGTCAAATTCTGTTTGATAACGCTCCTGTGAAACGCCTTGGGACGTTTTACTATGTTAAAGGTGCTATATAAGTACAGGTTGTTGTAGTTGTTGCTTCATGATTTGACCATGGGTAGTTATACCAATGTGTGTTTCGCATCAAGCATTGATATTAGTAGGCAATGTTTTGAATTAGGAATGGATCATTGGTGTTTATACGCAACACATTCCCTTGTGATTCAAGCATTAGTTTTTGTACACATTGTGCTGTCACATTATTTCAACATTTGAATCTTGATATTGCTCATGAGGTACAGATGTTAGTGTTTGCACAGTGTGCTGTTTAATGATTTGACTTGATATCTGTACTCTGTTCTTCATGAATCAAAAAATTATGTTTCGTGCTGATGTGCTACTTCATTATTTGAACATTGGTACTTGCACACATGTTTATTTCTCTGAAAATCAAAAATCATAAAAATAGCACATTGTAGCTGAGATTATACTATTGTTGGAAAACAGATGACCAGCAATCTGCTATTAAAACTGTGGTGACATTTTGTCACTTCATGGTCATGTGAGGCACGAACAGACCAGAACACTGATGTAATACAAAACAAGCTAAGAAACGAAGTCTGAGCTGAGCCGGATCAAAATTATAATATGCACAGGATCGGCTTTTCCCACTCCCCCTACAAGGGAAACAGGAATGTTACTTTTCTGTGTATAGTTCATGCAGTTTGTCTATATACTCTCACCAACTCGAGCCTAAGCATCTGCATTGTTTGATTTTCCCCTAAAACATTCAAGAGTATATATATATATATATATATATATATATATAAATGTCTATACACCCAAAAATATTTATGCTCTAATGTTTGGTAATTCTTAACGGAATGCTTTTACACAAACGAACCACTTCCCAATTCTAATGTTCCTCACTTTGCAGAAGTGATGCAGAAATTGAAATCTTGCAAAGACAACTCAGTTCTGACTGAGGAAACTGTCTTTTCAGCTTAGCCAATTCTTGGCGCTGTGACAGAATATAAGAAGCATGTGAACCATTTAAGTCGTTTTCGAACTCCATTTTCTTTTTGTGTAACAGCTGCTGCAGTTATTAGATTTAAAAACACCATCTGAACGGCCAACTTGTTAATTTTGAGTGGCTTCTCGGTGGGGTTTGGTGTCACCCATTTTGTGTAATTTTCATTCTTAAATAGGAGGGCTGTCTTTTGAACAATCTGGGAGAAGACAGGGAAACCAAATTGATTTCATTCTCCGTGTCGTGGCATAGTTCCAGCATCTACCTGTTGCAATCAATATTCAATTGTAAGCAGAGCTATCAGTTGCCGTCACTATAAAGAATGGAGTTTTTGTGTTCTTTTTATCCTCATGCAGCAATTCTTCAGTCCCCCAATGTGTTAATCAAGTTCTTTATCTGTGTGGAATTCTATAATTGCATTTCAAAAAGACCTTTGAACAAATGGGTCTATGTTCTGTCGGTTTGAGTTCAAGTAGAGTAACATGCAACAGAAAACAGTATAGGCGGCTGAAGGATCTGCAGAAGAAGTTTTCCCAGGAATCCCAACCCGTATTCATTTAATGTAATAGGAGTGTGAGAAATGTAGGGAGAGAGCCAACATTGTCAACCTTTCTTTATTCTCTGGTATCATTGCCACTCTCTTCAAAACCATTGCCATGACCTTCTAAAAGCCAATCTTCAACCCATTCAAATTACTGCTTATTTCCAAACTGGCCTTCTGCGCCAAGGTTCTTGAATACATACAATCAAGATATTCTTGCAATGTCAGTAAGGCAGTATTTATTATTCACCCCTAGTGCACAGAATCATAGAATGATTACATTGTATTTGCAGCACAGAAACTGGTCATTTGGCCCAACAGGTCCATGCTCCTCATTCTTTCTACCAAAGTGCATCACTTCACTTCTCTGTGATACAGCACAGAAGGAGACCATCTGAAGGTGGCTCTTTGAAAGAGCTATCCAATTAGTGCCATTCCCCTGCCCTTTCCCCGTAGCGGTGCACATTCTCCAAGTATTTATCCAATTCCCTTTTGAAAGTTCTTATTGAATCTGCTTTCACCACCTTTTCAGCCAGTGCATCCCAGATCTTAACTTGCTGTGTTAAAAAAAAAAAAAATCATCCTCATTTCGACTCTGGCTCTTTTGCCAGTCACCTTAAATCCGTGACCTCTGGTTACCGACCCTTCTGCCACTGGAAACAGTTTCTCCTTATTTACACTATCAAAATCTTTCATGATTTTGAACACCTCTATTAAGTCACCTCTTAACTTTCTCTGCTCCACGCAGAACAACCCCAGCTTCTCAAGTCCTTCATCCTTGTTACCATTCCAGTAAATCTCCTCTGCACCCTCTCTAAAGCCTTGACATCCTTCCTAAAGTAAGGTGCCCAGAATTAGACACAGTACTCCAGCTGAGGCCTAACCAGTGATTTATAAATGTTTAGCATATCTTCCTTGCTTTTGTACTCCATGCCTCGGTTTATAAAGCCCAGGATCCCGTATGCTTTTTTTTAACAGCCTTCTCAACCTATCCTGCCACCTTCAAAGATTTGTGTACATACACTCCCAGGCCGCTCTGTTTCTGTACCCTCTTTAAAATTGTACCATTTAGTTTATATTTCCTCTCCTCATTCTTCCTACCAAAATATCAATTCACACTTCTCTGTGTAAAATTGCATCTGCCATGTGTCTGTCCATTTCCCAAGTCTTTCTATGTCCCCCTGAAGTCTGTTACTATCCTCTTCATCATTTACTACATTTGAGTTTTGGGTCATCTGCAAACCTTGAAATTATGCATTGTATACCTAAGTCAAGGTCATTAATGTATATGGTGTGGAGATGCCGGAGTTGGACTGGGTGGACAAATGTAAGACATCACACAACACCAGGTTATAGTCCAACAGCTTTATTTGAAATCACAAGCTTTCGGAGCGCTGCTCCTGACGAAGGAGCAGCGCTCCGAAAGCTTGTGATTTCAAATTAATGTATATCAAAAGGATCAGTGATCCTAATACTGACACCTGGGGGATCCTCTGCTTTCTGTATCTTACCCAATTTCCTATTCGCACCCTTTAATCTCATGGGATTCAGATTTGCTAGCAAGTCTATTGTGTGGTACGTTATCAGATGCTTTTTGAATACACATCACCAACTGCACTACCTTCATCAACCCTCTCCGTTACTTTATCAAATAACTCAAATCAAGTTAGTCAAACTCGATTTGCCTTTGACAAATCTGTGCTGGCTGTTATTGATTAATCCATGTTTTTCCAAGTGACAATTTTGTCTCGGATTATTGTCTCTGAAAGTTTCCCACCGCCGACATTAGACTGACTGGCCTATAATTGCCGGGTTTGTTCCTCTCCCCTTTTTGAACAAGGATGTAACATTTGCAATTTGCTAGTCTTCTGGCACCACTCCCATATCTAAGAAGGATTGGAAGAATGTGGCCAGAGCTGCCGCAATTTCCACCCTTGCTTCCCTCAACAACCTAATGATGCACCCCATCCAGACCGGGTGACTTTTCTGCCAGCCTTTTAAGTACCTCCTCTATATCTATTTTTATCCTATCCAATTTCATACGAACATACGAATTAGGAGCAGGAGTAGGCCACTCGGCCCTTCGAGCCTGCTCCGCCATTCAATAAGATCATGGCTGATCCGATTACTCCACATTCCTGCCTATCCCCGATAACTTTTCACCCCCTTGCTTACCAAGAATCTATCTACCACTGCCTTAAAAATATTCAAAGACTCTGCTTCCACCGCCCTCTGAGGAAGAGAGTTCCAAAGACTCACGACTCTCTGAGAAAAAAATTCTCCTCATCTCTGTCTTAAATGGGCGACCCCTTATTTTTAAACAGTGACCCCTAGTTCTAGATTCTCCCACAAGAGGAAACATCCTCTCCACAGCCACCCTGTCCAGACCCCTCAGGATCTTATATGTTTCAATCAAGTCACCTCTTACTCTTCTAAACTCCAGCGGATACAAGCCTAGCCTGTCCAACCTTTGCTCATAAGACAACCTGCCCATTCCAGGTATTACTCTAGTAAACCTTCTCTGAACTGCTTCCAATGCATTTACATCCTTCCTTAAATAAGGAGACCAATACTGTACACAGTACTCCAGATGTGGTCTCACCAATGCCCTGTATAACTGAAGCATAACCTCCCTACTTTTGTATTCAATTCCCCTCGCAATAAACAATAACATTCTATTAGCTTTCCTAATTACTTGCTGTACCTGCATAGTAACCTTTTGCGATTCATGCACTAGGACACCCAGATCCCTCTACATCTCAGAGCTCTGCAATCTCGCACCATTTAGGTAATATGCTTCTTTTTTATTCTTCCTGCCAAAATGGACAACTTCTCATTTTCCCACATTATACTCCATTTGCCAGATCTTTGTCCACTCACTTAACCTATCTACAGGAAACTCTCGTTTAAACGGCACCTAAATATCCAGAATTCTCTATTAACCGGCAAAATTCATACTCCGAAAACAACACCTCAATAACCGGAAATGTTGCCAAGTCCGAGTCAGAGTCTCCCGCGGTGGCCGAGTTAGTCAGTGGGGGTAGTTCTCCAAACTGCCACTATTTGGCTTCTTGGTGCTGTCGGAAGTCCGAACACCTTAATAACAGGAGTCTGACTCTCCCGCGCTGCTGGCAGTCCCTTCCGATCCGCCATTTTTCTGTGTGTCTCTCCATCTTTATCGTGAATTATCTCCCCCATCTTGCATTATGGGATTCTGTAGGTGAGTGCCCAATTACTGTATACTGCACATTTCTTGATTTTTAAATTTTTGTTTGTTAAAAATTGCCTCGATAGATAGCCCTCTCCGTCATCCGGAATTTTTAATCAACCGGCACTATCCCGGTCCCGTCGGTGCTGGATACCAAAGAGTTTCCTGTATATCCCTTTGTAGCCTCCTTATGTCCTCTTCACAATTTACTTTCCTACCTATCTTTGTGTCATCAGCAAATTTAGCAACCATATCTTCGGTCCCTTCATCCAAGTCATTTATGTAAATTGTAAAAAGTTGAGGCCCCAGCACTGACCCCTGTGGCACACCACTCGTTACATCTTGCCAATCAGAAAATGACCCATTTATGCCTACTCTCTGTTTCCTGTTAGCTTGCCAATCTTCTATCCATGCCAATATGTTGCCCCCTGCACCATTCTCTACTACATCCTCCTTTACTGTGAGGGCATTAAGAGTCAACCACATAGTGTGTGACTGGAGGCTGGCAGATTCCTTTCTTTCAAGGATATTGGTGAGCCAGTTGGGTTTTTGCAACAATCTGGCAGATTTCATGGACTTTTTTTTCTGGTGCTAACCTACAAATTACCAGATTTATTGAATTCAGTTTCATATTGCCATTGTGGTATTTGAACTCTCAACCTCTGGGTTGTCTTTCGGATGAGACATTAAACCGAGGCCTGCCCTCTCTGGTAGACGTAAAAGATCCCATGGCTCTATTTCGAAGAGGAGCAATGGAGTTCTCCCTCAATCAACACCTAAAAAAACCAGATGATCTGGTCATGATCACATTGTTCGTTGTGGGAGCTTGCTGTGCGCATATTGGCTGCTGTGCTTCCTACATTACAACAGTGACTACACTTCAAATGTACTTAATTGACTGTAAAGCACTTTGGGACATCCTGAGGTCGTGAAAGGTGCTATATAAATGCAAGTTTTTCTTTGCTAGTCCGGTATTATAATGGGCTACTGTACCCAAGTTCCATCTTCTCTGAGCAATCTTCAGTTGTGTGCCCCAGACACGGTGGCATAGTGGTTAGCACTGTTGCCTCACAGCACCAGGGACCTGGGTTCGAATCTGGCCTCGGGCGACTGTGTGGAGTTTGCACATTCTCCCCGTGTTTGCGTGGGTTTCCTCCGGGTGCTCCGGTTTCCTTCCACAGTCCAAAGATGTGCGGGTTAGGTTGATTGGCTATGATAAATTGACCCTTAGTGTTAGGGGGATTAAATATGTGGGGTTACGGGGATAGGGTGGGATATGTGTTGGTGTAGGGGTTACGGGGATCGGGTAGGATATGTGTCGGTGCAGGCTCGATGGGCCGAAATGGCCTCTATCTGCACTGTGAGGTTTCTGTGATTTCTGTAACCTCTTCACCTCTGACTTTCACTTAACTGCTTATCAGCCAGTTCCTTCTGTACCACTAAAGGAGACATTACTTTTATTTGCTGTACATTACCCTCTCCATTGACCACTTTGCCTTGCTACCTTTCTCTGATTCTTTTAAGAGATATTTTAAAAGCCAGTCTCTTCCATTCTGTGCTCCGTCTCTTCCCTTAATCTTTACTACCTCGCACTGATTAGGATCATCTCCTAGTCCCTCCTCTATATGAGGGTGCTGTAAGATGCAAGTTATTGGTTGATTGTTTACAGAACATTCAGTCAATGATGCAGTGTAAATGGAGTTCGTAATGTGATTCAGTTAACTTAGGACAATGATTTGAAGTTCCGTATTGTATTTTGTTTGATATTCCAGCATCCAAGCCAGTATTGCACTTTTAAAAATGTTTATTTCTCTCCATTTGGCATCTTTTCAAGTACGGTTTTTTCTCCTTTTAAATCCACTCTGATCATCCACACTGGGATGTAGCTGAGAATATAGGAGAGGCATATTCAAAACCTGAATCAATACTCCCATGTGACCAACTGGATGTTTCTTTACTTATCCATGTAGATCACAAAAAGATACAACTTGCCAGCTCTGTCCTGCTGACTAGGAAACTGAAGTGCACCAGTTTTCAGCCGCTTTTGTTTGGTCAATCCTTATACAGGGTCAGCAGTATGGATCCTAAATAGTTCAGCTGAGATACCAAGGGTGCTGCTGGATGGCATTGCTGTTTCAAATCCCAACATCAAATGACCAATAACTTAGGCCAACAACGGCTGTTGCTTTTCGTCTTCAACTGCTGCTTTTTTCTGGCGAGTGGAAAGTTCTCCAAGCATCTGTGCACTAACTGTTAAGGTGGTAAACACATTGCACAGATCAGTCAATCCATTCATTTGACCCTCTTTGCCTTAAGTCTGGTTACTTGGTACGACCAGAGCGCCCAGAGGTTAGCTAGGACACTTTTTTTGTGCTTGGGTGCCAAGCTACACACTTTCACAGTTTACCTGCACAACACCTTTTACTGCATTGGGCAGGTATTGCTGTCTTCTCTTCTGTGTTGAATAATGCATTCTTCATGCATCCTAGATCAGTGTTGTCCAATAGGTTAACCACTAGCCACATGCACCTAATTAGGAATCCATTTTTGATGAGAATAGTCAGCATTGTTGGGCATGTAATCTCAATATTCATATTTGCAGTGTACGCATCTGTACTTAAACCTTTTTGTGTGTTTGTTGGTAAAATGGTAATACAAAAAGTAGAGAGAGTGTTTCTGTGTGCTTTACTTCTTGGGTTACTACTAAAATGGTGTGCAATACTGGTGAAAGCGCCGGACCTCAGCACCATGGAAAAAACAGCAACATAATATGGAGAGGGGACCTGTCATTGTGGTCAGCCCGATGAATTGGAATAACCACTCCAGGCCAGCAGAGCCCAGCCAATAACGAGCAGTGCTAACGGGACAAGCAGCATCCAACTGCATTCTGGATGGTGAGCAGAGACGGGTCAAGCACATTGACGTAAGAAAACTACTAGGCACTTGGTTTAAGCGTTAAACAAAGCTTTAATCAACTGTTTTTCATCATGGAGATCTAGTTGTGTCCATCACTAGTTCCTGTTAAAGAATGTCTTGAGCAAGCTGGGCCCATGCCCGAGTATTTATACTCTCCCTGGACAGTGCCACCAGCAGGCTGCCCAGTATTATTTCATAAGTCATTTCCACATGAATGACAAGATTCATGTCACACGTCTCATTATGTGAGTCGCCATTCGCAGCATTCACTCTGATGAAGTCAAAGTAGAGCTTGCAACAGCTGGACAAAACCCTAGAAGCTGCACTAAGATGTGCTGTGTCTGATCAGTTTGTGCCAGAATTCCAAACTTCAGTGAAAGAGAAAGACTGAAAAGTTTTGCACTGACTGATGGTAGATGTTTGTTTAGTAAATATATACATGGAGTGCATTTACCTGTATTGTGAGTAAGGAGTTTTCTACTGAAATGAATGCATGTGGCTAACATAGTGTCTCCATAGCCACACCTATGGTGATTTCTGTTGAACAACACTGGTCGAGAGTGAGTGGGATCTTCTTGCAATTTAGACTGGCACCTTGTTAGAGATGCGCCCACCAAGGTAAAGTGAACCAGGAGTATAAACTCCTGACAGTATAGCTCTCTACTTCCTCAGAACACTTGCCACCATTTTTCAAGGTAGCAGTTGCAGAGTGTACCGGCTGGTAAGAGGTTCCCAAAGTGTAATTAACAGTAGCAATTCTGCCCTCCTGTTACCAAGGCAACTACATTCTATCTGGATGAGATCAACAATTCTTCATCTCAATGGAAACTCTTGTATGAAGTGGGTTTTGAATCACTGTCCGCAGCCTGTATGACACCAGTGCATGTAAAAATACTCTCCGATGTAACTGCAGGTTGCCCCGACAGCGCCAGACATGAATGATTTTTTTCACAACATACCTGAATTAGATTTGACATTGAGAAAACCATTACATACCTTTTCATAAAACCCTAGACAAGATGGTTATACATTTAGGTTCTACAGTACAAATTGATACCTCTATTATTGTGCACTTTCAGTGAATTGACTCGGGCTTCATTAGTTATGGTTTCAGTGTGACCCAATTTGCATGATCGGCAGCCAATTTCCTCTGACTCATTCCAGCGTTAGTTCTCAGTGTAACACTGCCTGACTGTGATACTCATGTAACTGCTTGGAATCTAAATGCAAGGTCAAACATCGCCTGCGGAGTCAGGATTCCTAAAGCATGCATTTGGCTATGGGAAATTTCTAGGCGTGAAATTCGGCCCCTTGACGTCGGCTGATGAGGCCGGTTTCGGTGAAGAAATGGCGGCCGCCTCGCTTCCGCCCACTTCCGCAGAAGCATTTTGGGCAGCTCGGCAACGCTGCAGATATGGTAATTAATCAGATTGTGGCGTCAATCAGGGTGCACGCTGAATTGACGCACAACCTGGTATTTTGGACAACGCCGCTCCTTTTAACGCTCGCTCCAAAGTAAGCACAGCTGAATGTGCGTTCACCTGTATGACGGAACCCCCACCAGCGCTTCTTAAAGGGACACATGCAACTTTGAGGTAAGTTTAGATTTCTGCTTTTGTACTGGTTTCTTTACATTTTATTTGTGTCGTGGCTTGGTGTAAGACATTTAAAAAGTTGTTAAAGTGCGAAGGGAGTGCAAGGAGTGCTGCTGGACGTTTGCAAGGCTTTGGCTCGTAAAGGAAGGCCTCTGAGAAGACCACTTGCTCCCAGTCATGGGGGCTCTAGTTGCAGTCCCCCTTGGGCTGCAACATCACATAGAGATGAAGCAGAGGCAGCAAAGGGGACAAGCTGCTCTCAGAGGGAGGAGGAAGCGGAAGGAAGGAGGCAACCCAGACAGTTCCTTTCTGCCTGGGATATCCGTGATCGACTCATCCGCCTGCTCTATCAGTGAACACAACCCCAATTGCCCTTTCAACGTTTATCCCACAACTTACTTTCCCTCTGTTACTGACAATCACAACAACGCTGATAAAAGCCATCACAAAGCAAACTTTACAATCTAACTTTATCCATATATACATCCACTATTACATCAACAAATCAACTAATCACCCTTGTGCATTCACTTAGTGAGTGTCTTGTGTGTGCCTTTGCCTGTCCTAGTGCCCTTATGCAGTGCTACCCCAGTGGCTGCAGTATGGCTGGTGGAAGGCTTCTGACTTTCAGTGGGGGAGACTGCAGATGGCCTTGCAGGATGACGTTGAGGAGCTGGTGGCTGGGAGTGTGAAACCGAGTGACAGTGTTTCTGTTCTTCTTCTTCACTCTCCTCTCCCTCTTGGTCAACCACTGGCTGGGCAGGCTGGAATTCCTGAGTGTCTGAAATGAGGAAGACACAATGGTAGGGTTGTGGTGAGGGGAGGAAGGTAAAGCAAATGGTGCATGCTTACACCATGTGCGGCTTGTAAATCAGAAGAGATTGTGGGATGAGGGGGAAGTGGGATGTGAGAAGGAGGATGAAGTATGAGGATACCGGCATCTTGTATTCTTTCAGCCCCGCCGGTGGCCAAAGGCTCAGCCATGCCCCTGCAAAGAATGGCCAGCACCGTCTCCTCCAAGGGGATGAAGTGAAGCTAGGAATGTGAGGTGTGCCTCGTGTTTGGTATAGATCGTAGTTGGTGAGTGATGGGAGGGAGGTCGTGCATTGAGCAATGCATGAAGCTAGTAGTGCAGTAGGTAGGAAATGGCTTTTGAAGATGCATTCACTGACTTTGACCACTTGTCTGAGGTCATGAAACTTCTTTGGGCACTGGAGCCAGGTCCTGGGGGAGGGTGACACTGCTGGCAGTGACCGCTTCGGCGATCTGGTCCCACATCCTTCTTTCTGGAGGGCCTCCTTGCTCCCAGTGTGTAGAGGATCTCTTCCAGTGTTCACCCCCTGCACAAAGGCCTTGAGAATTGCGTTCGAGACCCTGGGTGCGCTTTCCCAGGCCTGTTGAGCCATTTAGCTTAGTGCTGAAGCACTTTTAAAATTTTACATCACCAGAAGGCAGCTCACCTTTAAGAGGTGCAGACTGCCTTTAAGAGGCGCAGGAGAGCTTTAAGCAAAACTGCAGCACTAGCTTTAAGTAAAGCTAGCCTTGCGCGAACATCGAGAACTTTAGCCCCCTGCTGAACGCAGAACCTGTCAGCAGCGCGTTTAGCTGTGTGCTACAATCATTATAATTAGCAGGCAGCACGAACTTGATGTGTTGCCTGAGGTCCTTTCAACGGGCGCGGGCATATCTTGCATCGTGGTGCATGCACCCGTTTTTCCGTGTTATCGAATTTCACCCCCCCCCCCCCCCCCGCCAGGTTTGCCCATTTTATTGGGCACACATTTTATTGGTTGTTTTGTGCTAGCAGCAATCTTCTGCAATGTTCTTGTAACAGATGTTTCCAGTTGCATTCTTGTTTGCCTCTGCATGCTTGTACCACCTAGAATAGACATTTACAGCCATCACACCTATGCCAGCTCTCTGAAAGAACTACAGGAAACTTTCTGGTATCCGGCACGGACGGGACTGACGTGTTGCCAGTTCATCAACAATTCCAGATAACCGAACGCTATAGTTAAAACATACGGAGCTTCTGAGCTCCGTATCTAGCAACAAACCCTGTTGCTTAGCAACAGCTTCAAAACAATCAGCTTGCAAGCGTCTCTGTGTAGCTTAGCAACAGCTTCAGTTAGACGCTTGCACAGCCAGAATGAGTAAAAAAAAAAGTAACTCAAAGTAAAAAAAGTTACCTGAACCGACTCCTGAATTTTGCCGGTTAGCTGACATTTCCGGTTATTTAGTGGCCAGTTAATCGAAAGTTTCCTGTATCCATTTAGTCCCTTTCCCCATACCTTTTAATATTTCCTTCTTCAAATATTTATCTAGTTCCTTTTATAGCAAAAATAAAAGTGTTCTATCATCATTTTATCACAGCAGTTAGCTGACTCAGTAATTCTTAGTTTCAAACATGAGCTACATCGCAAAAATACACAATTTTACTGTTGACTCTGGATAGTTGGAAAGTCCAAAGCTTAATTTTTGTATATTGGAGGTAGGGGACAGGAAGAGCTTTTGTTGTGTCAGGCACTGAATTTATTTCTGCTGGCCATTTTTTCTTTGCCGTTCCTGGAGCACGAGGGAGGGAAGAAAGTGACAGAGAACCTTAACAGTAGGCCCGTTGGAGCTAAAAGCACCTTTCCAGTGGGCTACTGGATGGATAGAGGAAGCTCCCACTTGAATACACCTGAGGGATTTATTGTAACATTTAAATGATGCGGGTATGACCTGCTGATGCCTACTGTGTCGTTTTCCATCCTTAACACTGGTCTTAAGGCAATTAAATTAATGCCACTTGTAACTTGGTGCCCAGGTTTGCTCGGCAATGCGCAGCACAGGTAAGTCAATTTAAAGGACCAAAAAGATTCTTTCAGTTGTTTTGAGATAATTTTCGACCTGTTTTTCTTAACTTAACAAAAATATTTCTGGCACTTAGGTCCTGATGAACCTTTCTCCCAATTGTTTTAATTTCTCTTTGATGCACCATTACTCCTATCGGTGGGTTTTCCAACTGGAATCCCTCTGTCTGAGGTACAGGGAAGGTGACCGAAAGCACTCTGTACGCAGGTCAGTATTCGCATGCACACAGCAGCAGACACAAGTCACCAGAACTCACTTTGGCAGATGATGAGTGCATGTAGACACTCCAACTCTGATAGTAGGTTGTGATAGCAGGCCTGATGGCACAGAAACATGTGAAGGCCTGACTAACAATGATGATGAATAGTTCTTCAGAAGCACCCCAATCACAGCATGTCATGCTTTATGTGTAGGACTGCCGAAGAAGAAGGAGAAGACAACTCTCTTGGGGGGAGCGATCATAATATGATAGAATTCTTCATTAAGATGGAGAGTGAAGTAATTGATTCAGAGACTTGGGTACTGAATTTAAATAAAGGAAACTACGATGGTATGAGGCGCGAGTTGGCTCGGATGGATTGGGGAATGTTACTTAAAGGGTTGACGGTGAATAGGCAATGGCAAACATTTAAAGATCGCATGGATGAACTACAGAATTTGTTCATCCCTGTTTGGCATAAAAATAAAACAAAAAAGGTGACTCAACATTGGCTAACAAGGGAAATTAGGGATAGCATAAGATCCAAGGAGAGGACATATAAATTGGCCAGAAAAAGCAGCAAACCTGAGGATTGGGAGCAGTTTAGGATTCAGCAAAGGAGGACAAAGGGATTAATTAAGAGGGGGGAAATAGAGTATGACAGTAAGCTTGCAGGGAACATAAAAACTGACTGTAAAAGCTTCTATAGATATGTGAAGAGAAAAAGATTGGTGCAGTCAAGCGCAGGTCCCTTGCAGTCAGAATCAGAGGAATTTATAATGGGGAACAAAGACATGGCAGTCCATTTAAATACATACTTTGGTTGTGTCTTCACAAAGGAGGACACAAATAACCTCCCAGAGATGTTGGGGAACATAGGGTCTAATGAGAGGGAGGAACTGAATGAAATCAGTATTTGTAGGGAAATGGTGTTGGGGAAATTGACGGGATTGAAGGCCGATAAATCCCCAGGGCCTGATGATCTACATCCTAGGGTACTTAAGGAAGTGGCCCTAGAAATAGTAGATGCATTGCTGGTCATCTTCCAAAATTCTATAGACTCGAACAGTTCCCATGGATTGGAGAATGTTATGCTAATGTAACCCCACTATTTAAAAAAGGTGGTAGAGAAAAAACGGGGAATTATAGATCGGTAAGCCTGACATCGGTAGTGGGGAAAATGCTAGAGTCCATTGTAAAAGATGTAATAGCAGAGCACTTGGAAAACAGTGACAGGATTGGACAAAGTCAACATGGATTTACAAAAGGTAAATCATGCTTGACTAATCTACTGGAATTTTTTGAGGATGTAACTGGTAGAATAGAGAAGGGAGAACCAGTGGCTGTGGTGTATTTGGACTTTCAGAAGGCTTTCGATAAGGTTCCGCATAAGAGACTAGCGTGCAAAGTTAAAGCACATGGGATTGGGGGTAAGGTACTGACTTGGATAGAAAACTGGTTGACAGACAGGAAGCAAAGAGTTGGAATAAACGGGTCTTTTTCCGAGTGACAGGCAGTGACTCGTGGGGTACCGCAGGGATCGGTGCTAGGACCCCAGCTATTCACAATATATATTAATGATCTAGACAAGGGAACTAGATGTAATATCTCCAAGTTTGCAGATGACACAAAGCTGGGTGGGCGTATGTGCTGTGAGGAGGATGCAGAGAAACTCCAGTACGATTTGGACAGGTTGGGCGATATGGCAGATGCAGTATAATGTGGATAAATACGAGGTTATCCACTTCGGTGGCAAAAACAGGAAGGCAGATTATTATCTGAATGGAAATAGATTGGGAAAAGGGGAAGTGCAACGAGACCTGGGTGTCCTTGTGCACCAGTCGCTGAAGGTAAGCATGCAGGTTACAAAGGCAAATGGTATGCTGACCTTCATAGCGAGAGGTTTCGAGTACAGGAGCAAGGATGTCTTGCTGCAGTTGTACAGGGCCTTGTTGCGACCACACCTTGAGTATTGTGTGCAGTTTTGGTCGCCTTATCTGAGGAAGGATGTTCTTGCCATGGAGGGAGTGCAGCGAAGATTCACCAGACTGATACCTGGGATGGCAGGAATGATGTATGAAGAGAGATTGGGTAGATTAGGCTTATATTCGCTAGAGTTTAGAAGAATGAGAGGGGATCTCATTGAAACTTAAAATTCTAACAGGACTAGACAGACTAGATGCAGGAAGGATGTTCCCAATGGCGGGGGAGTCCAGAATCAGGGGTCACAGTCTAAAGATAAGGGGTAAGCCATTTAGGACTGAGATGAGGAGGAATTTCTTCACCCAGAGAGTGGTGAACCTGTGGAATTCTCTACCACAGAAGACAGTTGAGGCCAATTCATTAAATATATTCAAGAAGGAGTTAGATATATTCCTTAAGGCTAAGGGGATCAAGGGATACGGGGAGAAAGCAGGGACAGGGTACTGAATTGGGATGATCAGCCATGATCTCATTAAATGGCGGAGCAGGTTCGAGGGTCCGAATGGCCTACTCCTGCTCCTATCTTCTATGTTTCTATGCATGAAAGAAGGCAAGGTTCTCGTCTGGTCACTTCTATCAGGATGCCACCAACCATATTTGCAGGCACTGTTGTAGCTACCTGTTGAGTCTGTGTTTTCAAATGTAGTTATGCTGAATAACTGGACACAGACTACAGAAATAATTAAACAGGTCTTTAGTAATTGAGGGTCAGGGCTGAACTGGAATACACTTTGCTCCACAGGGTTTATATACCGGTGTGGTCACCACCGGTACTACAATGTACAGGAGCCATCAAAAAGTAGTCCATCACCTTAAGGTATCCTCTTAAGGTGGTACAGGTTACATACACTACAATTCCTCCCCTTTTAACTTAACAGTGTACACCCCAATTTAAACATTACATGGATAACATATATACAACTTTCACACAAAACTGTTCAAAGATTCAGTCTCTGAGGAGGCCTCCTGATCCGGGCCGGATAACACCTTTCAGGGGTCTCTGGTTCTCGTTGCTGGGGTGACTCATCCATTTGATCTCCTATGGATTGAACATCATCATGTACGTTCGAGTCTGAGGTAGATGCTACAGGCTCAATAACTTCTTCAACTGGTGTCTCTGCCGTAGACATGGGGTCGACCCTTGTTCTCGATTCCACAAGTTGGACAGCATGACGTCGTATTACGTTCTCTCCAACGTCTACCGTGTACATCAAGGGTCCTTGTCGGGCACGAATTGTTCCGGATTGCCATTTATCATTCTTATAGTCCCTGGCCAACACTGGTTGTCCTATTTCGAAACTCCGAGTGGCCTTGTTATTTACGTGCTGGAATTGCTTGTTTTCGACTTCCCTACGCACATTGGGTTTTAACAAATCCAACCGGGACCGCAACCTCCTGTTATAGAACATTATGGCAGGGCTTTGATTTGTCACTGCATGCGTGGCGTTTCGATATGCCAGCAGGAAATTGTCCACCTTGTGTTGTAGTGGAATATGGTCTTCGCTCATGGCCTTTATCGCCTTTTTGAACGTTTGTACAAATCTCTCGGCCAACCCATTTGTAGCCGGATGATATGGGGCAGATGTATAGTGTTTTACCCCATTCTTTTTCATGAATTTCTGGAATTCTTCTGACACGAACTGTGGTCCGTTGTCTGAACATATTTGTTCCGGCAACCCATTCCTTGCAAATATGGTTCTTAGAACTGCGATCGTCTTTTCCGAGGTAGTGGTCAACATCTTAATCACTTCTGGCCATTTAGAATGTGCGTCTACTGCTATCAAAAACATGGAATCCATGAATGGACCTGCAAAATCGATATGCACACGTTGCCATGGGGTTGAAGGCCATTCCCACGGATGCAGCGGTGCAATTGGAGGTGCGTTTTGAACTTTTTGGCACCCTGAGCAGCTTTTAGTCAGATCCTCTATTTGTTTGTCGATACCTGGCCACCACACATAAGCCCTAGCAAGGCTTTTCATCTTGACTCCCCCCCCAGATGACCTTCATGCAATTCCTTCAGAACTCTCTCCCTTAATTTAGGAGGAATAATCACCCTTGTTCCATACATCAATGTTCCTTGACATACGGACAGCTGTTCTCGTCTGGCTGAGAATGCTGGTAACAGTGGGTCGCCATGTGCTGGCCATCTCTTCACTGTCAAATCATAGACCCGAGACAGTGTCGGGTCGTTTCGGGTCTCTCTCTCAATACCCGCATTGGTGACTGGTAAGCATTCGATGATGGTCGAGTGAAATATCTCGACAGGGTCAACTGCCGGTGCCTCTTCCGCTGTAGGTAGTGGCAGGCGCGATAGCCCATCAGCATTACCATGTTGCTTTGTACCTTTGAATTCGATATCATATTGATGTGCCCCTAGGAAAAGGGACCATCTCTGAAGCCTCTGCACCGTCATAACCGGAACACCCTTCTTAGGGTTAAAAAATGGAAACCAACGGCTGGTGATCTGTCAGCAGCATAAACTTTTGGCCTTGCAGGTAATGGTTAAATTTCTTAACTCCCCACACGAGGCTGAGAGCCTCCCTATCTATCTGAGCATAGTTGCGCTCTGCGGAGGTCAATGATCTGGATGCGAACGCGACCGGTCTTTCCAAGCCATTTGGAAACTTATGTGAGAGCACTGCCCCGATACCATATGGAGAAGCATCACAAGCTAAGCGAATAGGCAGCGTTGGGTTAAAGTGAGCCAACACTTCCTTAGAGGTGATCAGTGCCTTGCTTTTTTGAAAAGCCCGCTTACAATCATCGCTCCACTTCCATGGTATTCCCATTTGCAAAAGAGTGTTCAGCGGGTGTAACACCGTGGATAAATTTGGAAGAAACTTGTGGTAATAGTTAACCAACCCAAGGAACGACCTCAACTGGGATACATTTTCCGGAGCGGGAGCTTTCACAACAGCTTCGATCTTGTCAGGTGACTTATGGAGCCCCTCCTGGTCAATGACGTGGCCGCAGTACGAGATTCGCTTTTGAAAAAACTCACATTTCTGGTGATTAACTCTGAGCCCATATTCTTTCAATCTGGTGAGCACCTGCTCCAAATTCGCGAGGTGATCCTTATCATCATCTCCTGTAATGAGGATGTCGTCCAGGTAGCATTGTGTGCCTGGAATTCCCTGCAATACCTGCTCCATGGCCCTTTGCCAAATCGCTGGAGCCGACGCCACTCCAAAAACCAGTCTATTATACCGATATAAGCCCTTATGTGTGTTGATCGTGAGATACTGGCGTGACGCTTCATCAACTTCCATCTGTAGGTACGCCTGCGCCAGGTCTATCTTGGTGAAGTGTTTCCCGCCAGACAGCGAAGCGAAGATATCTTCAATCCGCGGAAGCGGATATTGCACCGTGTGAAGAACCGGATTAACAGTGATCTTGAAATCGCCACAGATGCGAACCTTCCTAGGTTCCCCCGGCTTGTTGCTCAACAAACGCTTCATGACAGGAACAATGGGTGTGGCCCATTCGCTCCAGTCCACCTTTGACAGTACTCCTGAACGTTCTAGCCCTTCCAGCTCTGCTTCCACAGCAGGTCGTATCGCATAAGGTACCAGTCTGGCTTTGAAAAATTTTGGGTTTGCATGTTCTTCAACCTTGATGTTTGCCGTAATTCCTTTCAGTGTTCCCAGTCCCTGTTGGAACACCTCCTTAGCATCGTCCAATATTTTGGACAGTCGTTTAGGTTTGACGTCGTCCTCTTTACAGGAATCTACAGTCAGTGCTTGTATGGAATGCCAGTCCACATTTATTCTCCGGATCCATTCCCGTCTCAGTAGTGGCGGACCTCCATCAGGTAATACATACAAGTCCATTTCCTGACTTTCTTTACCATTGTAGACCACATTTACTTTTATCTTTCCGATGGGGTATACTATTTGCCCCGTGTATGTTTTCAATACAATCTCCGTATCCTTCAGGGGAATGTGCGAGAATAACCTTTTGTAATCTTGCTTATTCATGACCGTCAATGCCGACCCAGTGTCCAATTCCACCTTCACTTGGACTCCTGCTATCCGAAGCATGACCCAGATAGTTTGGTGGTCTGCTGTGTTACCCACATTATGTATTTTTAGACAACCCAGTTCCTTACTGCTGGAGTCTGAATCCATCTTCTGTTCATCCGAACTGTTCTCTGTCACCTTGTGTACTTTTTTTGTACTTCTCCTGCGGCGACTTTTTGCTGCTGGTCTTCTTTCCTGACTCTCGCTATGTGACCAAGTTTGCCACATTGCCTGCATTCTTTATCTTTGAACCAGCACTGGTTCTGGTCATGCGTTGTCCTTCCGCAATGATAGCACTTTACTGCGCCCAATGCCATTTCATTGGTGCTGAATTCCAATGGCCTTTGCTGTATCTCTGCAGCGCCTCGTGCTGCTGCCTCGTGCGATGCTGCAATGCTGAAAGCTTTGTCCAGCGTAAGATCCTTTTCCTCTAGCAGTCGCTCCTGGGTTCCTTCCCTTAGGAGCCCACACACAAACTTATCTCTCAGTGCGTCTGCTAGTCCTGTACCGAACTGACAGTACTTTGATAACTTGCGCAGTTCGGTTAAGAATTCAGCGTTGCTTTCCTCTTTAAGTTGAATTCTTTTGTAGAATTTAAATCGTTCCGCTATCAGCAGCGGCGTGGGGTTTAAATGCTCTTGCAGGATAGTAACAATATCCGCGAAACTCTTTCCTACCGGTTTATCTGGTGTTACAAGGTTCCTTAATAACCCGTACGTCTTCGCACCCATCGAGTTTAATAGGGTTAGTGCTTTCTTATCCTCCGGTACCTCATTCGTTGTACAGTAAACTTCGACGCGTTCCACATAAGTGGCCCAATCTTCCACATCACTATCAAAAGCAGTGATGTTACCCGTTTTTGGCATCCTTGTTTGAGTTTCCTTTCCTTCGGATATGATTATTATTTTATTTTTTATTTTTTTCCAAAATGGCGGCTTCCCGCGCTTGACGGCTTTTCCCGTGCTTGGTGGCTTTTCCCGCGCTTGTCTTCTTCCCCCGCCGACTCAAAATGGCGATTACCGCGCTGTTGCCGTTCTCGCCTCCCAGCGGTCCTTTATTTTCCCCTACGCTGCTGCTCTTGTTCCCCGCCGCTCCCGCGGTCCTTGTGGACTTAAACGCTTTTCTGGCTGCTGCGCGTCTCTGCCCCGATTGCAGTCCGGCTCCTGACACCGGCTGCGGTCGTGTTCTCTGCCCTTTCGTCGTTTCCCTCCCCTTCTCTTACTGACAACTCGGCCGACTTCCCCCCCCGTGCCGCTCGATTGGGCTTACCCGCCGCTGTCGTCGAAGGGATGTTCACAGATGTTTGACTTCGTGGCCAGAAACCAACCCGGGTTCCCGATTGCCTCCCGTGCTATGCAGTGCCCAGCAGGATGTTGAGGGTGGATGTCCTTGTTCGACGCCCGTTTCAGAGGCGAAGCTTCCTTTGATGCAACTGCCGCTAGGTAAGATCAGACTCGTCGCCACTATTGAGTCTGTGTTTTCAAATGTAGTTATGCTGAATAACTGGACACAGACTACAGAAATAATTAAACAGGTCTTTAGTAATTGAGGGTCAGGGCTGAACTGGAATACACTTTGCTCCACAGGGTTTATATACCGGTGTGGTCACCACCAGTACTACAATGTACAGGAGCCATCAAAACGTAGTCCATCACCTTAAGGTACCCTCTTAAGGTGGTACAGGTTACATACACTACACTACCTGTGAAAGATTATAAGAGTCTTCAGAGTCTGGGCCAGCACACAACCAAATGCACCTGTTGTACAGTCACTTGTTGCTAACATACAACATCGGGCTTCATAGCCAGGGACCTTGTCAGTCAGCTGCAGCCTCAAGGCTGTGCATGGCAGTCCCTTTCCCTTTGGATGTCACTTCTTAATCTCCTGTCCCTTCTGCCTTGGCAAAGGCTGCTGATGAGCAGTGTGAACCTTAAACTTGTTTCTGTTTGCAATTGAGCTATGAATAATGAATTGACACATGACATTTGAGTGCGAGTAGCATATTTTTGTTCAAGTGGGATTAACACCAGTTCCTAAACTTATAGATGTAATTTGTATGAGTAGTGGAAAATCAGCCCAGAGTGATGTTCTCCTGTGAGAGGTAATAGCTTGGCTACTAATTGGAAAAGCAACACATTATAAGATCTGTAAGTGTGATGACCCTTTGCGTTATTTCCCCTCAAATAACATCGGCTAACAGTATTTAATTCTGTAAATGCTGAAGTTTAGAATATATTTCTTCAGGCTATTTCAATATTTTGATTGCCAAAATATTTGAATAAGTTATCTCACCATTATACCCCTTAAATACCAAATAGTTTGCAATGGTATTATCTTGGATATCTCCACTTTAACACGTTTTAAGTAGTTTATTGCCTGAATTGTCCCTGTGCGTTGTTTGTGTTATTGTACATTTACAATTTGTTGTATGTTATTATTGGTGGTAAGGTTACATGCTTATGCTAATTACTGTTACTCTGCAATTCCTAGGAATGATTAAATCTACCTGTAATTGGACACAGAACAATGATCAAAATATTAATTAATTGAGTTATTAGGAAGTGAATCTGAACAGTATCTTCTCGAGTTAAGCAGTGCAGTGAGAACAGCACATTGGGGCAGCAACATATAAGGAGTGGAAGGGAATGGGTGTCTGCACACAATCACCCACACTAATGAATTCCTGATCTCTGTCATTATACTGTACAAGCAAAAACTGGGTGCTTGTCTCCAGTGGAGAGGGAACATGGGAGGGAGGATTCTCCTTGGCTGCCCTTGTGGAAAGTTTAAGATACGGCTTTCAGTATGAAGTACTATCACCTACATTATTTTATCAATCAAAACTAATATATCTTACTTTGTAGAACATGGCATAAATCGTCTTTGTCTTTGGCACCCGAGTTGACAAAAGTTAGTGCGCTGTACTAGTTTTGTATTACTATCACGAACTTTTCGCATTTTAGGCACCGCTAGATTAGCATGGCACCATCGTGTCACTGGAGGATCTCCAGAGTTTGTGAGAAACCTGAAATGGTGCCTGGTGATGGAGGGAAAATAGCGAACAAAAACCTTCTATAAGGTACATGTTAGTAGATTCTTACTGTGATTTTTAAAATTACGTAGCGGTGTGTACTTCATCTGGAGGTACTATGCTGCACAATTACCTTCTCAACTAAAGCGCTATGTATTTGTTGTATATGTTTCTAATTAATGAGGTCTCTGAATCACTTCTCAGTCTGTGTTTATGACCCTTCTGTGTTGCTAGTACTGTCGTCTTCATAAGGGAGCCAACACACACATTCTCAGGAGAGATTGAGAAAGGAAATTTAAGTCAGACACTGCCTACATGTTTTGATTACGAACATGTGGAGGAAACCAATTCATTCCTGACTGAAAGCATTTTAATAATCATATAAACCCTATTTGCATAGCTCCTTGACCTATCCCGTCTGTAACTGGTCATTCAAACTGAGTACAATCTACCCTTGTTAATTCAAAGTTGTTCTTTAAAAAAAAAAAAAAAATCTGATTATCCAGTTTGAATTAAGCAATTTAACAGAGGTATTTCTTTGCATCATTTCAATTCTAATTAACAGATACTCGAATTAAGAAACTTTGAAATAAGTGGAGTAGACTGGAGCTCTTGGGATAGCAATTGCACTTGCAGCTTTGGTTACTCTATTGAATTTTTCCCCATACAACAGTTGAAATATGTATATTGGCAGTCTGGTGGCTGTTCTCCAAGTGCAGCCAGTGAGCTCTCTTGTGACTGTTAACTGTAGCTGCACTTTGAGTGAAACTGAATGATAGTCTCTAACCACTGGAGGGCAGCAATCCTTCATTACAAAACCATGCTTTGCAATCAGAGAGCAGAAGATCATGTCCCAGCTCCTTACAGACAGGATTGAAGTTGAGAATGTTTTTATTGTATTTTGTAATATAAATAGAGTAATTTGAGAGTGATTTCTAGAATGAGGAAAAATTAAGATCACAAAAGGATATATATTTTATATCATTTTGGTGAAACTTAAAGAAGAATTAGTACAATTCTACTGGTCCATGAAGCAGAGACTTTTTTAAAAGAGTATATTCATTAACTTAAAAAAACCTTGCATTTATACAGCGCCTTTTATGACCTCTCAACATTCCAAAGCGCTTCCAAACCAATGAAGTACTTTTAAAATGTAATCGCTGTCATAATGTAGGAAACGTGGCAACCAATTTGCGCACAGCAAGGTCCCACAAACAGCAATAAAGTAAATAACAAGATAATTTCTTTTAGGTGTTGGTTGAGGGATAAATATTGGACACTGGGAGAACTCCCCTGCTCTTGGTGCCATGGGATCTTTTATGCCCACTTGATGGGCGTCGGTTTAACATCTCATCTGAAATACAGCACCTCTGACAATGTTGGGTGGGACTGCACTCACCTGGTTCCGTTCTTATCTATCCAGTTGCAGCCAGAGAATCACCAGAAATGGCTTCTCTTCTTGCTCCTGCACCGTTACCTCTGGTGTCCCCCAAGGATCTATCCTTGGCCCCCCTCCTATTTCTCATCTACATGCTGCCCGTCGGTGACATCATCCGAAAACACAGCATCAGTTCTCGCATGTATGCTGAAGACATCCGGCTCTACCTCACTACCACGTCTCTCGACCCCTCCACTGTCTCTAAATTGTCAGACTGCTTGTCTGACATCCAGTACTGGATGAGCAGAAATTTCCTCTGGGAAGACCGAAGCTATTGTCTTCGGTCCTTGCCACAAACTCCATTCCCAAGCCATTGACTCCACCCTTCTCCCTGGCAATTGTCTGAGGCTGAACCAGACTTGGTGTCGAGATAAGCTTCTGAACACATATCTGTGTGATCACTAAGACCGCCTATTTCCAACTCCGTAGCATTGCCCGTGACATTGCCCAGCTCCGCCCTTGCCTCAACTCATCTGCTGCTGCAAACCTCATCCATGCCTTTGTTACCTCTAGACTTGACCTATTCCAACACACCCCTGGCCGGCCTCCCATGTTCTACCCTCTGTAAACCTGAGGTCATCCAAAACGCCTTGATTTTAAAATTCTCCTCCTGGTTTTCAAATCCCTCCATGGCCTCGCCTCTCCCCATCTCTGTAATCTCCTCCAGTCCCACAACCCTCTTGAGATATTTGCGCACCTCAAATTCTGGCCTCTTAGGCCTCCCAGATTTTAATTGCCCCACTATTGGCGGCCGTGCATAAGCTCGGAAATTCCCTCCCTAAACCTCTCCGCCTCTCTTCCTCTCCTTCCTCCTTTAAAACGCTCCTTAAAACCTACCTCTTTGACCAGTCATCTGCCCATATATCTCCTTATGTGGTTTGATAAATGTTGTTTGATTACGCTCCTGTGAAGCGCCTTGGAACGTTTTACTAGGTTAAAGGTGCTATATAATACAAGTTGTTGTTGCTGCTGCTACACTCCCTCAGTAGTGAACTGAAGTACCAGAGTATATTATGTGCTCAAGTCTCTGGAGTGGGACTTGAACCCACAACCTTTTGAATGCTACCAGTGAACCAAGGCTGGCCCCTAAAACTATGGATTTATCATAAAATAACATCCCAATGCGGTAACACCCACATAATGGGATGGAAGGGTTAGAGCATCTTGGGGCATTGAAAAGGAATACATTTCCAACGTTGAGGGAGTGAGAGAGAGTTAATTATGCAGTTCTAAGGTAATGAGTGTGTTTTATACATAGTAAGTGAGTATTATTTTTGTTTTAGTTAAGCATCATCATCAGCCACGTTGTGATGTGTAATTAGGGTGGCCACTCTCGTTGCAGGCATTCCTGAACCTCTGGCCACGTGACGTCCCACCATGTGAATTTTGATCACTTGCCATCTGCAAACGTTATTGCATTTACCTTATAAAGGTTGAGTCTGCTGTAGTTGCGCATGTTTGCACCATCAGCTATTGTACGAGAAGGTTACACCCTCACACAGAGGGCCACCCATGAGCAGACAAAGAAGGGAAATCGAAGGTGGGGGAGTGATGGGCAGAGGGGAAACCAGAGGTGGGAGGAACTTTGATTCCACCAGTAACTAATAGTAATCACTGAATGATAACCATTAGTAATACTGGTAACACTCAAATTCTCCTCATAACTAACAGTAACACTAACTCACTCATTTTTTATATGTAACTGGTAACAATAGCTGTAACAATCCCTGGTATCCTACTTGAAACATCCTATAACATCCTATAATCCACTGATTCTCACTAACTACAGCCAGAATCCCCCTGCACTGCAGAAGGTACACTCAGGCTCCCCTGTAAACGCTACTTTTAACTGGCCCCATCTCTCTCCCTATCTCCTTGGACTCTGGTTTGGACTCAGGTTCTGTGTGAGGGTGTGAACTGGGAGGCTCAGTCAGAGCTGTTCTGTACGTAGACTTCACGTGTCAAAAAGGGTTGGCACAGATCAACCTAAACCAAACCAATTGATTGCATAAAGGGCAGTGGGCTCGGTGTTAGAGACATTTTCCACTGGGCACATCGTCTTCAACTCAGCTCAGCACCAACATTTCTAAACCACTCCCTGGATTCAGATTCAATAAAGAAGAGTTTTCATAGACTGATAGAAACCTTCATGGCACAGGAGGAGGCCATTCTACCCCTGGTACTTGTGCCAGTGCTGGCGCTCTCTCCTTTAACTCAAATCCCACCACTACTGCAGTATCCCTCTCTCTCCCCCGCCCCTCCGACACCCGATTGTTCCCGGGACAGTGGGTGGGCCCAACTCATGGAGATGAAGCAGAGGCAGCAAAGGGGACAAGCTGCTCGCAGAGGGTAGAGGAGGAAGAAGCAGAAGCAGAAGGAAGGAGGCAACCCAGACAGCCCCTTTCTGGCCGGGATATCTGGGACCGAATCATTCGCCTGCTGTACCAGTGACCACAACCCCAATTCCCCTTTCAACATTTGTCTCACTGTTACTGACCATCACATGTGCCTCTTGACCACAATGCTGAAATAAAAGCCACCACAAAGCAAACTTTTCAATCCAACTTTATCCATATATGCATCCAATATTACATCAAAAAATCAGCTAATCACCCTTGTGCATTCCCTTAATGACTGTCCTGAGTGGGTCTTTGCCTATCCTACTGATGTCATGCTGTGCTACCCCAGTGGCTGCAGCATGTCTAGTAGAAGGCTGCTGACTTTCAGTGGGGGACACTGCAGATGGCCTCGTAGGACGACCTCGAGGAGCTGGTGGCTGGGAGTGTGAAATCGAGTGACTTTCTTCTTCTTCTTCTTCTTCTTCACTCTCCTCTCCCTCTTCTTGTCCAACCACTGGCTGGGCAGGCTGGATTTCTTGGGTGTCTGAAATGAGGAAGGCACAAGGGAGGGGAGGGCGGAAAAGCAAGAGCTGCATGCTTACACCATGTGCAACTTGTACATCAGAATATATTGTGGGATGAGGGGGATGTGAGAAGGAGGATAACGTATAAGGATATCTGAATCTTGTATTCTTTTTGCCCTGCTGCTAGCCAAGGGCTCAGCTATGCCCCTACTAAATATGGCCAGCACCGTCTCCTCCAAGGGCGTGAGGTGAAACTAGGAATGTGAGGTGCGCCTCGTGTTTGGGCAGTGATTGTGTCAGCGATCTGGTCCCACGTTCTTCTTTCTTGAGGGCCTCCTGGCTACCTGTGGGTAGAGGACACTTCTTCCAGTTTTGACCCCCTGCACAAAGCTGGAGTGGTATGTGCGAGACCCTGGGTGCCCTTTCCCTGGCCTGTACAGTCATTTGTGTTGCCGCTGAAGCAATTTTATCAATTTTTACGTGCAAAAGACAGTTCAGCTTTAAGAGCTGCAGACTGCCGAGATTGGAATGATTTTTAATTTTTTTTTTCAAAAGGCAGTTCACTGTTAAAAGCTCTAGACTGCTTTATAAAATGACAGCTTAATTTAAGAAAATGCAGCCTCGCCCAGTGACGTGACATTGGGCCTCCTGTTGACTGCACAGCCTGAAGCAGGTGTTCATCACTGGGGTGTGCGCTAAAATCACTTGCATCAGCCGGCAGCGCCAAATTAACGTGCTGCCTGCAATTTTTAAATGGGTGCGAGCAAATCTCGCTCTGCGGTGCCGTATCTAATTTCTAGGACTTTGTATCTTAGCAGAGAATTAGAGGGAGAAGTCACTCCAAACCGCCGCAGGTCACGGAAGAACCACCCAGAGGTCTGGGAACAGACACTTGCTCACTCAAGCAAATGAGAAAGAAGCACGGTGCAGGAGATTCATAGTAAAAATAAACTAAATGTGCCATATGAAAAGGAGAAATACATCAAAATAATATACAGATAAAACAAGATTGAAGCTGTACTCACTAATTGTTGTTTTGACATGTATTTGTTGCGGTAGTATGTTAGAATTAAAACCTCACACTTCCCACTCATTCAACCACTCACACAGACTTTTCCTCCACATTTCTGCCCACATTTCCTTTTATCACAAGAAATATAGATGAAGAAAGACATTTGTACAAAGAACTCTGACAAAAGTCCTAAAATTGTGTCCCCTTGTCCTACTGTTAAGATCGACCTTTTCTATCTCATATAAATCTATGAGGCCCTCTCGCAGTTGCCTAATTTCAAAGCTGAAAAGGCCATGTTTCTCCAGTCTTCACGTACCTCTGATGCTAATGATTAGCTTCGTGACACTTCATCACCACCCTGAGGGCTTGAATGTGTCCCTATGTCTTGGTGACCAAAACTGAACACCGAAATGGTATCGTTGGTGAGCTTCTTTAATGGAAACATTTGATAGAAGCTCTTCTTACAATACTTGCAATTTTAAAGTTCTGAATATGATGTGCCAGAAATCCAGTTGTGGTCTGTTTGTGGTTTTACTGGGCTGCCATTTGTAGGAATACTTAGATACAATGAAAAATAGGAGCAGGAGGAGGCCATTCGGTCCTTCGAGCCTGCTCCGCCATTCAATATGATCATGGCTGATCCTCTATCTCAATACCATATTCCCGCTCTCTTCCCATATCCCTTGATGCCTTTTGTGTCTAGAAATCTATGTATCTCCTTCTTAAATATATTCAGCGACTTGGCTTCCACAGCCTTCTGTGGTAGAGAATTCCACAGGTTCACCACCCTCTGAGTGAAGAAATTTCTCCTCCTCTCAGTCTTAAATGTCCTACCCCGTATCCTGAGACTGTGACCCCTCGTTCTAGACCCCCCAGCCAGGGGAAACCTCCTACCTGCATCCAGCCTGTCTAGCCCTGTCAGAATTTTATACGTTTCAATGAGATCCCCTCTCATTCTTCTAAACTCTAGTGAATACAGGCCTAGTTGACCCAATCTCTCCTCATATGACAGTCCTGCCATCCCAGGAATCAGTCTGGTGAACCTTCGCTGCACTCCCTCTATGGCAAGTATATCCTTTCTTAGGTAAGGAGACCAAAACTGCACACAGTACTCCAGGTGTGGTCTCACCAAGGCCCTGTACAACTGTAGTAAGACATCCTTGCTCCTGTACTCAAATCCTCTTGCAATGAAGGTCAACATACCATTTGCCTTCCTAACTGCTTGCTGCACCTGCATGTTTGCTTTCAGTGACTGGTGTACAAGGACACCCAGGTCTCTTTGTACATCAGCATTTCCCAATCTATCATCATTTACATAATACGCTACCTTTCTGTTTTTCCTACCGAAGTATTAGATGTCTATGACTGTAACAGTCAACATCGTAGCATAATTGCTGCCATTTACTGAATTGGTGCCATTTACTGAATTGGTGCCATTCACTGAAAGTATCCAGTCAATGTGAGGATGTATTCAACTGCAGAGCTATATCTCAATGGTAACTGATTTTAAATTGAAGCAGTTTAGTTTAGCCCTGCATAAATCATTGGCAAAGCCCCATTTAGAAGATTGTATGCAACTTTAGATATTTGCCTCCAAAAGGAATACTCCCTTCAATTTTTTCCATACTATCTTCTTTTGTGGGAGGGGAAGGATCCAGTTGTAATGGTCCACGTAGGAACCAATGACATAGGTAGAACAAGGAATGAGGTTCTGCTGAGGGAGTTTGAGGAGCTAGGATCCAAATTAAAAAGCAGAGCCTCAAAGGTAATAATCTCTGGATTGTTACCTGAGCCACGCACAAATTGGCATAGGGACAAACAGATTAGAGGCTTAAATGCGTGGTTCAAAGAGTGGTGTAGGCGGAAGGGGTTTCATTTCATGGGGCACTGGCACCAGTACTGGGGAAAGAGGGAGCTGTTCCGTTCGGACGGGCTCCACTTAAACCGGGCTGGGACCAGTGTCCTGGCAAACCGAATAACTAGGGCAATAGACAGGAATTTAAACTAATGATGGGGGGTGGGGGTGGGGGGGAAGGATTCAGGAAAGAGTAAATTTAACAGCAGCAAAGAAATGTCAAGTCTTTATAGCAGAGTAGAGTTTTGGGTAAAAAATAAGCAGAGTGGGTCAGGAAGGGATGGAGAGAGTAACAAAGGTAATGAGGCAACAGTGACTAAGTTGACCAGGGAAAAATAGAAATAAGTCAAAGCTAAAGGCACTAGATCAAAGGAAGAGGCTTTTAACGTTGCTAAAAAGAGTAGTAAGCCTGAGGATTGGGAGGATTTTAGAATTCAGCAAAGGAGGACCAAGAAATTGATAAAGAAAGGGAACATAGAATATAAGAGTAAACTAGCGAGCGACATAAAAACAGACTGTAAAAGCTTCTATAGGTATGTAAAAAGGAAAAGATTAGCGAAAGTAAATGTGGGTCCCTTACAGGCTGAGACAGGAGAAGTTATAATGGGGAATAAGGAAATGGCAGAGAAATTAAACAAATACTTTGTGCCTATCTTCACGGAAGAAGACACAAAAAACTTCCCAGAAATAGTGGAGAACCAAGGCTCTAGCGAGAATGAGGAACTGAAAGAAATTAGTATTAGTAAAAAAATAGTACTGGAGAAATTAATGGGACTGAAAGCCGATAAATCTCCTTGACTTGATGGCCTGCATCCTGTGCTTTTGAAAGAGGTGGATATAGAGATAGTGGATGCATTGGTTGTCATTTTCCAAAATTCCATGGATTCTAGAACGGTTCCTGCGGATTGGAAGGTGGCAAATGTAACCCCACTATTTAAGAAAGGAGAGAGAGAGAGAAAACGGGAAATTACAGACCAGTTAGCCTGATATCAGTGGTAGGGAAAATGCTAGAATCTATTATTAAGGACGTGGTAACAGGGCACTTAGAAAATAATAATCGGATTGGGCAGAGTCAACACGGATTTATGAAAGGGAAATCATGTTTGATGAATCTGTTCAAGTTTTTTGAGGTTGTAACTAGCAGAATAGATAAGGGGGAACCAGTGGATGTGGTGTATTTGGATTTTCAGAAGGCATTCGATAAGGTGCCATACAAGAGGTTATTAAACAAAATTAGGGCTCATGGGATTGGGGGTAATACACTAGCATGGACTGAGGATTGGTTAACGGACAGAAAACAGAGAGTAGGAATAAACGGGTCATTTTCGGGTTGACAGGCTGTAACTAGTGGGGTACCGCAAGGATCAGTGCTTGGGCCTCAGCTATTCACAATCTATATCAATGATTTGGATGAGGGGACCAAATGTAATATATCCAAGTTTGCTGCTGATACAAAACTGGGTGGGAATGTAAGTTGTGAGGAGGAGGCAAGGAGGCTTCAAGGGGATATAGACAGGCTAAGTGAGTGGGCAAGAATATGGCAATTGGAATATAATGTAGAGAAATGTGAAGTTATCCATTTTGGTAGGAAAAATAGAAAAGCAGAGTATTTTTTAAATGGTGAGAGATTGGGAAATGTTGGTGTTCAGAGGGACCTGGGTGTCCTTGTACACGAATCACTGAAAGTTAACATGCAGGTACAGCAAGTAAATAGGAAAGCAAATGGTATGTTGGCCTTTATTACAAGAGGATTTGAATATAAAAGTAAAGGCGTCTTACTGCAATTATATAGGGCCCTGGTGAGACCACACCTGGAGTATTGTGGACAGTTTTGGTCTCCTTACCTAAGGAAGGATATACTTGCCATAGAGGGAGTGCAACGAAGGTTCACCAGACTGGTTCCTGAGATGGGGAGATTGTCCTATAAGGAGAGATTGGGTAGACTAGGCCTATATTCTCTCGAGTTTAGAAGAATGAGAAGTGATCTCATTGAAACATACAAAATTCGTACGGGGCTTTACAGGGTAGATGCAGGGAGGATGTTTCCCCTGGCTGGAGAGTCTAGAACCAGGGGTCACAGTCTCAGAATAAGGGGTCGGCCATTTAGGACTGAGATGAGGAGAAATTTCTTCACTCAGAGGGTAGTGAATCTTTGGAATTCTCCACCCGAGAGGGCTGTGGAGGCTCAGTCGTTGAGTATATTCAAGACGGAAATCAATAGATTTTTGAATATTAAGGGAATCAGGGGTTATGGGGATAGTGCAGGAAACTGGAGATGAGGTACAAGATCAGCCATGATCTAATTGAATGGCAGAGCAGGCTCGAAGGGCCAAAACGCCTATTCCTGCTCCTATGTCTTATGTTCTTATGTTCGTTGCCTCCGCAGGCATTCCATTACACACATTCACCACCCTCTGTGTAAAGTGGTTAACCGTAGCTCTCTCTGTCTTACCTCTTCTAAGCTGAAATTGGTGTCCCTTGGTTCTTGAGTTTGTGTCAATCTCTTAGCATATTATCAGGGTTCTATTTTCTTAAGAATCCTGAATACTTCCATAAATCGCCCATTTTCCAATCCGCAGGGACATTTCCCAGAATCAAGGGAATTTTGGAAGATTACAACCAATGCATCCACTATCTCTGTAGCCACTTCTTTTAAGACCCTAGGATGTAGGCCATCAGGTCCAGGGGACTTGTCAGCCTTTAGACCCATAAGGTTGCCTAGCACTTATTCTCTAGTGATAGTGATTGTTTTAAGTTACTCCCTCCCTTTTGCCCCTTGATTTTCTACTATTACTGGGATGTTTTTTGTGTCCTCTACTGTGAAGACAGATACAAAATATTTGTTCAATGCCTCTACCATTTCCTTGTTTCCCATTATTATTTCCCCAGTCTCGTCCTCTAAGGGACCAATGTTTATTTTAGTTACTCTCTTCCTTTTTATATACCTGTAGAAGCTCTTACTGTCAGTTTTTATATTTAGAAACATAGAAGATAGGAGCAGGAGTAGGCCATTCAGCCCCTCGAGCCTGCTCCGCCATTCAATGCGATCATGGCTGATCATCCAAATTCAGTACCCTGTCCCTGCTTTCTCCCCATATCCCTTGATCCCCTTAGCCTTAAGAAATATATCCAACTCCTTCTTGAATATATTTAATGAATTGGCCTCTACTGCCTTCTGTGGTAGAGAATTCCACAGGTTCACTCTCTGGGTGAAGAAATTCCATCTTATCTCAGTCCTAAATGGCTTACCCCTTATCTTTAGTCTGTGACCCCTGGTTCTGGACTCCCCTGCCATCGGGAACATCCTTCCTGCATCTAGTCTGTCTAGTCCTGTTAGGATTTTGTAAGTTTCAATGAGATCTCCTCTCATTCTTCTAAACTCTAGCGAATATAAGCCTAATCGACCCGATCTCTCTTCATACGTCATTCCTGCCATCCCAGGTATCAGTCTGGTGAATCTTCGCTGCACTCCCTCCATGGCAAGAACATCCTTCCTCAGATAAAGCGACCAAAACTGCACACAATGCTCAAGGTGTGGTCTCACCAAGGCCTTGTACAACTGCAGCAAGACATCCTTGCTCCTGTACTCAACCTCTCGCTAGGAAGGCCAACATACCATTTACCTTCTTAACCGCCTGCTGCACCTGCATGCTTACCTTCAGCGACTGGTGCACAAGGACACCCAGGTCTCGTTGCACTTCCCCTTCTCCCAATCTATTGCCATTCAGATAATCTGCCTTCCTGTTTTTGCCACCAAAGTGGATAACCTCGCATTTATCCACATTATACTGCATCTGCCATGCTTCTGCCCAATCACCCAACCTGTCCAAATCATACTGGAGTTTCTCTGCATCCTTCTCACAGCACACATGCCCACCCAGCTTTGTGTCGTCTGCAAACTTGGAGCTATTACATCTAGTTCCCTCGTCTAGATCATTTTATATATATTGTGAATAGCTGAGGTCCTAGGACCGATCCCTGCGGTACCCCACTAGTCATTGCCTGCCACTCGGAAAAATACCCGTTTATTCCAACTCTTTGCTTCCTGTCTGCCAACCAGTTCTTTATCCAAGTCAGTACCTTGCCCCCAATCCCATGTGCCTTAACTTTACACGCTAATCTCTTATGCGGGACCTTATTGAAAGCCTTCTGAAAGTCCAAATACACCACACCGACTGGTTCTCCCTTATCTATTCTACCAGTTACATCCTCAAAAAATTCCAGTAGATTAGTCAAGCACGATTTTATCTTTTGTAAATCCATGTTGACTTTGTCTGATCCTGTCACTGTTTTCCAAGTGCTCTGCTATTACATCTTTTATATTGGACTCTAGCATTTTCCCCACTACCGATGTCAGGCTTACTGGTCTATAATTCCCCGTTTTCTCTCTACCACCTTTTTTGAATAGTGGGGTAACATTAGCTACCCTCCAATCCATGGGAACTGTTCCAGAGTCTATCGAATTTTGGAAGATGACCAGTGCTCTGGGGGAGGGTTTAAACTAAAATGGCAGGGGGTTGGGAACCTGAGCAGGGAGACAGAGGAAAGGGAAACAAGGATAGAAGCAAAAGAAAGGCAGGAGAAAAACAAAGGTAGCAGTCAGAGAAATCAAGGGTTTAAATGAAACATGGCCACAGTAAATAATAATTCTAAAAGGTGTAAGAGTGTTAAAAAAAAACAAGCCTGAAGGCCTTGTGTCTTAATGCGAGGAGCATTCGTAATAAGGTGGATGAATAGCTGCGCAAATCGAGGTAAACGGATATGATATGATTGGTGGAGAGAAATTTGACAGACCTCTAACTTCTTGGCAGTATGATTCACATCCCTCATGAGATTAAATGAATTGTTGAAGACCCAGAATCCCGTCTGTTTGGTGAAAACAACCTACATGAGCTCAATGACTGTACCTCAATCTTGTATTGTCTTACATTCTCTTTAGATTCTTTTTCGGTGCTTTTTATTCACTGTCTCTTATTAGCTCCAGGCTGATTGCAATTTTTCAAGCATTCCTGAGTTGACAGAATCAGAAACATTAATGGATACAATGACTGTCTGTCTTACTTCAGTTTCCGTTATCCGGATGAAAACTTGTATTTGGTTTCTTTGTTTCATTTTCAACCCGAACATGGATGGAATGTGTTTCTTTTCTTAATGGAAAGAAGGTCAAAAGAGAAAAGGAATGTTGTGATGGCTTAACCTATTAAGGTGCATATAATGTCAACATCATCATCCTGGGGGTCATCATTGACCAGAAACTTAACTGGACCAGCCAGATAAATACTGTGGCAACAAGAGCAGGTCAGAGGCTGGGTATTCTGCGGCGAGTGTCTCACCTCCTGACTCCCCAAAGCCTTTCCACCATCTATAAGGCACAAGTCAGAAGTGCGATGGAATACTCTCCACTTGCCTGGATGAGTGCAGCTGCAACAACACTCAAGAAGCTTGACTCCATCCAGGACAAAGCAGCCCGCTTGATTGGCACCCCATCCACTACCTTAAACATTCACCCCCTCCACCACTTGCGTACAGTGGCTGCAGTGTGTACCATCTACAAGATGCACTGCAGCAACTTGTCAAGGCTTCTTCAACAGCACCTCCCAAACCCACGACCTCTTCCACCTAGAAGGACAAAGGCAGCAGGCACATGGGAAAACCACCACCTCCAATTCCCCTCCAAGTCACACACCATCCTGACTTGGAAATATATCGCCGATCCTTCATCGTCGCTGGGTCAAAATCCTGGCACTCCCTACCCAACAGCACTGTGGGAGTACCTTCACCACATGAACTGCAGCTGGTTCAAGAAGGCAGCTCACCACCACCTTCTCAAGGGCAATTAGGGATGGGCAATAAATGCTGGCCTTGCCAGTGATGCTTACATCCCATAAAAACAAATTTAAATTTAAAAAAAAGACAGTATGAAGTAAAATACAAAAGCGAAATAAGAAAAATAAACTCGACAGAACCTGCAAGGAGAAAGGTGAATGAAACCACTGAGAAGAATACAGGAAACAGCAAAGCAGTTTTAAAAGGTAGTTAGAGAGGCAAGAGGGAAATGGACACAATAGAAGGCAAAGGTGACGGTAAGAAATTCTTCCAGTTTTATAACAGCAAGCGGGTTATCAACAAGAATTGAGATCCTTAAAGGATACGAGTGGGCTTGAAGCTGAAGTGAACTAAAAATAGTTAATTTACTAAATAACTACTTTCTGAAAATGTTTGCTAAAGACAATAGTGTCATGCCACTCATTGTAGGAGGTTCTACAACTAAATTTAATGACTTTTATATCACTTGCATGGACACCCTAGACAAGTTTAAATTGCTCAAAACAATACATTCTCGTGGATGGATCCATGTATCTGAGGGTGCAAAAATGGGACACAATTTACAAACTCTTAAAGACATGAGAGAGTCCATGAACACAAAGGCGAGGAGTCACTGGATTGGAAATATTTTTTTAAAAAGGCAATACAACAAACCTGGGTAGCTACAGACTCACTACTCTTATATTGGTAAGTGGCAAAAATAATAGAATCAATCATTGAGAATAAAGATTATCTTTGTGAAAACACTGTTTCAGAAGAGGTGAATCCTAAATTCAGAGTGGTCTCTAGCAGCTCTGAGAGGGACAATCCCTACTTAAGAAAGGTGAGAGCGAGAAACCAGGAAATTACAGCCCTCGTGGGCCAAAGATTGTTTTTTTTAATTGTCTGCAGCTCCCAAAGGAGCCAAGGGTCTTGATTTAAATGGCAATTGGCCCCTCTGTTATAAACCCCGCCCAACTTTCTTTTCCATTGAAGGCAAGCGGCTGATCCTCAACTGCCAGTTTTCCGCTCGTGCCCAAAGTGAAAATTAACCCGATAAGCTTGAGGAGCTCCTGGTACTTGCTGAACATCTAGCCAGGGCTCACATCCATGCTTGTCAGTTCCCTGCTCTGATAAACTGCTGCAGTACCCCTGTGCACTCTTTGGAGGACAGGTCTAGGCTCTGTTAACCTGCACTAAGTTCTTTGAACTTTGATATGTGGGAGAGACTGTGAGCTCCATCGTGGGCAACCAGAAACCCTATAGGTGGGTGTAAATTTCTCAGTAATTTGAATTGGAAATCCTGAAAGCATGGTGATGGGTTTCCACAGGCATCAGGCACTTAGCTGATCAGACTAATTTACTGCCCAGCCTTTTATAGAGCTTCATTAATGGCTTGTTAAGGTGTTTAACTGATTATTGAGCCTTTTTACCAAGTGGATCCTTAACGATCATTAATAAGGTACGTTAGTGTATTTCATAAAATATGTCTGACAGATTAGATAAGACTTGTCCTGTTTCATGTAGATTTTATATATTTCTTTGAGAGCTTGTGTCTGTGACCACTTTAACTTGATTACTGGTTGCTGGGAATAGCTCACTTCATGCATGAAATGCACGTCTTGGATTTCAGCATCACTTCAAAAGTAGATGACTCAATTCTGTTCAGATGAATGTTCTAACGAGCGATCGATGCAAAGTTCTTGAATGTCTGTTTTTCTCGGATGTGTATTCCAAGTTATAAGGATTACTGTACTTTCAAGACATTTATTATTTTTGAGATGAAGTTAAAGTTCTGGTGAGTAGTCAAGTATTAGTGTGATCTAATGACGCTGCTGCATTTTGCGCTTGCTACTATCTAATTTTACATTCTAATAAATTGAGGGCTGAAAATTTGTGGCCCTACTGGCACACTCCCACTGCAACTCTGGCAGAATCACACTGGAAGGGCCAAAATTTAGGCTGGGGCCCAGATGCACCAGGTCCTAGCCTCGTGGTGAAAATCGCCTTTGACCTAGTAAGCCATGGAGCCTCTGCCTGCCCCATACAAGGCCAATGGCACATGAGGGGGCAAGACTAGGAATGGGAATTCCCAATATCTGGGGCCTCAACTATTTACAATCTATATTTATTAATGACTTGGATGAAGGGACCGAATGTAATGTAGCCAAATTTGCTGATGATACAAAGATAGGTGGGAAAGCAAATTGTGTGGAGGTCGCAAAGAATCTCCAAAGGGGTATAGATAGGCTAAGTGAGTGGGCAAAAATCTGGCAGATGGAGTTTAATGTGGGAAAATGCGAGGTTATCCACTTTGGTAGGAAAAATAAAAAAGCAAATTATTTAAATAGGAGGAGATTACCAAATTGCTGAGGTACAGAGGGATCTGGAGGGTCCTTGTACATGAATCACAAAAAGTTAGCATGCAGGTACAGCAGGTAATTAGGAAGACACATGGAGTGTTGGCCTTTATTGCAAAGGGAATGGAGTATAAAAGTAGGGAAATCCTGTTACAACTGTACAGGGCGTTGGTGAGCCACACCTGGAGTACTGCGTACAGTTTTGGTCTCCTTATTTGAGGAAGGATATACTTGCATTGGAGGCAGTTCAGCGAAGGTTCACGAGGTTGATTCCGGAGATGAAGGGGTTGTCTTATGAAGAAAGGTTGAGCAGGTTGGGCCTATACTCATTGGAGTTTAGAAGAATGAGAGGGGATCTTATTGAAATATGTAAGATTCTGAAGGGGCTCGACAGGGTAGACGGAGAGGATGTTTCCCTTCGTGGGGGAATCTAGAACTAGGGGGCATAATTTCAAAATAAGGGGACACCCATTTAAACCAGAAATGAGGGGGAATTTCTTCTCTCAAAGGGTCGTTAATCTTTGGAATTCTCTTCCCCAGAGAGCTGTGGAGGCTGGGTCATTGAATATATTTAAGGTGGAGATAGACAGATTTTTGAAAGGTAAGGGAGTCAAGGGTTATGGGGAGTGGGCAGGGAAGTGGAGTTGAGGCCAAGACCAGATCAGCCATGATCTTATTGAATGGCAGAGCAGGCTCGAGGGGCCGAATGACCTACTCCTGCTCCTACATCTTATATGTCTTATATTGGGAGTTTACATATTCCTGGTGCCTTGTTTGGTGAGGAAGGGTCTGTGGGCAGTAGACCAGATGAGATCAGGCACACCCTGCCCACTGAATGATGGAAAGCGGGTCCATCTGGAGCCCCGAAGATTGACAGCAAGAATTTTTTTCATTTATTTAACTGCAACCCGCGCCCTCCTCCCCCACCTTTACAAATGCTGAGTGAGGACATGGAAACCTTTTTTGGGGGTGGGGAGTTTTATCTTCCAAAACTGGCAAGTTGCACTAAATTTTGTTCAGTAAAACAAAATTCAATATGCAGCCTATAGAATGTTCCAGTAATCAACTGCAAGTTATTCATCAATGAACCTAAAAAGCAATGCCATATCACAATTTGTAATCCTCCTTTTTTTTATTTGTTCCTGGGACATGGGCGTATTGCCCATCCCTAGTTGCCTGTGAGAAGGTGGTGGTGAGCTGCCTTCTTGAACCTCTGCAATCCGTGTGGTGAGGGTACTCCTACAGTGCTGTTAGGGAGTGAGTTCCAGGATTTTGACCCAGCGACGATGAAGAATGGTGTGTGACTTGGAGGCGATGGTGTTCCCATGCATCTGCTGCCCTTGTCCTTCAAGGTGGTAGAGGTCGCGGGTTTGGGAGGTGCTGTCGAAGAAGCCTTTTGAATTGCTGCAGTGCATCTTGTAGATGGTACACACTGCAGCCACGGTGCGCCGGTGGTGGATGGGGTGCCAATCAAGCGGGCTGCTTTGTCCTGGATGGTGTCGAGCTTCTTGAGTGTTATTGGAGCTGCACTCATCCAGGCAAGTGGAGAGTATTCCATCGCACTCCTGACTTGTGTCTTGTAGATGGTGGAAAGGCTTTGGGGAGTCAAGAGCAATGTTTCCCCCTAAGGTGCGTGGCCGTGCAGTTAAAGGGGCCGCGCACGGAAAAAAAAATTAGCGGTAACATCGGTCCGGAGGTGATCTAACTTGCCACAGAATACCCAGTCTCTGACCTGCTCTTGTAGCCACAGTATTTATGTGGCTGGTCTAGTTAAGTTTCTGGTCAATGGTGACCCCCAGGATGTTGATGGTGGGGATTTGGCAATGGCACTCGCTTGTTGAAGATGGTCAATGCTTGGCACTTGTGTGGCAAAAATGTTTGTGATGTTTTGCATGCGATATTATAAATCAACACAGCACATTTGATGTCAGTATGATACTTTTTAGTTAGGAGGGTAAGGATTATTTCACTGTGTTAACTGCATGGTCTTCCTAATTTAGCAGCACAAGAATTACACTGTGTAACTTATTGGATTTGTTTATTCAGCCGGGTAAAGGTTGTTCATTTTTGTACTTATTTTGCCAGGTTATACACGCTCTGGCCTAGAAATTCGAGCTTTTAGCGCTGTCCGTTAAAGAAAAAAAGGCAGCAGTCTCGTTTCCACCCACTTCCGGCATGGAACGCTGCAGCTGTCATACTGGGCAGGTTGGCAGCGCTGCCGTTGCCTGCGCTCGCAAGTATTTTAATTACCAGGAACGTGATGTCAATCGGCGTGCAATGCCGAATTGATGCATGGTCAGCGATTTTGGACGTTGCCACTTCTCTTACCTCCCTCTCCAAAGCACGTCCTTGCGTGCTGCCGTTGACAGTGCTTAGAGCCAGGAGAAAGCGGCGGTGATCTATAAACCATATAGTAAATATTCGGTACATGTGTGGAGGCGGAAGAGATGGGTATAGTTCTTAATGAATATTTTGCGTCTGTCTTCACAGAACAGAGGGACGATGCCGATATTGTAGTTGAGGAGGAGTGTGAAATATTAGATGGGATAAACATAGAGCAAGAGGAAGTATTGAGAGGTTTAGCATCTTTGAAAGTAGATAAATCACCTGGATGGAATGTATCCCATGCTGTTAAGAGAGGTAGGGGAGGAAATAGCAGAGGCTCTGACCATTATTTTCCAATCCACTCTGGCTACAGGCGTGGTGCCAGAGGACTGGAGGACTGCTAACGTTGTACGATTGTTTAAAAAGAGAGAAAGTGATAGACCAAGTAATTGCAGGCCAGTCAACCTAACCTCGGTGGTGGGAAAATTATTGGAAAAAATTCTGAGGGACAGTATTAATCGTCATTTAGAAAGTCATGGACACTCAGTGTGGATTTGTTAAGGGAAGGTCGTGTCTGACTAACTTGATTGAAGTTTTTGAGGAGGTAATGAGGAGGGTCAATGAAGGTAGCATGTTTGATGTAGTCTACAAGGATTTTGGCAAGGTCTTTGACAAGGTCCCACATGGCAGGTTGGTGAATAAAGTAAAATCCCATGGGATCCAAGGGAAAGTGGCAAGTTGGATCCAAAATTGGCTCAGTGGCAGGAAGCAAAGGATAGTGGTCGACGGGTGCTTTTGTGACTGGAAGGCTGTTTCCAGTGGAGTTCCACAGGGCTCAGTACTAGGTCCCTTGATTTTTGTGGTACAGTTTAAATCAATGATTAAGAAGTTTCAGATGATAGAAAATTGGCCGTGTGGTTGATAGTGAGGAAGATAGCTGTAGACTGCAGGAAGATATCAATGGACTGGTCAGGTGGGCAGAAAAGTGGCAAATGAAATTCAATCTGGAGAAGTGTGAGGTAATGCAATTGGGGAGGGTTAACAAGGCAAGGGAATACACATTAAAGGGTAGGATACTGAGAAATGTAGAGGAACAGAGGGACCTTGGAGTGCATGTCCACAGATCCCTGAAGGTAGCAGGACAGGTAGATAAGGTGGTTAAAAATGCATACGGGATACTTTCCTTTATTAGCTGAGGCATAGAATAGAAGAGTAGGAAAGTTATGCTAGAACTGTATAAAACACTAGTTAGGCCACAGCTAGAGTACTGCATACAGTTGTTCACCACATTACAGGAAGAATGTGATTGCACTAAAGAGGGTACAGAGGAGATTTACGAGGATGTGGCCAGGACTAGAGAATTTTAGCTATGAGGAAAGATTGGATAGGCTGGGGTTGTTTTCTTTGGAACAGAGGAGGCTGAGAGGAGACTTACTTGAGGTGCATAAAATAATAAGGGGCCTAGACAGAGTGGATAGGAATCCCCTATTTCCCTTCGCAGAGAGGTCCATATCCAGGGGGTATGGATATAAATAATTGGTAGAAGGATTAGAGGGGAGTTGAGAAGTTTTTTCACCCAGAGGGTGGTGGGTGTCTGGAATTCGCTGTCTGAAAAGGTGGTAGAGGCAGAAAGCCTCATCACATTTAAAAAGTACTGTACTTGGATATGCAGTTGAAGTGCTGTAACCTACAAGGCTACGGACCAAGAGCTGGAAAGTGGGATTAGGCTGGATAGCTCTTTTTCGACCGGCGTAGACACGATGGACGGAATGGCCTCTTTCTGTGCTGTAAATTTCTACGATTCTATGAATTTGCATTTACTGTGCTACTCCGGTTAGATTATGAGGAGAGATTACATAAACTAGGCATGTATTCCCTGGAATATAGAAGATTAAGGGGTGATTTGATTGAGGTTTTTAGGATTTTGAAAGGAATTGATAGGGCAGATAGAAAGAAACTTTTTCTGGTTCCGACCACCTACCTGAGACATAACTAAGACCACCTATTTCCACCTCCATAAGATTGCCCAACTCTGTCCCTGCCTTAGCTCATCTGCTGCTGAAACCCTCATCCATGCCTTTGTTACCTCTAGACATGACTATTCCAACGCACTGCTGGCTGGCCTCCCACGTTCTACCCTAGTAAACTTGAGGTCAGCCAAAACTCTGCTGCCCGTGTCCTAACTCCTACCACGTTCCGTTCACCATCACCCCTGTGCTCACTGACATACATTGGCTCCCGGTTAAACAACGCCTTGATATTAAAATTCTCATCCTTGTTTTCAAATCCCTCCATGGCCTTTCCCCTCCTCATCTCTGTAATCTCCTCCAGCCCCACAACCATCTGAGATATCTACGCTCCTCTAATTCTAGCCTCTTGAGCATCCCCGATTTTAATCGCTCAACCATTGGTGGCTATGCCTTCAGCTGCTAAGGCCCTAAGCTCTGGTATTCCCTCCTGAAACCACTCCGCCTCTCTACCTCCTTTAACACATACCTTAAAACCTACCTCTATGACCAAGATTGGTCATCTGCCCTAATTTCTCCTTGTGACTCTGTAAAATTTTGTTTTATAACACTCCTGTGAAGTGCCTTAGGATGTTTTACTACGTTAAAGGTGCAATATAAATAAAAGTTGTTGTTGTTGCTGCTGCTGGGGGAGCCTAGGACAAGGGAACATAACCTCAGGGCCAGGCCATTCAGGAGAGAAGTTAGGAATCACTTCTTGATGCAAAGGGTGGTAGAAGTGTGGAACATTCTCCCACACAAAGCAATAGATGCTAGCTCAATTAATAATTTTAAATCTGAGATCAATATATTTTTGCTAGACAAGGGTATAAAAGGATATGGAGCCAAGGTAGATGGATGGATTTAAGATACAGATCAGCCATGACCTCTTTGAATGGCGGAACAGGCTCGAGGGGCTGAATGGCCTATTCCTGTGGCTTGAGACCTGTGGCTGTGTTGAAGATGACAGACTTGAAGTTACTTTTGCTGGCACCAGTATTCTGCCATCAAATGCAGCCATCAGCCTCCTTCTGAATAATTTCTTTGCCTCAGAGAGCACTGCCAACATTTCATTTTATTTTACAGGGATATCTGCAATGATACTCTCTTTATTGGATGCGACCCTTCTCTACATGCTGCCTCTAGTTTGAACTGTCCGTAATTTTCCTATCTGGTTGCAATGTGCTCGAAAGAATTTTTAATGTTTTTGCAGGGCCAGAAGAAACCACTGATTTCAGGGCTGGTTGAAAACATCCCATAATAATACATTAAAAACGGTATTGCTCCTGTCTGAGATTTAAAATAGTAAAAGGGAGAGAGGTATGTTGATGACCAGGAAGTTTGTTGGGTTTAAAATCAGTGCTGTGGACTGAGCTTTTTTATCAACATCGCTCATTAGTCTTTACAAGGTAAATTGCATAAGCCAAAGAGTATGTTTGTAAGAGGAATTTAGAATGAGGCTAGATGAATGTTTTAAAAGATTGCACTTCACTCACTGCTAGTTTCAGGTCATTGCAGCCTCACTTGGACTGTCAGAAATCACGGTTCAAGCAAACCTAAGACCATTTTGGGATTATTTTCTAAATACCTCTTCAGTCACTCAGGGCTCGAGATTCCCTTTCCGACTTGGTAACTGTTCTACAAACAACCCTAGTCTGGATTGTAGGTCAGCATCCCAACATTGACTTTAAATTCCAAATTCTCCGCAACCTCCATCTTCTCATTGTCCTGCACCGTGTTCTCCGCCTGCACTCGCTTCTATGCGTTTACGGCGGGGAGCATGAGCATCCAGCTGCTGAATATGGTCCCTGGAGTGTGTGTGCATGTGTGTCGCAAAGCTGTGTACAGGGAACAGGCAGTAAACCTAAAGGGCTGGCATCATTTAGAGTTGGTTCATGTTTTTATTAGCATGGAAAATTAAAAAAAAAACTGGCAGAATTCAGATATATAGAGATTATACAGTATAGAGGTAGGATTACAGCTCAATTCATTCAATATTTGAAATTGTGTCTTTTGCCTGTTTTAGCTGCTTGTAATATCCTCAAGCTGTGAGATAACAGATGAAAGGAGTGATGGGTTATTGACACCAATGCATGCATTAGTTGGAGTTACTGAAATACTTTTGACTGATACAGACAAAATCTTTAATGTGATTGGTCATAGGATCCTAAATTGGCTCTGATAAATGTGCCTTTTTATTTGTTTGTAAGATATGGACATGCTGCCTTTTGAAATGCTGCAGTCATTATGGTGGTAGTGCTCCCATGATATCATTAGGTAGGGAATTCCAGGATATTTACCCAGCGACAATAAAAGAACATGATATATGTCCAAGTCAGGATGGTGTGTGACTTGGAGTGGAACTTGGAGCTGATGGTGTTCCTTTGATTTTACTGATCTTGTCCTTCTTGGTAGTCAAGGTCATGGGGCTGGTTAATGCTATCAAATTATCTTTGGAGAGTTGTTTCAATGTATCCTGTGGAGAGTACATACTGCAACCACAGTGCGCTAATAAAGACATAAGAACATCAGGAATAGGAGTAGGAGCAGGCCATTCGGCCCCTTGAGCCTGCTCCGCCATTTAATGAGATCATGGCTGTCCGATTTTGGCCTCAACTCCGCTTTCCTGCCCGTTCTCCATAACCCTTGACTCCCCTGTTGCTCAAAAATCTGTCTATCTCCGCCTTGAATATATTCAATGACTCAGCTTCCACAGCTCTCTGGGGTGAAGAATTCCAAAGGTTCACGACCCTCTGAGAGAAGAAATTCCTCCTCATCTCCGTCTTAAATGGGCGACCCCTTATTTTGAGACTATGCCCCCTCGTTCTAGATTCCCTGCAAGTATATCCCTCCTTAAATAAGGGGACCAAGACTGTACGCAGTACTCTAGGTGTGGTCTCCCCAGCGCCCTATACAGTTGTAGCATGATTTTCCTACTTTTATACGGGAAAGCCGACATCCTGCTTGTCAATTTCACATGTGAAATTTACAAATTTGAAAGGTTTGATGAGTCCTCAATACAAGGACTCATCAAACTAAAGAGAATGTCAGTGTTTGACAGCTTCACAGAACTGTCACGCTGACATTTCTTCTTGACAGATAGCATGTCTGACGTTGACGTGATCTGTCAGTGACTTCCTCCCTAATTGGCCTGCTGAGCCCGCAGGGCGGGCTTAACGAGCTCAATCAGGGGAAAATCCCTCTGAATGGTCAGGCGAGGATGGAGGTGGGACATTGACACTAAGGGACACAATGGACATGATCTTCACCGCACGTCAATTACAAGAGAAATGCAGGGAACAGCACCAACCACTGTACACGGCCGCCTTTGATCTCACAAAGGCCTTTGACACTGTCAACCGTGAGGGATTATGGAGTGTCCTCAAATTCGGCTGCCCTCAAAAGTTTGTCGCTATCCTCCGCCTGCTTCACGACATGCAAGCCATGATCCTGACCAACGGTTCCACCACAGACCCAATTCACGTACGAACCGGGGTTAAGCAAGGCTGTGTCATCGCACCAACGCTCTTCTCGATCTTCCTTGCTGCAATGCTCCATCTCGCCCTCAGTAAGCTCCCCACTGGAGTGGAGCTAATTTTCAGAACAAACGGGAAACTGTTCAACCTCTGTCGCCTCCAGTCCAGATCCAAGGTTGTCCCGTCCTCTGTCGTTGAATTACAGTATGCAGACGATGCTTGCGTCTGCGCTCACTCGGAGGTCGAACTCCAAACCATCGTCAACACCTTCACCGAAGCGTACAAGAGCATGGGCCTTACACTAAACATCCGTAAGACAAAGGTCCTCTACCAACCTGCTCCAGCCACACAGTGCTGCCCCCCGATTATCAAAATCCACGACAAGGCCTTGGACAACGTGGACCACTTTCCATACCTCGGGAGCCTACTGTCAACAAGGGCAGATGTCGACGACGAAGTCCAACATTGCCTTCAGTGTGCCAGTGCAGCCTTCGGTCGCCTGAGGAAGAGAGTGTTTGAAGACCAGGACCTCAAACCTGGCACTAAGCTCATGGTCTACAGGGCAGCAGTGATACCCGCCCTGCTGTATGCCTCAGAGACATGGACCATGTACAGCAGGCACCTCAAAGCACTGGAGAGGTACCACCAATGCTGCCTCCGCAAGATCCTGCAAATCCATTGGCAGGATAGGCGCATCAACGTCAGTGTTCTCGCTCAGGCCAACATCCCCAGCATCGAAGCTCTGACCATGCTCAATCAGCTCCGATGGACGGGTCACATCGTCCGCATGCCCGATACGAGACTCCCAAAACAAGTGCTCTACTCGGAGATCCGGCACGGCAAGAGAGCCCCAGGTGGGCAGAGGAAACGCTTCAAGGACACCCTTGAAGCCTCCTTGAAAAAGTGTAACATCCCCACCGACACCTGGGAATCCCTGGCCCAAGACCGCACAAAGTGGAGGAGAAGCATCCGGGAAGGCGCCGAATACCTCGAGTCTCTTCGCCGGGAACAAGCGGAAGCCAAGCACAGGCAGCACAAGGAGCGCACGTCAACCCAGGCACCCCACCCACCCGCCCCTTCAACCACCGTCTGCCCCACCTGTGACAGAGTCTGTAGGTCCTGCATTGGACTCATCAGTCACCTGAGAACTCATTTTTAATGTGGAAGCAAGTCATCCTCGGTTCCAAGGGACTGCCTAAGAAGAAGAAGGGACATTGACACGACAAGCAACTGTCCCGCCTCCAACTTGCCTCCATTCACAAAATCCAGCCCTTGATGTCCTCCTCACAGCTTGCTTTCCCACCTATCTTTGTATCGTCCACAAACCTGGCTACAATACACTCGCTTCCTTCATCCAAGTCATTAATATAGATTGAAAAGAGTTGTAATTTTTCTCTTCTTTGAACAAAACTCTTGAGTTTATGCCTCTTCATTACAGACTTACCAACCAGTGGAAACAATCTTTTACTGTTTACCATTGCAACAGTTTCATAATATTTGATCCTGTTCAGAGAAAAAGATCCATTTTTGAGCCTTTCTTCAAAACTATAACCTCTGTTACATCAGCGACTACACTTCAAAAGTACTTCAGCACTGATGAGCGCTTTTGGACGTCCTGGGGTCATGAAAGGCGCTATACAAGTGCAAGTTCTTTCTTTCAATCTTGGTAGCATTCTAGAAAATTTTGGCTTTCTCTGATATTCTTCCTATAGTAGGATGCCCAGAACTGCACACAATCTTCTTCTTAGGCAGTCCCTTGGAACCGAGGATGACTTGCTTCCACATTAAAAATGAGTTCGCAGGTGACTGATGAGTCCAATGCGGGACCTACAGACTCTGTCACAGGTGGGGCAGACGGTGGTTGAAGGGGCGGGTGGGTGGGGTGCTTGGGTTGACGTGCGCTCCTTGCGCTGCCTGTGCTTGGCTTTTGCTTGCTCCCGGCGAAGAGGCTCAAGGTGTTCGGCGCCTTCCCGGATGCTTCTCCTCCACTTTGTGCGGTCTTGGGTGGGGCCAGGGATTCCCAGGTGTCGGTGGGGATGTTGCACTCTTTGAAGGAGGCCTTGAGGGTGTCCTTGAAGCGTTTCCTCTGCCCACCTGGGGCTCTCCTGCCGTGTCAGAGCTCCGAGTAGAGTGCTTGTTTTGGGAGTCTCGTATCGGGCATGCGGACGATGTGACCCGTCCATCGGGGCACACAATACCCCAACTATAGCCTAACCAATACCTTATACAAATTAAATATCATAATCAATGCTCCATGTATAACATCCAGAATCCCATTGGCCTTATCTGAATTTTTTATTTTTTAACCTGCACTCCCACCTTTAAAGATCTATGTATCAACACCCATAGAGCTCTCGGTTCTTCAGTCTATTAAGGATATTGCCATATAGGGTATACTTCCTTTCATTATTCTTTGTCCCAAAATGTACTGCTTCACATTTTCCCAGTATAATCTGCCACCTATTTGCTCATCTCCCCCCCCCCCCCCCCAAAATTTGGTGACATCCACAAATTTAGAAATTGTGTTTTTGATTCCAAAGTCTAAATCGTTAATATAAATTGTGAACAGCAGTGGTCCCAGCACTGATCCTTATGGAACACCACTACCCACTGTGAATAGCTACCTTTTACCCCTAATCTCTCTGCTTTCTGTCTTGAAGCCAGCTAGCTATCCATTCTGCTACTTGTCCCCTGACTCCGCATTCTCTGACCTTGTTCATCAGTCCATTAGAAGTAAAGGGAATTAGGGGTTACAGGGAGCGGGCAGGAAATCCGACATGAGGCTAGGTTCGGATCGGTCATGGCCCTGTGGGTGGCGGAGCGGGTCCAGGGGCCGTGTAGCCTGGTCCTGCTCCTACTTCTTGTGTTCTAATTCTGTGTTAGATTTCAGGAGATGGTTCTATTCACAGGGATTAGTGGAGACCTCGGGAACAGGCTGCCAGCTAGGAGTCCTTCAAGAGTAAATTGGGCCTGTTCCTGGCTGGGGTGGAGATCACCTCTTACAGAAGGTAAGTACTGTAGGAAATACGGGGACAGAGTGATCTCCTGGACGAGTTTCGATCGCCTAGATGGGTCGGAGAGGAATTTCCCAGATTTTTTCTCCCAAATTGGCACATTGGGTTTTTTATCTGGTTTTTTGCCTCTCCCGGGAGATCACATGGGTTTGGGTGGGATGGAGAGTGAAAGTAGATTTGAGGTTCGGATCAGATCAGCCATGATCTTATTGAATGGCGGAGCAGGCTCGAGGGGCCGATTGGCCTACTCCTGCTCCTATTTCTTATGTTCTTATGTTCATCCGCTAGCATGTCTACATTCTCCTGCAATCTTTGAGTTTGTTATGCCTCATAATTTGCTGTCATTCCTGTTAGCAAGTTCTGCAATTGTAACTTGTGTGTAATTCTTAGGAAACAAGAGAACACAGCAGTTGACAGCGGTAATGACTGTAACTATACTGACGTAGCAAAAATAAATGTTTTGCTCCTTCCTCCTCTTCTGCTTTGTGTTGGTTATTTAAAATTGTTTTAAAACCATTTAATAACATCCTTATAGTGGCATCATCCGCAAACTTGGCTACATTACACTCGATCCCTTCATCCAAGTCATTAATGTAGATTGTAAATAGTTGGGGCCCCAGCACTGATCCCTGTGGCACCCCACTAGTTACAGATTGCCATCCTGAAAATGACCCATTTATCCCGACTCTCTGTTTTCTGTTAGTTAGCCGATCCTCTATCCAATCTAATATATTACCCCCAACACCATGAGCTCTTATCTTATGTAGTAACCTTTTATCTGGCACCTCGTCGAATGCCTTTTGGAAATCGAAATGCACTACATTTACTGGTTCCCTTTTTATCCACCCTGCTCGTTACATCCTCAAAGAACTCTAATAGATTTGTCAAACACGATTTCCCATTCATAAAACCATGTTGACTCTGTTTGACTTTAATGGTCTAAGTAGTAGCAATGCTAATACTGCACAGCTGGATATTGAGTCTAGTGGTAGGGTTGCTGAGCAAGCAGACTGCTTTGTCTTGGATGGTGGCAAGATTCTTGAGTGTTGTTGCGGCTGCCAATGAATGGCGAGTATTCCATCACAACAGCTTTCATTTATATACCACCTTTAACACAGTAAAACATCACAGGGCTCTTCACAGGAGCGTAATCAGACAAAAATTGACAGAGCCAAAGAGTAGAATTTGTGCCTAAAAATATTAATACTCTTGCATTCTTTACTAAAAATTCAATCTGACTTTACTTATCAAATAGTGTACATTCCATGGTGTATAACAGCATATCTTTTGACAGTATAAGCAATGCTATGGGACAACCACAACATATTTATATTGCTCACGGTAAGTTGGATGTTTAATAGCGAGAGAAACATTGTGTAGAATGTATTATTTTGATGTGAGGCATGCTGTGATATTGTCCCAGAATTTCCCAGAGACTTGCACCATTGTAATGGCACATCAACATTGTAGGTCCAATGTACAAGTGACTTGCGCCATGCCATAATTTCCTGGGACTTTTTATGCCGCTCCATTGTTTCCCTCATCGAAACAGTGAACAGTTAATTATAATAACCCCCACCCATTAAAATCAACGGCAATCGCAAATTTGCTGAATGAACGCTACTATAATTGTTACTACTGCGACATTAGACAAAGAATGACGCTACATGCAGCTGTACTCACTACGACTGCATTTATAACTGCAGTGTTGGACATTTTGTATAAATTCCAAAATTAACGGTCAGACTTCCGGAACACTTTCTTCATACCAATTCCGAAGCAACAGCATTTTCCCCATTTTATCCTTAATTTCAAAGCAAATGTTTAAGAACTGTGTTTTAACAAGTAAAATTCTAAATACAAAATGTGCTGAATAAAAACTAATGCATGTTCATGTTTCGATATGGAAAGATTAAGCTGATTTCTAATTTTACTTCTGTTTTTGAGGCATATCAAAGACAGTAACTATCTTATTTTAACTTCAATTCCATCTTTGTTTGTTTTAATAACAACATGGAAATATCAAAAAAACTAGTTTTCTTAGCTTGACATGCAGTTCAAAAATTATACTGCCAAAGTGCACACTGACATAATATCCATAATTTATAACAATGTTTCATTGTGTTTGGAAAAATTGTGTTTTAAAGTATCGGAGAAAAGCACGAATCATCCATATCAATTTACAGAAATCAAAATGATACAAATAGCAATGGTGTTACCTATGTGAAATGTACGCCCCAAAAACACACTGCAACATTGTTTTTCATAAAATGGCTGAATGGGTATAAAATACACAGAAAATGACTGTGCTGGTACTGATTATTTTTAAACTCCGCAAGATGCAATGGCCCCAAATTTCCGGTTTGTGGCGAAGCAAAGGCTCGAGGAACTCCGGCTCCGTGTTGAAGAGCTGAAGACCGAGCTTCAAACACTGAGACACATCAGGGAGGGGGAGAGTTACCTGGACTCTGTGTATCACGAGGTAGTCACACCAATTAGATTAATTAATTCAGATGTAGTCCGTGGCCAGGGGTCAGGATGGTGTGACTAGAAGTGAGGCAGGTACGGGGATCCAGGAGGTAGTGTTGGAGGAGCCGCAGCCCTTGCACTTGTCCAACAGGTTCGAGGCTCTTACTCCCTGTGGGGACAGGAGCAGGGACTGCAGGGAGGATGAGCAACCTGGCCACAGCACCGTGGAGCAGGGGGCCATTCAAGTGGGGGGGAGTTAAAAGAAATGTTGTAGTGGTAGGGGATAGTATAGTTAGGGGGATAGATAGAGTTCTTTGCAGCCGAGAGCGAGAGTCCCGAAGGCTGTGTTGCCTGCCCGGTGCCAGGGTTAAGGACATCTCCTCTGGACTGGAGAGAAACTTGGAGGGGGAGGATCCAGTTGTCGTGGTCCATGTTGGTACCAACGACATAGATAGGACAAGGAAGGAGGTTCTGCTGAGGGAGTTTGAGCAGCTAGGGGCCAAATTAAAAGCAGAACCACAAGGGTAATAATCTCTGGATTATTACCTGAGCCACGAGAGAATTTGGCTAGGACAAATAAAATTAGAGAGTTAAATGCGTGGCTCAAAGACTGGTGTGGGAGAAATGGGTTTTGCTTCCTGGGACACTGGCACCAGTACTGGGGCAGGAGGGAGCTGTTCCGTTGGGACGGGCTTCACTTGGCCAGTGCTGGGACTAGAGTCCTGGCGGATCATATAACTAGGGCTGTAGAGAGGGCTTTAAACTAACTAGTGGGGGGGGGGAGGTTCCTAGAGAGCAAATAACAAAAATGACAACAGAGAAGGTAATAGACTTAGGTAGCAGTGGGGAAATTAAAAACCAGAGCGTGTCAGGAAGGGGCAGAAGGTATGGAGTAAAAGGTAAAGTAATAAAAAGGCAAAAGCAGGAACTAAGTGTCACAAAACATCTTTGAAAGTTCTCTATCTGAATGCACGTAGCATTCGTAACAAAATAGATGAGTTGATGGCACAAATAACTACATATGGGTATGATCTTGTGGCCATTACAGAAACATGGCTGCAGGGTGACAATGCCTGGGAATTAAACATACCAGGTTATTTAACGATCAGGAAGGACAGGCAGGAAGGAAGGGGAGGTGGGGTGGCTATGTTAATAAAGGAAGGAATCACTGTAATACAGAGAAATGATATTGGGTCAAAAGATCAGGATAATGAAACAGTTTGGGTGGAGGTAAGGAATAATAAGGGGAAAAAAACACAAGTGGGCGTAGTCTATAGGCCTACCGAACAGTGGCAACTCTGGACGGAGTATCAATCAGGAAATAGTTGAGGCTTGTAATAAGGGAACATCTATAATTATGGGGGATTTCAACTATCATATTAATTGGACAAATCAAATTGGGCAGAGCAGCCTTGAGGATGAGTTCATTGAGTGTATTAGGGATGGGTTTCTTGAGCAGTATGTAACTGAACCGACCAGGGGGGCAAGCAACCTTAGATCTGGTCCTGTGTAACGAGACGGGATTAATTAAAAATGTCCTAGTAAAGGATCCCCTTGGAATGAGTGACCATAACCTGGTTGAATTCCATATTCAATTAGAGGGTGAGAAGGTTGGATCTCAAACAAGCGTGCTAAGCTTGAATAAAGGAGACTATGAAGGTATGAGAGCGGAATTGAGTAGAGTGGATTGGGAAAATAGATTAAAGGGTAAGACGATACATGATCAGTGGTGTACATTCAAGGAGTTATTTTACAACTTCCAAAAAATATATATTCCACTGAGAAGAAAAGGGTGTAAAAGAAAAGACAGCCATCCGTGGCTAAGTAAAGAAATTAAGGATAGTATTCGACTAAAAACAAGGGCATATAAGGTAGCCAAATCTAGTGGGAGGATAGAGGATTGGGAAAACTTTAAAAGACAGCAAAAAATAACAAAAAGATTGATTAAGAAAGGGAAGATAGATTATGAAAGTAAATTAGCAAAAAATATAAAAACAGATAGTAAGAGTTTTTATAGTTATATAAAAAGGAAAAGGGTGGCTAAAGTAAATGTTGGTCCCTTAGAGGATGAGACCGGGAAATTAATGGTGGGAAATATGGAGATGGCAAAAACACTGAATATTTTACATCAGTCTTTACAGTAGAAGACACTAAGAATATCCCAACACTGGACAAACAGGGGGCTAAAGGGGGGGGAGGAGCTAAACACGATCAAAATCACTAAGGAAGGGGTACTCGGTAAAATAATGGGACTCAAGGCGGATAAATCACCTGGACCTGATGGCTTACATCCTAGGGTCTTGAGGGAAGTGGCGGTAGGGATTGTGGATGCATTGGTAATAATTTTCCAAAACTCCCTGGACTCGGCAAAGGTCCCGGCAGACTGGAAAACTGCTAATGTAACACCCTTATTTAAAAAGGGCAGTAGACAGAAGGCTGGAAACTATAGACCGGTTAGCCTAACATCTGTGGTAGGTAAAATTTTGGAGTCCATTATTAAGGAGACAGTAACAGGACATTTGGATAATCATAATTTAATAGGACAAAGTCAGCATGGTTTTATGAAGGGGAAGTCATGTTTGACAAATTTGCTGGAGTTCTTTGAGGAAGTAACGTATAGGGTGGATAAAGGGGAACCAGTGGACGTAGTGTATTTAGACTTCCAAAAGGTATTTGACAAGGTGCCACACAAAAGATTATTGCTTAAGATAAAAAATCACAGGATTGGGGGTAATATTCTGGCATGGATAGAGGATTGGCTATCTAACAGAAGGCAGAGAGTTGGGATAAATGGTTCATTCTCAGACTGGCAATCAGTAACTAGTGGTGTTCCGCAGGGGTCAGTGCTGGGTCCCCAACTCTTTACAATCTATATTAACGATTTGGAGGAGGGGACCGAGTGTAACATATCAAAGTTTGCAGATGATACTAAGATGGGAGGGAAAGTAGTGAGTGAGGAGGACATAAAAAACCTGCAAGGGGACATCGACAGGCTAAGTAAGTGGGCAGAGATTTGGCAGATGGAATACAATACTGGAAAGTGTGAGGTTATGCACTTTGGCAGGAAAAATCGTAGAGCAAGTTATTATCTTAATGGCAAGAAACTGGAAAGTACTGAAGTACAAAGGGATTTGGGGGTCCTGGTGCACGAAACTCAAAAGGTTAGTATGCAGGTGCAGCAAGTGATTAAGAAGGCCAATGGAATGTTGGCTTTCATTGCTAGGGGGATAGAATATAAAAATAGGGAGGTATTGCTTCAGTTGTACAAGGTATTGGTGAGGCCGCACCTGGAATACTGCGTACAGTTTTGGTGTCCATACTTAAGAAAGGACATACTTGCTCTCGAGTCAGTACAAAGAAGGTTCACTCGGTTAATCCCGGGGATGAGGGGATGGACATATGAGGAGAGGTTGAGTAGATTGGGACTCTACTCATTGGAGTTCAGAAGAATGAGAGGCGATCTTATTGAAACATATAAGATTGTGAAGGGGTTGGATCAGGTGGATGCGGGGAAGATGTTCCCGATGATGGGTGAAACTAGAACTAGGGGGCATAGTCTTAGAATAAGGGGCTGCTCTTTCAAAACTGAGATGAGGAGGAACTACTTCACTCAGAGGGTGGTAGGTCCATGGAATATGCTGCCCCAAAAAGCTGTAGAAGCTACATCATTACATAAATTTAAAACAGAAATAAGAACATAAGAACATAAGAAATAGGAGCAGGAGTAGGCCAATCGGCCCCTCGAGCCTGCTCCACCATTCAATAAGATCATGGCTGATCTGATCCTAACCTCAAATCTTCTATCACTCTGCATCCACCCGAACCCATGTGATCTCCCGGGAGAGGCGAAAAACCAGATAAAGACCCAATGGCCAATTTGGGAGAAAAAAATCTGGGAAATTCCTCTCCGACCCATCTAGGCGATCGAAATTCTTCCAGGAGATCACTCTGTCCCTATATTTTCTACAGTACTTACCTTCTGTAAAGGCGATCTCCACCCCAGCCAGGAACAGGAATAAAACCATCTCCTGAAATCTAACAGAATTAGAACACAGTAGGAGCAGAACAAGGCTACACGGCCCCTGGGCCCGCTCCACCTCCCACAGGGCCATGACCATTCCGAACCCAGACTCATGTCCAATTTCCTGCCCGCTCCCCGTAACCCTTTATTCCCTTTACTTCTAGGAAACTATCTATTTCTGTTTTAAATTTATTTAATGATGTAGCTTCCACAGCTTTCTGGGGCAGCAAATTCCACAAACCTACCACCCTCTGAGTGAAGAAGTTTCTCCTCATCTCAGTTTTGAATGAGCAGCCCCTTATTTTAAGATTATGCCCCCTAGTTCTAGTTTCACCCATCATTGGGAACATCCTCACCGCATCCACCCGATCAAGCCCCTTCACAATCTTATATGTTTCAATAAGATCGCCTCTCATTCTTCTGAACTCCAATGAGTAGAGTCCCAATCTACTCAACCTCTCCTCATATGACCACCCCCTCATCCCCGGGATTAACCGAGTGAACCTTCTTTGTACTGACTCGAGAGCAAGTATGTCTTTTCTTAAGTATGGACACCAAAACTGTATGCAGTATTCCAGGTGCGGCCTCACCAATACCTTGTACAACTGCAGCAATACCTCCCTGTTTTTATATTCCAACCCCCTAGCAATAAAAGCCAACATTCCATTGGCCTTCTTGATCACTTGCTGCACCTGCATACTAACTTTTTGAGTTTCGTGCACCAGGACCCCCAGATCCCTTTGTACTACAGTACTTTCCAGTTTCTTGCCATTAAGATAATAACTTGCTCTATGATTTTTCCTGCCAAAGTGCATAACTTCACACTTTCCTGTATTGTATTCCATCTGCCAAATCTCTGCCCACTTACTTAGCCTGTCTATGTCCCTTTGCAGGTTTTTTATGTCCTCCTCACTCACTACTTTCCGTCCCATCTTTGTATCATCTGCAAACTTTGATATGTTACACTCGGTCCCCTCCTCCAAATCGTTAATATAGATTGTAAAGAGTTGGGGACCCAGCACTGACCCCTGCGGAACACCACTAGTTACTGGTTGCCAATCTGAGAACGAACCATTTATCCCAACTCTCTGCCTTCTGTTAGATAGCCAATCCTCCACCCATGCCAGAATATTACCCCCAATCCCGTGATTTTTTATCTTGAGCAATAATCTTTTGTGTGGCACCTTGTCAAATGCCTTTTGGAAGTCTAAATACACTACGTCCACTGGTTTCCTAGAAGTAAAGGGAATTAAGGGTTACGGGGAGCGGGCAGGAATTTGGACATGACTCTAGGTTCGGATCGGTCATGGCCCTGTGGGTAGCGGAGCGGGCCCAGGGGCCATGTAGCCTGATCCTGCTCCTATTTTGTGTGTCTAATTCTGTTAGATTCAGGAGATGGTTCTGTGATAGTGGATTGGCGGTTAGGATCAGATCAGCCATGATCTTATTGAATGGCGGAGCAGGCTCGAGGGGCCGATTGGCCTACTCCTGCTCCTATTTCTTATGTTCTTATGTTCGCCGCTGGCCCCGAAGAAAGCTGCCCACAGAGATCTCGTGATCTCTGTGGCAAGAAGTTTACCTTTTTCGATGCGTAAAAGATTGCAGCGCTCTGTAATGGGGATTCCCTACTGCGATCTGCTGTGACGTCAACAAGCTGCCTAAGCAGCCAATCACATTGTAGGATTCTCAGACAGGAAAGCAGGAAATGAGAACCTGCTTTTATCCTGACTTTTTAAAAATGTTAGAGAGCAAAAGAAAGATTAACCCCCTCACACAGAGAAAAGGGAAACCTGAAATAAATACAAACAACATTAAAAACATTACCTTAAAAATTATAATTTTTATCATCATGGAGAGATTTGACACTCCACAAAATTAAAATTAGTTTTTCAGGTCCATAATGTTTGTTTAGCAGTCAATAAGCTGTTAAAACCCCAGTTACACCTAATCCAACAAGGCTTAACATTTAATGGGTTATATAACAGCGGTAATACCGCAGAAAAGCCCAAGTTTTCATCAGGGAAATCCCTGATTACTCTGATTGCTGGCTATGGGGGTGGTGAGAGGGGAGGGGGTGGCTCCACAGCGCAGCCAGTGTCGGAGCAGTGAATGACTGACTGCAACTTCAGGATTTCTGCGTTTAGATGCGCATGCGCTACATCTGAAGTTGCGGTCAGTTTCAAAGGGGTAATAACAGTGAACGCTGTTAGTTTGCTGTTATTACCCACTGCAAATTCCGGGCCCGCATCTCAAAAGAGTTAAATAATTTATACTGTTACAAGGCAAAATATTTTAGATGGCAACTTCTACTACAGCAACTCAATTACAGTTTATCTCCAAATGTAATATTTGTAACATTATCACTTAGGCCCTGAATTTGTGGTCGTTATGATGGTGAAATGCCAGAGTACGCCATCATACCACCTTTGAAACTGACCACAGCATGCGCTAAGTCCTGAACTTGCAATCTGTCAAGTTACGACTGCACAGAGGCTTTGCTGCATCTTTCACCTCCTGATAGAAACCAAGGTGCTGGCGAAAAGTTGGGCTAATTGCCCACCTACTCTGAAGTAATTATGCTTTCAGTTTTTAAGTCTTGTGCAAACAGGCGCAGGACGCCTGTGGCACAGCGTAAAGGGGCCGGATGAGAAAATTGTAATAACGAGTTTTTGTCAACTATTTGTAACAGCAGAGTACACAGTACTGAGGCTTGTAATAACAAAGAGGAAGTCCTTTGAAGACAAAAAAGATTTGTCCTGTACAGCAAAATCATAAATGCATTTAGAAGTGTATTTATGATTTTGCTACATGTAGTGAACAGAATGAATCTTCCCACAAAATCAGTTAACAGTTTTAGCTTTTAGTAACAGAGTCATGTCTTCATTTATTCTGCAGAATATGTTCCATTTAATTTTAATTTGTAAAATGCCAAAAATGGGATGGGTATCGCATATTGGCTCACCTACGTTTTCACTTTTTTGCCAGTAATAGACATTGATTAAAAAGACACGCAAAACTTACTTAAATGTGGAATACAATTGTTAATGATCTCTTTCCAATGCATTGTCTCAGTTTCATTGATCTTCAGTGGAGACCAAATGATAATCGAGCCCACCTCGAGGTGGTAAATAATTGTAAAATAACAGCTGAATTCCTGTTAAGAGTTAAATGTGGAAAGCGTAGATATTTAAGTTTGAGATTGGTGATGTTTCTCTTGCAGCAACTGCATCTTGAAGTGGCTATAAATTTTTCTTCTCCCCATTTATTTTCATTTTCATTTACCCTAATGACCCGCTGAGCCACAGCTGACAGTAATTGAAGCAAGAGAGACAGATCTGTATATATTGATGAAACGTCTAAAAAATGCAAGGTTGATTACAATTCATTTAAATGATCTATTTTATCAGGAAGTTTGCTTTATTAAATCCCAAGTAGAACACAGTTAATACAGACCGTGTTAGTTAAACTGTTACGGAAAGCATTGCCTTTTTAATACAGTACTTTTTAAAAACTAATGAGCTGTTTTGGGAGAGAATATTAAGACATTCAATTTCATAAATGCCTTTGCCCTTTCCCTTTGCTGCAGAGATATCAATTGGCTGTGTCGCTTCTGATTCGCTGCTATGCTCACTACTGTATTCCAATGCGTTTCCCAGCACATTTTGGTGCAAATTCACCACTAGGAGATTGGGCATATGACGGTCTAACTTATAGTTTTCGCCGCAAATATTGCCGCAGCAGGAAATTGTTTTATATTGGCCCAGAAATTGCTGTGACTGGCTAATGAACGACACCCACAGTTAGTTAGAATTGCCCTTTCCCGTTTAATGTCGACGTTATTTTGCCCTGCAAGTTGCTGCAAGTGTGAGATGGAAATGGCGCGGCGCCCTCTACAGGGCATCTACGACCTGAGTGAACAGAGCAAGCAACTGTGTGTCTCCTTAACCAATCAGATTGAAGGATTGTGAACTGAACAGCATAAAGACTGAGAAGGAAGAGTAATTTAGAATGGTGAATTCAATGTCAAATCAGGTAAAGAAAGAGAAATAAAAAGAGGAAAAGAAAGACTGGATTGAGAGAGAGAGACAGGAAGAGAAAGTAAATAAAATAATTCAATTTTTTTTCTTTTTTAAATTGCCAACAATAATTAAAACTTGAAGGAATGAGACTCCACACTTGTAATAGTTAATCACTGCCAGAGCAGTTGACTGGCAGTAATTAACACATCACCTTGTTAAAAGGGTATTTAGACTTGAAATGAATTGACTTAACTTTCTGTGGTGAGTCATGGTAGCATGTGTGTGTTTGAGCACAAAACTGTGCATGAGCTATTTCTGTGAGGCTATGAATAGACTTTTGGGGCGTTGATTTGTTCTTGTGGTGTGTGGATGAAGCCGAAGCAATGGACTCTGAGTAAACTCGCTTCTTGGCCTTGGTCACTACAGGTGGGCGTGCATCGTGGCGGAGTCCAAATCGTAGCTGGCGCTTGTTCTTGAGATTTTGAAGTCTGCTGTCTGCAGAATATTTTTCAGGTTGTTCGTGCTCTCTTACAGAATTCATCAGTTTACGGGCAAGTAGATGGTGCTGGAGACTCCTGCAACGTGGCATCTGTATTAGTGAAAGGCCTTTATTTGGCAAGGGCATTGCAGGCATTCATGTGGCAGAAGAATTAGCATCTGCTTGCGCAAGTTTGAATGTTGTGGGTTTTGTAGCATGAGATTGAGGTTTGGGCATATTCGCCGGTTGGGAGATGTGTGGTTGGAATGGCGGACAGGCGTGGAGTTTTAAACAGTCCTGTCTGGTCTGGGTGGCTAATCTAAGATGTGAAAGGAGCCAACAGTGGCATAAGAGGCTGAAGTTAGAATGGGAGCAACTTTCAGGCATTTTGTACTTTGGCTGCAGCCCATATAGCTAGCTGCTGTTTGTGGACTGATTATCATCAGTTCATAAAGATAAACTTCATTGCTAAGATTCAGAATTAATTTAATTTAGCATAAGGAAACATGGGCTCCATACACATGAAGCATTTTCTTGGGGATATGCTGGAGCTACTGGTGAGTCAGAGGTAAGAGTGCAGCTAAGAGAACTAACTGGTTTTGGGTTGGTATCAGATGAGAGCAACAGGAGAGCACGGACCACCACGGGAGTGGCACCAAGCATTTAAACAGCAACGCGGCAAAGCAGCTGCAGGGAGGGGAAAACAAACTGAGTAAATTTGCAAAAGTGACGTCACGGCGAGCACAGAGGAGGTTTCTCTGAGGGTGAGTAAACGACTTGTTTTTTTTTAACAAAAGCAATCTACCTAATTTTAAGAAGTCACACGACACCAGGTTATAGTCCAACAGCTTTATTTGAAATCACAAGCTTTCGGAGCGCTGCTCCTTCTTCAGGTGAAGTGGAGAAATGCATAAAGACACAGCTTATATAGTCAGAGAATAATGTCAGATGTTTACAGGTAACCTTTCCAACTGCCATTTATCACACCTCGGCAGAGAGATAATCACAGCAGTCAAAGGTGTGAATGGTGTCCAAACAGGTCAGTCAGGGAAACATTACATCAAAGAACAATGAGGTGGGGTCACAAGAGGTCAAATATTGCGGATGCTGGGGTCTGTATGGAAAAACAAAAAAACAGACAAAAAACATTTTTTTTGGCTGGAAATCACAGCAGGTCCGGCCGCATCTGTGTAGCGAGAACAAGCCAATGTCGACTCGAGTCTGGATGACCCTGCATCAGGTGGGGTTACATGTAGTGTGACATGAACCCAAGATCTCGGTTAAGGCCGTCCTCATGGGTGCGGAACTTGACTATCAGTTTCTGCTCGACGATTTTGCGTTGTCGTGTGTCTCGAAGGCCACCTTGGAGAATGCTTACCCGAAGATCGGAGGCTGAATGTCCTTGACTGCTGAAGTGTTCCCCGACTGGGAGGGAACACTCCTGCCTGGTGATTGTTGCGCGGTGTCCATTCATCAGTTGTCGCATTGTCTGCATGGTCTCGCCGATGTACCATGCTCCGGGGCATCCTTTCCTGCAACGTATGAGGTAGACAACGTTGGCCGAGTCACATGAGTATGTACCATGTACCTGGTGGGTGGTGTCCTCGCGTGTGATGATGGTATCTGTGTTGATGATCTGGCATGTCTTGCAGAGGTTGCTGTGGCAGGGTTGTGTGGTGTCGTGGTCGCTGTTCTCCTGAAAGCTGGGTAATTTGCTGCGAACGATGGTCTGTTTGAGGTTAGGCGGCTGTTTGAAAGCGAGTAGTGGAGGCGTGGGGATGGCCTTAGCGAGGTGTTCGTCGTCATCGATGACATGTTGAAGGCTGCGAAGAACATGGCGTAGTTTCTCCGCTCCGGGGAAGTACTGGACGACGAAGGGTACTCTGTTGGTTGTGTCCCGTGTTTGTCTTCTGAGGAGGTCTATGCGATTTTTCGCTGTGGCCCGTCGGAACTGTCGATCGACGAGTCGAGCGTCATATCCCGTTCTTACAAGGGCGTCTTTCAGTGTCTGTAGGTGTCCATCGCGTTCCTCCTCGTCTGAGCAGATCCTGTGTATTCGCAGGGCTTGTCCATAGGGGATGGCTTCTTTAACGTGGTTAGGGTGGAAGCTGGAGAAGTGAAGCATCGTGAGGTTGTCCGTGGGCTTGCGGTAGAGTGAAGTGCTGAGGTGTCCGTCTTTGATGGAGATTCGTGTGTCCAGGAATGAGAGTGATTCTGAGGAGTAGTCCATGGTGAGTTTGATGATGGGATGGAACTTGTTGATGTTATCGTGTAGTCTTTTCAGTGATTCTTCGCCGTGGGTCCATAGGAAGAAAATGTCGTCGATGTATCTGGTGTATAGCGTTGGTTGGAGATCCTGTGCAGCGAAGATGTCTTGCTCGAACTTGTGCATGAAGATGTTTGCGTATTGGGGTGCGAATTTGGTCCCCATGGCTGTTCCGTGTGTTTGGGTAAAGAACTGGTTGTCGAAGGTGAAGACATTGTGGTCAAGGATGAAGCGGATGAGTTGTAGGATGGCGTCTGGAGATTGGCTGTTGTTGGTGTTGAGTACTGAGGCTGTCGCAGCGATGCCGTCATCGTGGGGGATACTGGTGTAGAGTGCCGAGACGTCCATCGTGGCGAGGAGTGTTCCTGGTTCAACTGGTCCGTGGGTGCTGAGCTTCTGTAAGAAGTCTGTAGTGTCGCGACAGAAGCTGGGGGTTCCCTGTACGATGGGTTTCAGGATGCCCTCGACATATCCAGAGAGGTTCTCACACAGGGTTCCGTTGCCTGATGCGATAGGACATCCAGGTGTGTTGGCTTTGTGTATCTTTGGGAGGCAGTAGAAGTCTCCCACGCGGGGAGTACGTGGGATGAGAGCATGTAGGATGCTTTGAAGGTCTGGATCGAAGGTTTTGATCAGTCTGTTGAGTTGGCGGGTGTGTTCTTTGGTCGGATCTGCGGGTAACTGTCTGTAGTGTTCCTGGTTGTCCAGTTGTCGGTATACTTCTTTGCAATAGTCCGTTCTGTTCTGTATGACGATGGCACCTCCTTTGTCTGCTGGTTTGATGACGATGTTGCGGTTGGTCTTGAGAGCGTGGATGGCGTTGCGTTGTGCTCGGGTGACATTCTGGACTGTCTTGTGAGTGCGGCTGATGAATCTGGCGTTGATGCATCTCCTGACAGCTTGAGCATACATGTCAAGCTTAGGGCAGCGACCCTCCGGAGGGGTCCAATTTGACTCTTTCTTCTTCGGTTGCTGCACTGCGGATCCCTCTGTCTGCTGTTCCGGATCATTGATTGTCTCATTGGGTTCGCTGCTGACATCTTGGGATTTGTGGAAGAATTCCCGGAGCCTCATTCTCCTGATGAATTCCTCTGTGTCTGCTGCGAGACCGATGGGGTCCATTTTGGTGGTGGGGCAGAAATTGAGCCCTCGGCTGAGAACTTCAATTTCGTCTGGTTGAAGGGTGTGGTCGGACAGGTTGACGATGGATTTCCCTGTGGTTTCAACCGTGGTACCGGGGGAGGCTTGGTTGCTGCTGCTGGTGATGCCAGGTTTCTCAAGCTTCCTGTTCTTGGTGTGCATGTAGGTAGCGTAGTTCCGTTGCCTTGTTTGTTTGGCGGTGTCTCGTAGCTGGTCTGCTGCGTCCTGAGCACAGGCTGAGAACATGGACTCCATCTCGGTTTCGAGGTTGCGGCGTCTGCTGTAGAGCTGGTGTACGAGATGGTTGAGGAGTGTGCGAGAGGTACGACGGCAAAGTCTCTCAGCGTAGTCTGTGTTGTAGGTCGACTTGAGTGGGTTAGTGATCTGTAGTCCTTTGGGGATCTTGTCTGCTTTCTTGCATCTCTGTAGAAACTTGATGTCTGTGTCGATATGCGCGATCTTCTCGGAGATCCTCTCCACTTTGAGCCGGCAGTTTGTGGTGTCGATAGTAGCCATGGTGTAGAGATGCCGGAGTTGGACTGGGGTGGACAAATGTAAGAAGTCACACGACACCAGGTTATAGTCCAACAGCTTTATTTGAAATCACAAGCTTTCGGAGCGCTGCTCCTTCTTCAGGTGAAGTGGAGAAATGCATAAAGACACAGCTTATATAGTCAGAGAATCATGTCAGATGTTTACAGGTAACCTTTCCAACTGCCATTTATCACACCTCGGCAGAGAGATAATCACAGCAGTCAAAGGTGTGAATGGTGTCCAAACAGGTTAGTCAGGGAAACATTACATCAAAGAACAATGAGGTGGGGTCACAAGGGGTCAAATATTGCGGATGCTTCACTTCTCCAGCTTCCACCCTAACCACGTTAAAGAAGCCATCCCCTATGGACAAGTCCTGCGAATACACAGGATCTGCTCAGACGAGGAGGAACGCGATGGACACCTACAGACACTGAAAGACGCCCTTGTAAGAACGGGATATGACGCTCGACTCGTCGATCGACAGTTCCGACGGGCCACAGCGAAAAATCGCATAGACCTCCTCAGAAGACAAACACGGGACACAACCAACAGAGTACCCTTCGTCGTCCAGTACTTCCCCGGAGCGGAGAAACTATGGCATGTTCTTCGCAGCCTTCAACATGTCATCGATGACGACGAACACCTCGCTAAGGCCATCCCCACGCCTCCACTACTCGCTTTCAAACAGCCGCCTAACCTCAAACAGACCATTGTTCGCAGCAAATTACCCAGCTTTCAGGAGAACAGCGACCACGACACCACACAACCCTGCCACAGCAACCTCTGCAAGACATGCCAGATCATCAACACAGATACCATCATCACACGTGAGGACACCACCCACCAGGTACATGGTACATACTCATGTGACTCGGCCAACGTTGTCTACCTCATACGTTGCAGGAAAGGATGCCCCGGAGCATGGTACATCGGCGAGACCATGCAGACAATGCGACAACTGATGAATGGACACCGCGCAACAATCACCAGGCAGGAGTGTTCCCTCCCAGTCGGGGAACACTTCAGCAGTCAAGGACATTCAGCCTCCGATCTTCGGGTAAGCATTCTCCAAGGTGGCCTTCGAGACACACGACAACGCAAAATCGTCGAGCAGAAACTGATAGTCAAGTTCCGCACCCATGAGGACGGCCTTAACCGAGATCTTGGGTTCATGTCACGCTACATGTAACCCCACCTGATGCAGGGTCATCCAGACTCGAGTCGACATTGGCTTGTTCTCTCTACACAGATGCGGCCGGACCTGCTGTGATTTCCAGCCAAAAAAAATGTTTTTTGTCTTTTTTTGTTTTTCATACAGACCCCAGCATCCGCAATATTTGACCCCTTGTGACCCCACCTCATTGTTCTTTGATGTAATGTTTCCCTGACTGACCTGTTTGGACACCATTCACACCTTTGACTGCTGTGATTATCTCTCTGCCGAGGTGTGATAAATGGCAGTTGGAAAGGTTACCTGTAAACATCTGACATGATTCTCTGACTATATAAGCTGTGTCTTTATGCATTTCTCCACTTCACCTGAAGAAGGAGCAGCGCTCCGAAAGCTTGTGATTTCAAATAAAGCTGTTGGACTATAACCTGGTGTCGTGTAACTTCTTACATTTGTCCACCCCAGTCCAACTCCGGCATCTCCACACCATACCTAATTTTAGTTCAGGTGATCAATAAACAAATAAATAAAAAAGACTAGAGATGGCAGGGCAGGCTATGTGTCGGGACTGTAGTATGTGGGAGTTTGTGGACAGCGAGACTGTCCTGGATTCCCACATCTGTAGGAAATGTTTCTGCCTTGAGTCACTCCGGCACAGAGTTATTGAAGCTGGAGTGTGAGTTAGAGACACTCCTAAACATAAGGGAAGGAGAGGAATTTCACCCCAGAGGAAAGCACAGATTCAGGAAAGGGAGGGTGTGACTGTTAGGGAGCTGGGTAGTGGGGACTTAGGAGAGGTTGAGAAGAAGGTCCTGCAGACACTGGTCCTGTCCAGCAGGTACAATATACTCGCTACTTGTGAGGACAAGGAGAAGGACTGAGGGGTGGACAGCCACAATGCAGACCAAGGCACCGTGGCTTAGAAGGGTGTCCAAGGAGAGAAGAACAGATTCAAAATGTGGCAGTGGTAGGGGATTCTATAATTATGGGGATAAATAGCATCCTCTCCAACTGGCATGTGTCTAACCACCGTCCCTTGACATTCAACGGCATTACCATCGCCAAATCCCCCACCATCAATATCCTGGGGGTCACCATTGACCAGAAACTTAACTGGACCAGCCATATAAATACTGTGGCAACAAGAGCAGGTCAGAGGCTGCATATTCTACAGCGAGAGTCTCACCTCCTGACTCCCCAAAGCCTTTCCACCATCTACAAGGCACAAGTCAGGAGTGTGATGGAATACTCTCCACTTGCCTGGATGAGTGTAGCTCCAACAACACTCAAGAAGCTCAACACCATCCAGGACAAAGCAGCCCGCTTGATTAGCACCCCATCCACCACTTTAAACATTCACTCCCTCCACCACTGGCACACCGTAGCTGCAGTGTGTACCATCTACAAGATGCACTGCAGCAACTTACCAAGGCCTCTTTGGCAGCACCTCCCAAACCCGCAACCTCTACCACCTAGAAGGACAAGGCAGCAGGCACATGGGAACTTCATCATCTGCAAGTTCCCCTCCTGACTTGGAAATATATCGCCGTTCCTTCATCGTTGCTGTGTCAAAATCCTGGAACTCCCTCCCTAACAGCACTGTGGGAGTACCTTCACCACATGGACTGCAGCGGTTCAAGAAGGTGGCTCAGTACCACCTTCTCGAGGGCAATTAGGGTTGACAATAAATGTTGGCCTTGCCAGTGACGCCCACATCCCAGGAACGAATGAATAATATATTTGTTTAACGTCTCTGCCATTTTCTGTCTCTGCCTCGAAGGACCCACGTTGACTTTTGCTAATTTCTTCCTTTTTACATACTTGTAAAAGCTCTTACAATTTGTTTTTTTAGCGTGGAACCAGACTGTTTTTGACAGGGGTGGAGGGGGTGCGGGGTAGCTGAAGCAAACAAAATCTTAAGATTTAAGAAGTCCATAATATTTTAAAGTGTCTAATTGAAAGATGAGGTGCTGTTCCTTGAGCTTCCATTGAGCCTTATTGGAACCGTGTAGGAGGCCACGGTCAGAGTGGGACAGAGAATTAAAATGGCATGGGACCGGAAGCTTGTGGACTGAATGGAGGCGTTCAGCAAAGCAATCACTCAATCTGCGCTTAAACTCCCCCAATGTTGAAGAGACCACATCATTAGCAGCGAATGCAGTATACTAAATTGAAAGAAGTACAAGTAAATCACTGTTTCACCTGGAAGGACTCTTTGGGGTCCTGGACAGTGGGGAGGGAGGAGGTGAAAGAGCAAGTGTTGCATCTCCTGCACTTGCATGGGAAGGTGCTGTGTGGAGGGTAGTGGGTGTTGGAGGTGATTGAAGAGTGGATCAGGTTGTTGCGGAGGGAACGGTGCCTTTGGAAGATGTGTTTGGTGATGACATTGTGCTGGATGTGGTGGAAATGGCGGAAGATGGTGGGGTGGAAGGTGAGGACAAGGGGGAATGCTATTGTGGTTTTGGGAGGGAGGGGAAGGGTGAGGGCAGAAATGTGGGAAATGGGACGGTCACGGTCGAGGGCATTGTCAACCACAGTGGAGGGGAATCCTTGGTTGATGTGGAAGGTGACATCGTCAGAACTGATGAGACGGAGAAACTGGAGAATGGAATTGAGTCCTTACAGGAAGAGTGGTGGGAGGAGGTATAATCAAGGTAGCTGTGGGAATTGGTCAGCTTATACTAGGTTTTGCTGGACAGCCAATCCCCAGAAATGGAGATAGAGAAGTCGAGGAAGGGAAGTGTCGAAGATGGACCATGTGAAGGTGAGGGAGGGGTAGAAATTGGAAGCAAAGTTGATGAAATTGTCCAGTTCAGGGTGAGAGCAGGAAGCGGCACTGATATACTCAGCAATATACTGGAAAAAGAGGTGAAGGAGGGGACCTGACTAGGCCTGGAACAATCCATGCTCCACGTATCCCACGAAAAAGCAGAAATAGCTAGGGCCCATACGGGTTACTATAGCAACACCTTTTATTTGGAGGAAGTGAATGGATTCAAAGGAGCACTTGTTCAATTTAAGAACAAGTTCAGCCAGGCGGAGGAGTGTGATGGTGGATGGGGACTGGTTGGGCCTCCGTTCAAGGAAGAAGTGGAGGGCACGCAGGCCGTCCTAGTGAGACATGGAGGTGTAGAGGGACTGGAAACCTATGGTGAGAAGGAGACGGTTAAGGCCAGGAAACCGGAAACTGTTAAAGTGGTGGAGGGCATCTGAAGAGTTGCAGATTTAGGTTGGAAGAAACTGGACAATTGGAGAAATAATAGAGTCGAGATGGCAAGAAATAAGTTCTGTGGGGCAAGAATAACGATGGGTCTACCAGGGCAGTCCTGTTTGTGGATCTTGGGAAGGAGGTGTAAGCAGGCTGTGCGGGGTTGGGGGACTATGAGGTTGGAGGCTGTGGGAATTAAGATCTCCAGAGGAGCTGAGGTCAGTGACGGTCTGGGAAACGATGGCTTGATGTTCTGTGGTGGGGTCATAGTCCAGGGGGAGGTAGGAGGAGGTGTTGGAGAGTTTAGATTGCTTTGTAGTGCAACTTGTGCTAACTGTAAGAATCGTTATTTAAAAAGTTTTAAACTTTCTTACATTTCCACCTAGGTTGGAGCTGTTCAGTTCTTTTAGTTTGTTGTAACTTACTTGCAGGCAGTCTGCTGTAGCTTTTGAGAAAGTCAAGGTTAGGAGTTGTTCGTAGAGAGAATGACCCAATGAAGTGCAGTAGAATAAATTTGCCTGTGTTAGAATAAGTTTGTTTTTATTAAACATGCTAATTAGGGAGATTAAGTGTAGAATTATTTTACTATGGGATCTGGATTTGAATTAAATCATGCACAAACTAGTTTAAATTTGAAATTAGATTGATGAAAGTAAATTAAAAAATTTTTTTAATGGACCTGTAATAATTTTCCAAAACTCCCTGGACTCGGCAAAGGTCCCGGCAGACTGGAAAACTGCTAATGTAACACCCTTATTTAAAAAGGGCAGTAGACAGAAGGCTGGAAACTATAGACCGGTTAGCCTAACATCTGGTAGGTAAAATTTTGGAGTCCATTATTAAGGAAACAGTAACAGGACATTTGGATAATCATAATTTAATAGGACAAAGTCAGCATAGTTTTATGAAGGGGAAGTCATGTTTGACAAATTTGCTGGAGTTCTTTGAGGAAGTAACGTATAGGGTGGATAAAGGGGAACCAGTGGACGTAGTGTATTTAGACTTCCAAAAGGCATTTGACAAGGTGCCACACAAAAGATTATTGCTTAAGATAAAAAATCACGGGATTGGGGGTAATATTCTGGCATGGATAGAGGATTGGCTATCTAACAGAAGGCAGAGAGTTGGGATAACTGGTTCATTCTCAGACTGGCAATCAGTAACTAGTGGTGTTCTGCAGGGGTCAGTGCTGGGTCCCCAACTCTTTACAATCTATATTAACGATTTGGAGGAGGGGACCGAGTGTAACATATCAAAGTTTGCAGATGATACTAAGATGGGAGGGAAAGTAGTGAGTGAGGAGGACATAAAAAACCTGCAAGGGGACATCGACAGGCTAAGTAAGTGGGCAGAGATTTGGCAGATGGAATACAATACTGGAAAGTGTGAGGTTATGCACTTTGGCAGGAAAAATCGTAGAGCAAGTTATTATCTTAATGGCAAGAAACTGGAAAGTACTGAAGTACAAAGGGATCTGGGGGTCCTGGTGCACGAAACTCAAAAGGTTAGTATGCAGGTGCAGCAAGTGATTAAGAAGGCCAATGGAATGTTGGCTTTCATTGCTAGGGGGATAGAATATAAAAATAGGGAGGTATTGCTTCAGTTGTACAAGGTATTGGTGAGACCGCACCTGGAATACTGCGTACAGTTTTGGTGTCCATACTTAAGAAAGGACATACTTGCTCTCGAGTCAGTACAAAGAAGGTTCACTCGGTTAATCCCGGGGATGAGGGGATGGACATATGAGGAGAGGTTGAGTAGATTGGGACTCTACTCATTGGAGCTCAGAAGAATGAGAGGCGATCTTATTGAAACATATAAGATTGTGAAGGGGTTGGATCGGGTGGATGCGGGGAGGATGTTCCCGATGATGGGTGAAACTAGAACTAGGGGGCATAGCCTTAGAATAAGGGGCTGCTCTTTCAAAACTGAGATGAGGAGGAACTACTTCACTCAGAGGGTGGTAGGTCCATGGAATATGCTGCCCCAAAAAGCTGTAGAAGCTACATCATTACATAAGTTTAAAACAGAAATAGACAGTTTCCTAGAAGTAAAGGGAATTAAGGGTTACGGGGAGCGAGCAGGAATTTGGACATGACTCTAGGTTCGGATCGGTCATGGCCCTGTGGGTAGCGGAGCGGGCCCAGGGGCCGTGTAGCCTGATCCTGCTCCTATTTCGTGTGTCTAATTCTGTTAGATTCAGGAGATGGTTCTGTGACAGTGGATTGGCGGTTAGGATCAGATCAGCCATGATCTTATTGAATGGCGGAGCAGGCTCGAGGGGCCGATTGGCCTACTCCTGCTCCTATTTCTTATGTTCTTATGTTACATTCATTTGAGACTGATCCAATTCAGTTCTTAGTAAGCTCCTAGTGGATGTAAGTGCACAATCCTGAACTGCCCACATTTCAGCACAAATTGACACTTAATTTGCAAGTCTCACTATGAGTACCCCAAAACATGGCTGCTATGCAAAAATGGAAATGTTAGAAAATATTTTACGGTAGTACAGAACGAGTTTCAGTCTGCATCGAACTATTACTGTTTCTGACCTAGGAGTGCTGGCACTAATATCCTTTACCTTGAGCACAAAAACCATCGTGATGGCTTAATGGATAAATGCACTTTGTGGTGTGATATTGGCCCAGAAATTCGGGTCGGGGGCTTCCCGCGGATGTAAGCCCCCGACCGCACGGCCCAGAACTTCGGGTCTCCACGGGTGTGTATGCACGAGGTACTCACCCGTAAGCCCAATGGAAGTACCGGTTTCCTGCATGCGCGGGAAACTGGCACTTCCGTTCCCCTGAAAGAAGGGGTTCAGAGTTCGAACGCGTGCACAGGAACTTGCGTTTTTTTTGCAGGTTTTCCCGGGAGGGTAAGTCTCCAGAATTTACACATTTAAAAAGCAGTCGTAAGGCCTGCTTTTTACAAGGTAAGTGGTGAATTAATTAAAACATTTTTTCCACAGGTTTATTATTTTTAAATACTTTAAAGAAAGGTAAGTTTATTTTTAGCCCCGTTAGAAAATAAAATTATTTTTTTCCAAAAATTTAAATTATTGTTTAAAATAGTTATTTCATGCAATTTTATAGTTTATTTAAAAAATGTGATGTTTTAAAAATTTATTTGAAGATTTAGTGATGTTTTGAGGCTCGTAGTATTTCTAAGTTTGACAGCACTTCCTGTCAAACTTATGAATGAAGCATTCCCTGCTCCGATTGGCTCCCCATGGCCCACGTGATCCCAGGGGACGCATCGAACTAACTGCGCCCCGGGATATGCAAGCACTGCGCGCCGGCAGCTGGAGCAAGCCCAGGATCGGACTTCCACGGGGGCCCACAGCACAACGGCCGGCGCGCAAGCTAAGCACTAAGCCACATAGACCAGAAGATTTCTGGCACCTGCCTGAAATGCCTATCCATTTTTGTTCAGTCCCATTCAAATGACATGAAATTATGTTGTCATATCCAACACCCTATTTTCTATCATTTCTGCCTCTGGTTCCTTCTCTTGCCCATGTAAAACAGGGGTCCAGGATTGCTAACTATGAGAGCGGAGGTACAAAATAATTTCAAGAGCCTAGCATAAACAGATAACATTAGTTTTAAACCTATTTCTGACTAATTTTTGGATTTTCTTTTTTGTTTTTTCACTTGTTAACTACTTTGACATCTGCCTATGTGCCATTTGCAGAGGACACAATTCCCATTGGGAATTTTTCTGCATCTTTGTTTCATGGAGGAAGAGGAGCGATGGAGAATTGTCAAACAGATCAAGGAGCACCAACGGCACACAAACCTCCCACACCAAAATATAGAAGCAGAAGCACACATACTTACATTTCTTAGAGCAGCGGTGCCGGTGTAGGCTTTGTATACCAAGGAAGCTATCACCAAGTTATGCCAGATGCTACAAGTGGACCTATGCAGTGACTGTAAAGGTAGTGTCTTTATTTTCCTGTGGTTCTTCACTTTTAATAGTGTAGCTTTCATTAAGGAAATCATTAAGGATAGGGCATTAAAATGGCCATCCTCTTGGGGAAAAAAAGGTGCCCCCATCCCACATTCTTTGCACTTTTTTCTACGCTCTATTTCTGAATGCATGTTGGGATACAGCTCCCATAGGCACGACAACCCTTCAGTAATACTCTCAAATGAAAATTCTGCAAGTGTCAGCTCGGACAAGAAATTTTGGCAGGCTCCAACCTCCCTTTCCTCTCAAGTCCTTGAACGTGTTGTCGCCTCCCAAATCTGTGCCCATCTTTCCCGCAATTCCATGTTTGAATCCCTCCAATCAGGTTTCCGCCCTTGCCACAGTACCGAAACGGCTCTCGTCAAAGTCACAAATGACATCCTTTGTGACTGTGACAAAGGGAAACTATCACTCCTCATCCTTCTTGACTTGTCTGCAGCCTTTGACACAGTTGACCACTCCATCTTTCTCCAACGCCTCTCCACCGTCGTCCAGCTGGGTGGGACTGCACTCGCCTGGTTCCATTCTTCTCTATCTAATCATAACCAGAGAATCACCTGCAACGGCTTCTCTGCTTCTCTTCCCGCTCCCACACCTGGTGTCCCCCAAGGATCTATCCTTGGCCCCCTCCTATTTCTCATCTACATGCTGCCCCTTGGCGACATCATCTGAAAACACAGCGTCAGTTTTCACATGTACGTTGACGACACCCAGCTCTACCTCACTACCTCTTCCCTCGACCCCTACACGGTGTCTAAATTGTCAGACTGCTTGTCCAACTTACAGTTCTGGATCAGCAGAAATTTTCTCCAATTAAATATTGGGAAGACCGAAGCCACTGTTTTCGGTCCCCGCCACAAACTCTGTTCCCTAGCCACTGACTCCATCCCTCTCCCTAACATCTGTCTGAGGCTGAACCACACTGTTCACAACTTTGGTGTCATATTTGACCTTGAAATGAGCTTCCGACCACATATCCGCAGCATAACAAAGACTGCCTATTTCCACCTCCATAACATCGCCCGTCTCCGCCCTTGCCTCAGCTCATCTGCTGCTGAAACCTTCAACCATGCCTTTGTTACCTCTAGACTTGACGATTCCAATGCACTCCTGGCTGGCCTCCCACATTCCACCCTACGTAAACTTGATGTTATCCAAACCTCGGTTGCCCGTGTCCGAACTGGCACCAAGTCCCGTTCACCCATCACCCCTGTGCTTGCTGACTGACATTGGCTCCCAGTTAAGCAGCGCCTCGATTTCAAAATTCTCATCCTTGTTTTCAAATCCCTCCATGGCCTCGCCCCTCCCTATCTCTCTAATCTCCTTCACCTCCCCCCCCCCCCCCCCCCACCCACTCCAAGATATCTGTGCTCCTCTAATTCTGCCCTCTTGAGCATTCATGATTAGAATCGCTCAACTACTGGTGGCCATGCCTTCTGTTGCCTAGGCCCTAAGCTCTGAAATTCCATGCCGAAACCTTTCCGCCTCGCTACCTCTCTTTCCTCCTTTTAAGATGATCCTTGAAACCTACCTCTTTGACCCTACCCTAATTTCTCCTTGTGTCAAATTTTTTGTCTTATAATACTACTGTTGGGACGTTTTACTACGTTAAAGGCGCTATATAAATACAAGTTGTTGCAAGAAACATCACAGTAGAGCCTGCTCCTCCCCTCATCAGACTTCCATACCTTTTCATCATGGGATACTGGATAGCAATCAGGATTGGGAACCAAAGGCACTTTTCCCCCTTTCAAGCGTAGTAATGTTAAGGCAGTTTCAGCAACCACAGTCACCCAGCTGAAATTGGCGAACTGAAAACAGACTAGGGATCAAGCATGGAACCTTCCTTGTATATAGGGCTCAGTGTCACATGAAAGTGAATTTAATTACTGACCTCTCTCATAAATAATGTTATAAAAAGGTAAAGAATTGTGATGGCTGCCCTCTCGATCTGTGTTACAGTACTATTTCTGAGGTTAGTACAATGAAACATGGCATTTCAATACTTGGATCCCAACATTCTCATCACTCTTCCATCTCCCAGGTAGCCCTTCTCCCATCTCTCACCATGACAGCTGAGTGGCATTGGACATCTAGGCTAGGTGCAGAAATGTCCTCATTTTACACTTCTCTCCATACACATGAAATATGTGACTTACAAATAAACTAAATCGAGGGCCTTGTAGTAGAGTGATTTTCGATATACACAAAATTCCATATTATGTCAGATTGTAAACATATTACATTCTATTATTGGCTGCATATGTACTGCAGTGATATTTTTGACTACAGTGTTTATGCAATACTATACTGTGGATGAGCTTGCCAGTTCTAAGTTTGCCAGTTCTATAAACAGAAAAAGTGAAATAAAATAGAGTTTGTGATATAGATTCTTAAGCCAATTAAAGATGGGTTAGATAAACGTATGCTAACTTACTAACTTAACCATCAGAAATTATACTTTTGACTCTTGATGAAGAACTTCACTTAATTTCCAGTTCCTTGTATCCTTCAGAATGATGTACAAAAATAAGGGAGCCATGCTTCAGAAAGAAGAATTGAACATTTTGGTAAAGGAAATAACTAATTGGCTATCATAAGGTTGAACCTCAAATCATCAAAGCATTAAAATACCTTGACCGAACAAGCCAAAAAGTAAATAAAGCATCCTATGTCAACAGGAATGTGCTGGAATGTAGTAAGACATTCCGTAACTTATAAAGTTGAACTCATCTGGCCTAAAGCAAACTGAAGGAGAAAATAGGCAAAGAGGGAGCTGTGCATTCTAAAAACAAAATACCCTGACAAGATAAAAACAGAAGATGGTCCTTATTTCACACTTTATGATGGAAGCGATGACTCCAATCAGCTGGCTCCTCTTATTTTGGTAAATTGATCCACGGTACATATTGCATCATCTTCACTGTATACAGACATCACTGTATACAGACATCGAACACATTCCATGTCGGGTAACAGTATAGCTGGTGATTTCATTTTATATTGCATTTTTTAATAAAACTAATATTCATACAGTACGCTACATCTGCAATTGATAAATTTGAATAGAAAGGTTTCTGATTCTTGGATAATATGTTAAAAGTAATAAACTCACACTTAACAGATGACTTAGTAACATCTTAAATGATGAAGCCTCTTTTGAGAGAAACTGAAGAAAACCGAATTCATTAAAGTCACAGTCTGAGAAGTAGAACTGGGCCCAAACACTTCCAAGGCAGGAAACTTTTACAAGGTTATCTTAAAAAAATATATATGGAAGGACACAGCAGTAAGGGAACAAGGCACACATCAGTCACAGTGGCTAGAACATGAGCCTCAGCCCAACAACCTCAGAGACAACAGAAATGGAAAATGACCGAAGAGTTCAGTATACCGAAATGTAAGTTTTACTGTGCAGTGTGGTTTCCAAGAGTTGCACAATAACATTATTTGCTTATTTCCCATACAACATGGATGAGCATAGTTAGCCGAGTAGATTGTAGATCACAGACTTGACACCCCCTCCCGCTCCAGGATTCTGGTAAATGTCATGTTATTTTATCAAATCCATTACTTTATACTGTCTCAGCTGTTGTCATTATACATTGTTTAGTCTGCATTGAAATTGCGTGTGATTAAATCCTTCAAAGCAAATATAAATGCTCCTGGTCTACAATTGATTGCTTTTTCATAAGTTCAACACTAATTTTTGATCATGAATTCAGTACATTTTTTGTCCTTGTATCTCTACAGACAGTTCTTGTACAGCTATGTCCTTGGGGTCATTGTAATCTTAACAGAGGACGATGTATCTGCACAGCACAAAGAATCTGGTCAGGAAGTGAGATTAGACCTGGAACTTTATACTCAAATAAGTGAAGCATGCCAAGGCTCAAATGTATTTTACGGGAGACTTCAATTTACTAGGAATAAATTAGGAGGTTTATCGTGGGAGTAAAAATGTTTCTGGATAAAATACTGTGCTGATACCTGATTTAAATGGTTAAGGAACTTTCACAGAGGGTGATGGTTGAAGGTTGTTTTTGTGACTGGAATCCTGTGTCCAGTGGTGTACCGCAGGTACGGTGCTGGGTCCCTTGCTGTTTGTAGTGTGCATGAATGATTTCGATATGAATGTAGGAGGTATGATCAGTAAGTTCGCAGATGGGGGGCGATGGGGGGCGGGGTGGGGCGGGGGTGCGGGCGGGGGAGGGGGGTATGGTTGTGGTGCTGAAGGAGATTACAGAGATGGGAAGGGGCAAGGCCATGGAGGGATTTGAAAACAAGGATGAGAATTTTGAAATCGAGGCACTGCTTAACTGGGAGCCAATGTAGGTCAGTGAGCACAGGGGTTGTGGGCGAACGGGACTTGGTGTGAGTTAGGACACGGGCAGCCGAGTTTTGGATGACCTCAAGTTTACGTAGGGTGGAATGTGGGAGGCCAGCCAGGAGTGTGTTGGAATAGTCAAGTCTAGAGATAACAAAGGCATGGTAACAAACACATCATTTGAATGGAGGAATGTGGAGAAATATGCAATACCTTTAAGAATATATCACAGGGAATACAAAGTAGCCACCAGAAAAGTGTAGCAGAGGAAAAAGAAAACCAGTGCAGGTAACAAGGGAAGTAATACAAATGATAAGGATAGACATAAACATTACCCAAGTATAACTATGTAAATAGAACCAAAGATAGAGATGAACACAAGAATAAGAACAAAACAACAACTTGAATTTATAGAACACCTTTCACTACTTGGGATGCCCCAAAGTGCTTTATAGCCAATAATGTAGTCACTTGTTTTGTAGGGAAAATAAAATTGAATAGAAAAAAAAGTTATGGAGGATATAAAACAAAATGTGAAAAGCATTTGTAAACATGTTCAAAGCAAACAGGTGGTCAAGCACACATTAGGACCCAAAAAGGGATGGCAGATATACTAAATGACTTCTTTTTATTTGTATTCACTAACAAAATCTTGGGCTGTCTTCTCAATAGAAAAGTAGAATTTCCAAGGCAAAACAAGGATGTATTAATTAAAAATAGAAATGACAAATGAATTGTTGAAGGGCTTGTTGAAGGCACTAAAAGAGAACAAAGCACCCAGCCTGGCTGGATTGCACACGAAGGTACTTTAGGTGACAGCTCATAAAATTGGTCATACCACAGCATCTATCTATAGTTATCATTGGAAACCGGATTGGTGGCCAAGCATTGGAGAAGGGTGAACATAATGTCAAATTATACAAAAAAAGGTATTAAAATAATTCTGGGAACTACAAGTTGAAGAACCTGACAGTTCTATTTGATAACACATTAGAGAGCATCCTGAAGGAGCAAATAAGCATCTAGACAAGAATGGAATAACTGGGGGGAAGGGGACTTCAGAAATAATTATGAAATTGGCTGAATCAAAGGTCAGCTGTATGTGGAACTGCATTAAACTGGAAGGAGGTGGCTGTAACTGACCTGAGGATTCATCCTGTTTCAGATCATAATTTATTATATATTTGTATGAATCTGCAGCTATGTTAATATTGCAACAATTTTATAATGGCTTCTGTGACTGCATTCTGGGACAGATTTTCTACAGTGTGTATAAAGGAAATTTGGATAATACACATCCCTGTCCTGTGGGTAGATGCCTGCTTCGAAAGGCGTTTGACTTATCTCTGTTTATATTGCTTAATATGTGTTAGGAGACTCAGGTGATTAAAAATAACTAATTGATTATACTTAATCTACTGCATTTGCAATTATTTTACATTTCTGTAATGGCTCACCCACCCTATCGGGTTCTGTGAGCAAGGCTTGCACAGTTTTACTTTGTCCTGAAAATGTGTGAATTGCCTGAGTCAGGACTTTGAGAGGCCATTTTTTTACCTTTGAAATCTAAGACCGCGATTTTCTCAGCGGTGTCGGGATGGTGGCAGGAGAGCTAGTTTCTGGGTTCCATTCATGATCCTGGCTGCAGCCACTCTGTCAAAGGGACTTTCCCTTGATTGGCCTTGTTAAGCCCGCCCTGCAGGCTTCCCGGCCAATTAACAGGAAGCGGGTCTGATGACGTCATTTGATGACGCGTCGTCAGCCGGTTTCCTTAAAGGAACCACGGCTACATTGAGTTTGACAGTTGTTCTGTCAGTGTTTGACAGCATCGAGGGGCTGCAAACACTGACCAGCACTACACAAAGGTGGATGCTTGCACCCAGGCTCTCCAATGACTCCCTCCATTTGCTTATGGAGGGAGCCACAGCACGCAGGGAGGCTCTCTCACTTTCCAAGGGTGGAAAAGACCTCCACAGGACACCAATGCAGTCTGGTTGCACATTGCACAGGAGGGCAAAAGCCGGGATGTTGTCAGGGGTCCCTGGCTGCAGTGGCGCCAACTCAGTGGATCACGAAACGTTACTGCAAAGCTACACTCAAACTCACCCTGCTGTGTCACTCAACACATCCCCATCACTCTGCCTTCCATACCCTTCTCCTGCACATCTTTACTCTCACCAACTTACCTTGCACCTCCATCCAACCCCCTCTATCTACTTTATCATTTCTCCATCTCACTAGCCACCCCTCACATTCACCCTCATCCTACTGCAAGCATACCAACTAACAACACACAAGGGTAGATACTTGAGAGGTTTAGCATGGGCAAGGACAACTCCTGCTGATTACCATTTACCATCCTCCCTCAGCTGACAAATCAGTACTCCTTCATGTTGAACACCACTTGGAAGAAGCACTCAGGGTAGCAAGGGCACAGAATGTACTCTGGGCAGAGGACTTCAATGTCTACCACCAAGAGTGGCTCGGTAGCACCACGACTGGCTGAGTCCTGAAGGACATAGCTGCCAGTCTGGGCCTGCGACAGGTGGTGAATCAATGCAAGGGAAGAACCTACTTGGCCTCCTCCTCACCAATCTACCTGTCACAGATGCATCTGTTCATGACAGCATTGGTAGCAGTGATCACTGCACAGTCATTGTGGAGATGAAGTCCCGTCTTCACACTGAGGACAGCCTCCATCATATTGTGTGGCACCGTGCTAAATGGGCAAGATTCAAAACCGATCTAACAGCTCAAAACTGGGCATCCATGAGGCGCTGTGTGCCAGCAGCAGCAGCAGAATTGTATTCCACCACAATCTGCTCAGCATATCCCTCACTCTACCATTAACATCAAGCCAGGGGATCAACCCTGGTTCAATAAGGAGTGTAGAAGAGCATGCCAGGAGCAGCACCAGGCGTACCTAAAAATGCGGTGCCATCCTGGGGAAGCTGCAATACAGGACTACATGCATGCTAAAAAGCAGAAGCAGCATGCTATAGACAGAGCTAAGCGATCCCACAATCAACAGAGCAGATCAAAGCTCTGCAGTCCTGCCACATTCAGTCGTGAATGGTGGTGGACCATTAAACAAATAACCGGAGGAGGAGGCTCCATGAATATCCCCATCCTCCCAAGATGGTGGAGCCCAGCACGTGAGTACAAAAGACAAAGCTGAAGTGTTTGCAACCATCTTCAACCAGAAGTACCGAGTGGATGATCCATATCGGCCTCCTCCTGAGGTCCCCACCATCACAGAAGTCAGTCTTCAGCCAATTCGATTCACTCCACGTGATATCAAGAAACGGCTGAGCGCACTGGATACAGCAAAGGCTGTGGCTCCCGACAACATCTTGGCTATCACGCTGAAGACTTGTGCTCCAGAACTAGCCGTGCCTCTAGCGAAGCTGTTCCAGTACAGCTATAACACTGGCATTTATCCGACAATGTGGGAAACTGCCCAGGTATGTCCTGTGCACAAAAAGCAGGATAAATCCAATCTGGCCAATTACTGCTCCATCAGTCTACTCTCAATCATCAGCAAAGTGATGGAAGGTGTCGTCGACAGTGCTATCAAGCAGCACTTACTCACCAATAACCTGCTCACTGATGCCCAGTTTGGGTTCCACCAGGACCACTTGGCTCCAGACCTCATTACAGTCTTGGTCCAAACATGGACAAAAGAGCTGAATTCCAGAGATGAAGTGAGAATGACTGCCCTTGACTTCAAGGCAGCATTTGACCGAGTGTGGCATCTAGGAGCCCTAGTAAAACTGAAGTCAATGGGAATCGGGGGGAAAACTCTCCACTGGCTGGAGTCATACCTAGCACAAAGGAAGATGTTTGTGGTGGTTGGAGTGTCCTAGGCCCAACCATCTTCAGCTGCTTCATCAATGACCATCCCTCCAACATAAGGTCAGATGTGGGGATGTTCGTTGATGACTGCACAGTGTTCAGTACCATTCGCAACTCCTCAGATAATGCTGCATGCGGGCATGGACTGCTTCAAGACCTAGACGGCATTCAGGCTTGGGCTGATAAGTGGCAGGTAACATTCGCGCCACACAAGTGCTAGGCAATGACCATCTCCAACAAGTGAGCATTTAACCACCACCCCTTGACATTCAATGACATTACCATCGCCGAGTCCCCCACCATCAATACCCTGGGGGGGTTAACATTGGTCCAGTTAAGTTTCTGGTCAGTCACATAAATACTGTGGCAACAAGAGCAGGTCAGAGGCTGGGTATTCTGTGGCAAATGTCTCACCTCCTGACTTCCCAAAGCCTTTCCACCATGTACAAGGCACAAGGCAGGAGTGTGATGGAATACTCTCCACTTGCCTGGATGAGTGCAGTTCCAACAACACTCAGGAAGCACAACACCATTCAGGACAAAGCAGCCCTCTTGATTGGCACCCCATCCAACACCTTCAACATTCACTCCCTCCACCACCAGCATACCGTGGCTGCAGTGAGTACCATCTACAAGATCCACTGCAGCAACTTGCCAAGGCTTCTTCGGCAGCACCTCCCAAACCTGTGACTTTCACCACCTAGAAAGACAAGGGCAGCAGGCGCATGGGAACACCACCACCTCCAAGTTCCCCTCCAAGTCACACACCATCCTGACTTAGAAGTATATTGCTGTTCCTCCATCGTCGCTGGGTCAAAAATCCTGGAACTCCCTCCCTAACAGCACTGTGGGAGAACCTTCACCACACAGACTGCAGTGGTTCAAGAAGCCAGCTCACCACCACCTTCTCGAGGGCAATTAGGGATGGACAATAAATTGTCAATGACGCCCACATCCCATGAACGAATTTTAAAAAAATGGACTGGTTAGGTGGACAGAAATGTGGCAAATGGAATTCAATCTGGAGAAGTGTGAGGTAATGCATTTGGGGAGGGCTAACAAGGCAAGGGAATAGACAATGAATGGTAGGATAATAAGAAATGCAGAGAAACGGAGGGACCTTGGAGTGCATGTCCACAGATCCCTGAAGATAGCAGGACAGGTTGATAAGGTGGTTAAGAAGCCATATGGGAAACTTTCCTTTATTAGCTGAGGCATAGAATATAAGAGCAGAGATTTTATGCTTGAACTGTAGAAAACACTAGATAGGCCACAGTTTTGGTCACCACATTACAGGAAAGATGTGATTGCACTAGAGAAGGTACAGAGGAGATTTACGAAGATGTTGCCAGGACCAGAGAATTTTAGCTATTAGTACAGATTGGATAGGTTAGGGTTGTTTTCTTTGGAACAGAGGAGGCTGCGGGGAGACTTAATTGATGTGTATAAAATTATAAGGGGCCTAGATAGAGTGGATAGGAAGTCCCTATTTCCCTTCACAGAGAAGTCCATTACCAGGGGGCATAGATTTAAAGTAATTGGTAGAAGGATTAGAGGGGAGTTGAGAAATTCTTTCACCCAGAGGGTGGCGTGGGTCTGGAACTCACTGCCTGATAGGGTGGTAGAGGCAGAAAAATGCTCAGCACATTAAAAAAGTACTTGGATATGCACTTGAAGTGCCTTAACCTGCAGGGCTACAGACCAAGAGCTGGAAAGTGGGATTAGGCTGGATAGCTCTTTTTCGACTGGCGCAGACACGATGGGCCGAATGGCCTCCTTCTGTGCTGTAAATTTCTATGATTCTATGAATTTAAAATTGTCAGTGTTTAGGAAAAATTTGATGCTTTTCTGCAGGGAGTGATTGAAGCAAAGCATACTGCATCGTTTAAGAGACAATTGGATAAATATTTCAAGCAGAGGAAGATGCTAGGCAACAGGGAAAGTGATTAGTTTAAGTCTCTACCAAATGGCCTTTTTCTGTGCTGTTAACTTCTATGGTTCTTTAAGTAGTTTGCAATGTATCTTTCTGTAAATACACCCAGCTTGATTGGTTTCCAAATGAGCTTTTAGTTGACAGTGAATTGACAAGTATGGAAATAATATTGTTGGAGTTAGGAGAAAGGGGTATGAAATATTGGAGAAACTTATAGTTACTGTAAATGTGGAACAGTATTAAAGAAACGAGAGACAGATCACAAAAGGCACTCAGATACGCAGATGATGTAGGAAGTAAATATTTTCTTTCGCTGCGGTACTTGTAAATTATAGCAAATACAAACGCCAAGTACTGCGGATACTGGAAATCTGAAATAAAACAGTAAATGCTCAACAGGTCAGGCAGCACCTGCGGAGAGAGAAACAGAGTCCGCATTCCAGGTCGATGATCTTTCATCAGAACTGAATTTGTAAATTATAGCTTAGCTTTTGCGACCTGTCAAGTTTAACCCAGATTTGTTTAAAAAGAGCCCCAATTTAATATAACGCATTCTGAAAAGTAACCACTATTTGAATTAAAGTAGCGGTGAGGTTCTGATTCAAAAACAACAACAAAAATCAGAGTGACATCACAGGTGAACAGGTAGGTGATTGGTTGGTGAGTATTACAGCTTTTGTGTGCTCGCTTAAGTTAGGGAAGGGGTTAAATTAAAAGCTGAGAAACTGTAACTTGCTAGTAATTATTAAATTAATAACAAACTAGATAAAATAATCAAGTAATAAAACTAAAATATCGATTGAATAAAGGCTTTAACTACTTAATAAATAAAACAAGGTTAGAGATGACAGGGCAGGTGGTATGTTGTAACTGAAGCATGTGGAAGTTTGTGGAAATCAGCAAGATCCCGAGCAATCACATCTGTGTGCGACTCGAGGAACTTCGGCTCAGAGTTGGTGAGCTGGAGTACGAGCCACAGACATTGCGATGCATCAGGGAGGGGGAGAGTTACCTGGATACTTTGTACCAAGAGGCAGTCACACCTTTCTGCTAAGTAGTACTTTAGAGTTTGTCAGTGGTTAGGGACAGGAGGCTGTGACTGCGAGTCAGGCAGATATGGGGACCCAGGATGTAGTGATGAAGGTACGAGGTACTTGCTACCTGTATGGATGAGGGAAAGGACTGCAGGGAGGATGGGAAAACTGACCACGGCACCACTGTACAGGGGGCCATCCAAGTGGGGGGAGAAGGAAGGAATGTGGTGGTGGTAGGGGACAGTATAGTCGGGGTATAGATACTGTTCTCTGCAGCCGTGAAAGAGTCCTGAAGGCTGTGTTGCTTGCCCGGTGCCAGGGTTAAGGATATCTGCTCGTGGCTGAAGAAGAACTTGGAGTGGGAGGGGGAAGGGTCCAGTTGTTGTGGTCCATGTAGGAACCAACGACATAGGTAGAACTAAGAATGAGGTTCCGCTGAGGGAGTTTGAGGAGCTAGGGTCTAAATTAATAGGCAGAACCTCGAGGGTAATAATCTCCTGGATTACTACCTGAGCCACGTGTAGACAGGGCTTTAAACTAATGAAGGGCGGGTGGGAGGATTCAGGAAAGAGTAAATTTAGAAGCAGCAAGAGAAATGTCAAGGCTCCAGGGCTTGAGTAGAGTTTTGGGTAAAAATAAGCAGTGGGTCAGGAAGGGACAGAGAGAATAACAAAGGTAATAAGGCATCAGTGACTAAGGTGACATCAGGGAAAAAGAGAAATAAGTCAAAGCTAAAGGCACCATATCTGAATGCGCGAAGATGAATTAATAGTGCAGATAGAGATGAACAGGTTTGATCTAATAGTCATAACGGAGACGTAGTTGCAAAGTGGTCAAGGTTGGGAACTAAATATTCCAGGATACTTAACTTTTAGAAGAGATAGGCAAAATGGAAAAGGAGGAGGGAGAGGAGGGATAACCCTGATAATAAAGGATGGAATAAAGACAGCAGAGAGAAAGGATCTTGGCTCTGAAAATCAAGAAGTAGAATCAGTTTGGGTGGAGCTAAGAAACAGCAAGGGGCAGAAAACATTGGTGAGAGTTATTTATAGGCCCCCAAACAGTAGCTGTAATGTAGGGCAGAGTATAAATCAGGAAATTAGAGACATATGTAACAAGGGTAATATAGTAATCATGGGGGACTTTAATCTACATATAGACTGGGCAAACCAAATTTGCAGTAATAGTGTGGAGGACGAATTCATGGAATGTATGCAAGATAGTGTTCTAGATCAGTATGTTGAGGAACCAACTAGGGAACAGGCTAATTTAGATCTAGTATTGTGCAATGAGAAAGGGTTAATTAATAACCTTGTAGTAAAGGGGTCTTTAGAGAAGAGTGACCATTATATGATGGAATTTTATATTGAGTTTGAAAGTGATTTAGTTAAATCCGAAACTAGGGTCTTAAATCTAAACAAAGCAAATTACGTAGGTATGAGGGGCAAGTTGGCTACGCTAGATTGGGAAACTACATTAAAAGGTACGACGGTAGACAAGCAATGGCTAGCATTTAAAGAATTAATTCATAATTTACAACAAATATACATTCCTTTTAAGGCACAAAAACCCCACAGGAAAAGTGGTCCAACCGTGGCTCACAAGAGAAGTTAAAGATCGTATTAGATCAAAGGAAGAGGCTTATAATGTTGCCAAAAAGAGTAGTAAGCCTGAGGAAATGTGGGTCCCTCACAGGCTGAGACAGGAGAAATTATAATGGGGAATAAGGAAATGGCAGGGAAATTAAGCAAATACTTTGTGTCTGTCTTCACGGAAGAAGACGCAAAAAACTTCCCGGAAATAGCGGAGAAACAAGGGTGTAGCGAGAATGAGGAACTGAAAGAAATTAGTGTTAGTAAAAAAAAGTACTGGAGAAATTAATGGGACTGAAAGGTGATAAGTCCCCTGGATAACAACAGAAAACGCTGGAAAAACTCAGCAGGCCAGGCAACATTCATGGAGAGAGAAACAGAGTCAACGTTTCAGGTCGAAGAACCTTCATCAGAACTGAGAAAAAAGCAGGGATTTCCTGCTTCTTTCTCAGTTCTGACGAAGGGTCTTCGACCTGAAACGTTGACTCTGTTTCTCTCTCCACGGATGTTGCCTGGCCTGCTGAGTTTTTCCAGCGTTTTCTGTTGTTATTTCGAATTTCCAGCATCCTCAGTATTTTGCTGTCGGATAAATCCCCATGACCTGATTGCCTACATCCTAGGGTTTTGAAGGAGGTGGCTATAGAGATAGTGGATGCATTGGTTGTCATTTTCCAAAATTCCATAGATTCTAGAACGGTTCCCGTGGATTGGAAGGTAGCAAATGTAACCCCACTATTTAAAAAAGGAGGGAGAGAGAAAATGGGGAACTACAGGCCATTTAGCCTGACATCAGTAGTAGGGAAAATGCTAGAATCTGTTATTAAGGACATGGTAACCGGACGCTTAGAAAATATTAATAGGATTTATGAATTGTCAACATGGATTTATGAAAGGGAAATTATGTTTGACAAAGGGGAAACAAGTGAATGTTGTGTATTTGGATTTTCAAAAGGCATTCGATAAGGTACCACACAAGAGGTTATTAAACAAAATTAGGGCTCATGGGATTGGGGGTAATATACTAGCATGCATTGAGGATTGGTTAATGGACAGAAAACAGAGAGTAGGAATAAACGGGTCATTTTCGGGTTGACAGGCTGTAACTAGTGGGGTACTGCAAGGATCAGTGCTTGGGCCTTAGCTATTCACAATCTACATCAATGATTTGGATGAGGGGACCAAATGTAATATATCCAAGTTTGCTGATGATACAAAGCTCGGTGGGAATCTAAGTTGTGAGGAGGATGCAAGGAGGCTTCAAGGGCATATAGACAGGCTAAGTGAGTGGGCAAGAACATGGCAAATGGAAGATAACATGGAGAAATGTGAAGTTATCCACTTTGGTAGGAAAAATAGAAAAGCATAGTATTTTTTAAATGGTGAGAGATTGGGAAATGTTGGTGTTCAGAAGGACCTGGGTGTCCTTGTACACGAATCACTGAAAGTTAACATGCGGGTACAGCAAGCAATTCGGAAATCAAATGGTATGTTGGCCTTTATTACAAGAGGATTTGAGTATAAGAGTAAAGACATCTTGCTTATATAGGGCCCTGGTGAGACCACATCTGGAGTGCTGTGTACAGTTTTGGTCTCCTTACCTAAGGAAGGATATAGTTGCCATAGAGGGACTGAAATTTCTTCACACAAGGGTGGTGAATCTTTGGAATTCTCTACCCCAGAGGGCTGTGGAGGCTCAGTCATTGGGTATATTCAAAAGAGAAGTCGATAGATTTCTGACTAGTAAGGACATCAAGGGATATGGCGATAGGAGGAGTTGAGGCAGAAGATCAGCCATGATCTCATTGAATGGCGGAGCAGGCTCAAAGGGCCGAATGGCCTACACCTGCTCCTATTTCTTATGTTCTTATGAGTGCAACGAAGGTTCACCAGACTGGTTCCTGGGATGGGGGGGGATTGTCCTATGAGGACAGATTGAGTTGACTAGGCCTATATTCTCTCGAGTTTAGAAGAATGAGAGGTGATCTCATTGAAACCTACAAAATTCTTACAGGGCTTGACAGGATAGATGCAGGGAGGATGTTTCCCCTGGCTGGGGAGTCTAGAACCAGGGGTCACAGTCTCAGAATAAGGGGTCGGCCATTTAGGACTGAGCGGAGGAGAAATTTCTTCACTCAGAGGATGGTGAATCTTTGGAATTCTCTACCCCAGAGGGCTGTGGAGGCTCAGTCGTTGAGTGTATTCAAGACACAGATCGATAGATTTTTGAATATTAAGGGAATCAGGGGATATGGGGATCTTGCAGGAAAGTGGAGATGAGGTAGAAGATCAGCCATGATCTTATTGAATGGTGGAGTAGGCTTGAAGGGCCAAATGGCCTACTACTCCTCCTATTTCTTATGTTCAAATTGGCATAGGGTCAAGCAGATTAGAGAGTTAAATGTGTGGTTCAAAGAGTGGTGTGGGAAGAAGGGGTTTCAATTCATGGGGCACTGGCACCAGTACTGGGGAAAAAGGGAGCTGTTCCGTTGGGCGGACTCCACTTAAACCGGGCTGGGACCAGCGTCCTGGCGAATCAAATAACTAAGGCTGCAGATAGGGCTTTAAACTAAAGATGGGGGTCGGGGGGGGGGGGGGGCGGTGCGGTGCATTGGGGTGAAGGGGTCAGGTGAGGGGAAATTTAGAAATCTAAAGAGAAAGGTTAAGGCAATAGAGCAGTGTAGCGATTTGGATAAAAAATAAGCATTGTGTGACAAGAGTTTAATGGTAGCAGTACAGCAGAGAATAATGTCAAAGCAAGGAATAATGTTAAAAAAGTGTAAATGAAAGGGTCTCTTTCTGTCTGCACAAAGCATTCGTAACAAGATAGATGAACTAGTGGCACGAATAGAGATGTGTTTGATCTAATAGCCATTACAGAGATGTGGTTGCAAGGTGACCAAGGTTGGAAACTAAATGTTCCAGGGTACTTGATGTTTCAAAAAGACACGCAGAATGGAAAAGAGGGTGGAGTAGCCCTGATAAAAGATCAGGAAGTAGAATCAGTATGGGTGGAGATAAGGAATAACGAGGGGCAGAAAACACTGGTGGGAGTAATATATAGGCACCCTAATAGTAGCTATACCGTTGGACAGAATATTAACCAAGAAATAATAGGAGGGTGTAACAAAGGTAATGCAATAATCGTGGGAGACTTTAATCTTCATATAGACTGGACAAATCAAATTGGCAAAGGTAGTCTGGAGGACGAGTTCATGGAATGCATTCGGGACAGTTTCCTATAACAATACGTCATGGAACCAACCAGGGAACAGGCTATTTTAGATCTTGTATTGCGTAATGAGACAGGGTTAATTAGCAATCTCATAGTAAAGGATCCTCTGGGGCAGAGTGATCATAATATGATAGAATTTCACATTAAGTTTGAGAGTGATTTTAAGTCCAAAACTAGAGTCTTAAGCTTAAATAAAGCCAATTACATAGGTATGAGGGACGAGTTGGCTAAGGTAGATTGGAAAAATAGATTAAAAGGCATGGCAGTAGATAAGCAGTAGCGAGCATTTAACAACAACTTGTATTTATATTTAAAGAAATATTTCATAATTCTGAAGACAAATACATTCCATTGAGAAACAAAAACTCCATGGGAAAAATGATCCATCTGTGGCTAACTAATGAAGTTAAGGATAGCAGTAGATTGAAAGAAGAAGTTTATAATGTTGCAAAGAATAGTAGTAAGCCTGAGGATTGGAAGAGTTTCAGAAACCAGCAAAGGATGACCAAAAAATTGAAAAAAGGGGAAAAATTAGAATGAGAGAAAACTAGCAAGAAATATAAAAACAGATTATAAAAGCTTCTACAAGTATGTATAAAGGAAGAGAGCAGCAAAAGTAAATGTTGGTCCCTTAGAGGCTGGGACAGGAGAAATTATTATGGGAAATAAGGAAATGGCAGAAACGTTCAACAAATATTTTGTATCTGTCTTTACAGTAGAAGACACAAAAAGCATACCAAAAATGGTTGGGAACCAAGGGTCTAATGAGGGTGAGGAACTTAATGTAATTAATATAAGTAGAGAAAAAGTATTGAGAAACTAATGGGAGTAAAAGCCGACAAATCCCCTGGACCTGACGGCCTACATCCTAGGGTTCGAAAAGAGGTGGCAGCAGAGATACTAGATGCATTGGTTTTGATCTTCCAAAATTCCCTAGATCCTAGAACGGTCCCAGCGGATTGGAAGGTAGCAAATGTAACACCGCTATTCAAGAAAGAAGGGAGAGAGAAAACAGGGAACTGCAGGCCAGTTAGCCTGACATCAGTCGTCAGGAAAATGCTGGAATCCATTGTTAAAGGAAGTGGTATCAGGGCACTTAGAAAATCATAACATGACTAGGCAGGGTCAACATGGTTTTATGAAAGAGAAATCGTGTTTGACATATGTATTGGAGTTTTTTTGAGGATGTAACTAGCAGGGTAGATAAAGGGGAACCAGTGGATGTAGTATATTTGGATTACATAGAAACATAGAAGATAGGAGCAGGAGTAGGCCATTCGGCCCCTCGAGCCTGCTCCGCCATTCAATGCGATTATGGCTGATCATCCAAATTCGGTACCCTGTCCCTACTTTCTCCCCATATCCCTTGATCCCTTTAGCCTTAAGAAATATATCCAACTCCTTCTTGAATATATTTAATGAATTGGCCTCTACTGCCTTCTGTGGTAGAGAATTCCACAAGTTCACCACACTCTGGGTGAAGAAATTCCTCATCTCTGTCCTAAATGGCTTACCCCTTATCCTTAGACTGTGACCCCTGGTTCTGGACTCCCCGACCACCGGGAACATCCTGCATCTAGTCTGTCTAGTCCTGTTAGAATTTTATGTTTCAATGAGATCCCCTCTCATTCTTCTAAACTCCAGTGAGTACAAGCCCAATCGATCCAATCTCTCCTCATATGTCATTCCTGCCATCCTAGGTATCAGCCTGGTGAATCTTCGCTGCACTCCTTCCATGGCAAGAACATTCTTCCTCAGATAAGGCGACCAAAACTGCACACAATACTCAAGATGTGGTCTCACCAAGGCCCTGTACAACTGCAGCGAGACATCCTTGTTCCTGTACTCAAACCCTCTAGCTACGAAGGCCAACATACCATTTGCCTTCTTAACCGCCTGCTGCACCTGCATGCTTACCTTCAGCGACTGGTGCACAAGGACGCCCAGGTCTCGTTGCACTTCCCCTTCTCCAAATCTATTGCCATTCAGATAATAATCTGCCTTGTTTTTGCCACCAAAGTGGATAACCTCGCATTTATCCACGTTATATTGCATCTGCCATGCTTCTGCCCAACCACCCAACCTGTCCAAATCATACTGGAGTTTCTCGGCATCCTCCTCACAGCCCACCCAGCTTTGTGTCGTCTGCAAACTTGGAGATATTACATCTAGTTCCCTCGTCCAGATCATTAATATATATTGTGAATAGCTGGGGTCCAAGGACCGATCCCTGCAGTATCCCACTAGTCACTGCCTGCCACTCGGAAAATGAGCCATTTATTCCAACTCTTTGCTTTCTGTCTGCCAACCAGTTCTCTATCCAAGTCAATACCTTGCCCCCAATCCCATGTGCCTTAACTTTACACGCTAATCTCTTATGTGGGACCTTATCGAAAGCCTTTTGAAAGTCCAAATACACTACATCCACTGGTTCTCCCTTATCTATTTTACCAGTTACATCCTCAAAAAATTCCAGTAGATCAGTCATGCACGATTGACCTTTTGTAAATCCATGTTGACTTTGTCCGATCCGGTCACTGTTTTCCAAGTGCTCTGCTATTACATCTATTATAATGGACTTCCAAAAGGCATTTGATAAGGTGCCACATAAAAGGTTATTACACAAGATAAGGGCTCATGGGGTTGGGGGAAATATAGTAACATGGAGAGAGGATTGGTTAATGTACAGAAAATAGAGAGTAGAGATAAACGAGTCTTTTTCAGGTTGGCAGGCTGTAACTAGTGGGGTGCCGCAAGGGTCAGTGCTGGGCCTCAGCTATTTACAATCTATATTAATCTCATTGAAACATATAAAATTCTAAAGGGGATTGAGAGGGTAGATGCTGAGAGGTTGTTTTCCCTGGCTGACGTGTCTGGAACTAGGGGGCATAGTTTCAGGATAAGGGGTAGGCCATTTAAGACTGAGATGAGGAGGAATTTCTTCAATCAGAGGGTTGAGAGTCTTTGGAATTCTCTGCCCCAGAGGGCTGTGGATGCTGAGTCTTTGAGTATTTCAAGGCTGGGATAGATAGATTTTTGGACTCGGGGGGAATCAAGGGATATGAAGATCAGGCTTAAGTGGAGTTGAGGTCAATGATCTGCCATGATCTTACTAAATGGCGGAATGGGCTGGAGGGGCCGAATGGCTTACTGCTCCTATTTTAGACCTTTAACTCGATTTGGAATCCATCATCTCCCTGATGCAAATAGCAGAACAATTCACCATTCGTTAATTTACCCGGGGATGGCGCCATCACCAAGATGGGCGCGCCATAGCTTCAGCTCATCTATTGCGATGTACAACCATCTTCAATTTTTATCCTTTACCAAAATCGCGCCGGCGCGTCATCATCTCTGCGGAGTGAGCGAACGCTGCCCCGCACGAGGATCCCCTCACAACTGCGCAGGCGCTGGATTTTTTTCATTCCCTCCGATCTGGTGGGGGCGGGGCCTGCAGCCGGGCTGCTCCACAGCAGTAAGGTGGCCTTGGGAATAGGCCGGGGTCAAAGACGGAGAACCGATTGGAGGGGGGAGCTCAGCTGGCCAACACGTCTGCAGAGAAGCCGAGAATAAAGCAGAGCCCGGATTCCCACTGCACGACAAAGCCCCTTTTTTTTGAGCCGCTGGTGGCCCCGCAGAACTACGATTCCCAGCGGCCCCTGCGCTATGGCGCAGGCGGCGAGGAGCGGACCGCGCAGGCGCGGCAGCCAACCCCTGACACGCATCGGAGCGTTTTATCGCGGCGTAAGGGGCAAATGTAACGGTGGGGAGGAGGGGGCAGATGGCCCTCGTCTTCAGCACCTACATCCAGCGAGTCAGAGTCAGAAATGCCAACCAAGAGGTAGGAAAACCCTTTTGAGTTCGATATGCCAGCAATTGTGAGCCCTCCACGATCCACCCCCCCCCCCCCGCACATCAGCAAACGGTTGCTATGTGCGCCCGAGCCCTCGGCGCGATGAGCAGCCGCTTGATTTGGTCAAGTGTCAGAAAGTCAATGAAGGTCCATTCGGCGCGGCGTCAACGCGTATTACTTAACTCACCGGGCGATGCATCGCCCGATGATGCATCTGTGCTCAAAAGAGCTGCAGGTTTCAGCGAACATGGATCCTGTTTGCAATGGGTGGGCATGGAAGGCATTTGACAAATTTGCCGATCGCTCCGTGGAGTGAGTGCTTTCCTGCCGATCGCAACCCGACCGAGCGCTTTTTAAAAATAGGACCAATGGCACAGAGGCCAACGGCTGAGCATAAGCCTGCATATTGATAGGTACGGTATTGTAGATTTGCTTGCTTTTCGCTAAAAAAAAATGTATATGCGAAAAATGTACCCAAAATCAGTTGATTCGCCAGAGTGAGGTTAATATAGACTTACTTAAGGTTGGAAGGTAGTGATATAATTGGGTTCAGACTCATACCAAGTCAATTTTGTGAGTGAGGTATGGATGCTTAACGGATGTCTACGAAAGCGCTCTTCTGCCCACTCCAGATTTAATGACCATTTCATACTCCCCAAGGTATTTAGTCCCAGTCGGATATACAGCAGAAATTTGCCATTTGAAA